>NC_030815.1:19350218-19659948 GCF_001704415.2 Capra hircus
AACAAGACTGAGTAACTGAGCACAATATGATTGGCCACACTAGAATCTTGTGTCAAATATTTCTTGAGGTAGGCAATTGGTTCACTGAACAAAGTAACCAGATATTGAAAATCTTTGCCTCTGTATTCACATGAAGAACTTTTTAAGAAGCAATATTTGTAGAAATGTAATTCAATAAAGAAAGATATTGAGATACATATAAATATCAAAGATAAACATGATAACACTAAATGTAATAGAGAAGTTAAAATTAAATCATAAATAAGTTTGAAACATATCTCTGAAGGTTGAGGCAATATCTGTAATTGTTGGAAAACAAGTCCTCCTCCATACTCCTTATTTCTAGTCTAAGCAAGACCTACATATTGGGACTGCGGTTATATTCAGTTTGAGTACTTGATGTCATTTTTCAAAGTTTGCAGCTATCAGCTATTTTGGTATATCTAAACAAATTATCAGAACAGAAATCAGGAAAAACAAAACTATATTCTACACATTTGAGCTTTGCTTCTGATCATCATATAATTTATAAATGTATAGATACATATCATAGGCTTATAGCCAAATAAAGCTTCCATTATGGAGTTGAGAAATATGTATTATCTAATATTGCTATTTATGTATCTACCTAGCTAAGCTTCACCTATTATTGAGAAAAATTCACCTGCATAAAATTTACTTAAACTCACATTATAGAGCCATAAAATAGGTACAAAAGATATAAGCAAATATATGATGACACTGTATACAGTGTCAACTTGCAATTATTAGTTTCAAATTACTAATGTCTGATTGACCCTTCAGTTCAGTTCAGTCGCTCAATTGCGTCTGACTCTTTGCAACCCCATGAATCACAGCATGCCAGGCCTCCCTGTCCATCATCATCTCCCAGAGTTCACTCAGACTCATGTCCATCGAGTCGGTGATGCCATCCAGCCATCTCATCTTCTGTCGAACCAATTTAGTTACAAATTAGCAAAAAATGTCTAGTACAGTAACTGATCACCTAAAATAATCAACTAGGTAAAGCAAAACTTTTGCCAACTGATGCAAAGAGCATACTCATTGGAAAAGACTCTGATGTTGGGAAAGACTGAAGGCAAAAGGAGAAGGGGCAGCAAGATGGTTAGATAGCATCATTGACTCAATGGACACAAATTCGAGCAAACTCCAGGAGACAGTGAAGAACAGGGCAGCCTGCTGTGGGGTGGTCCATGGGGTTGCAAAGAGCCAGACATGACTTCACGACTGAACAACAAAGCAGATTATCTTCTTTTAGCTGTGTTAAGTGGTGAAGAAAAGGCTTAGGATTGTCAAGGGGATTATACAAATCACAGAAATACTCTATGGTATTGCTCACCTAAGAGTAGACATAAAAGAAAAACAAGAACAAAAAAAATGTTTTTTTGTACAACAAATGTTGTTGTACAACAACAAAAAAATTGTTGTAGAAACAATACAGGAAAATATGTTTGTTACTTGTAATCAAATTACAATGCATCCACATCCTGAAAGAGACATCATGAGGAATGGAAATAAATTAGCAGTGGCGAACATTTTGAAGCACGAGGCAAATGTTCTTGCTCTCTGACCCTCAGAGCCATTTGGATAGATATTAATCTCATTTTGCAAATAAGAAAACAAGTTCAAATATAGAGATAACTAGTTACATATATGAAAAATCACAACAAAATAAAAATAGATTATCTAAGAAGCAAACATAGAGATTTTCCATGTAAGAGATTAATTAAGAGAATCATTAAAAATGAAAAGGGGAAAGAAGAGAGATACCAGGCTGTGATGAAGGTCTGACTCCTGGAAGACAGAACAAAGATGTAGAGCTGGTAGGAAGAATCCAAGCCTGAAGTTCAATTTTTTAGGCATTTGACCAACGAGGTGCCCTTGAGCCAAAGTCACAAATAAAAGGTGTTTGTTATCTCACAGGAATGGGCACGTCCTAGTATCCCTGACAAGCGAATTCATTAGGAAGTGTCTCCTCAGCACATATGCTATAGATTCTGTGTGTCCCCCCTTAATTACACTCCCCAAGGCAGGAGATTTCAGCTACACATTTCCATTGTTGCCGCATACCCTGGACCTCACAGCATACACAGAAATCCGTTCATGTAGATTGAGAAAATAATAAAGGAAAAACAACAAAAATAATGTTTAGAAAACAATACAGGAAAATATGTTTCTTATTTTGGAGTTGGGAAAATTCTCCTAAATAAGGCCCACAAAATATTAACTATACAAAAACACTGATAAATTTGAACCTATTAAAAATAAGAATTTCTGTTCCTCAATAGATACTGTAAATGAGTGAAATATTCTACATACTAAGGTATGTGCAACACATACATTTAAGATTTAGTATCCAGGACCAATTAAAATAACAACTCTAGGAGTCTTGAACAGAATTTTCACAAAGGCAAGACTCATATGGCCAATAGGCATATAACTAGATAGCCAACCTCTTTAAGAATTAAGAAAACGTAAATCCAAACCACAATGTGCTAAGACTGCAAACCTATCAAATAGGTAAAAACATAATGACTGGTAATAAAAAGTCAAATAAAAGAAACGGGAAGTCCCATTGCTAGCGTAAGTAGAAATTGGTACATCTATGATGGAAAGAGTTGGGTACTGATTAATTAATGAAGTTATAGATGCACACATCATATCATCTAGCAAATCTGCTCCTGTGTACACATCTACATGCTAAGGCAGGAATGTACAAAGCAGCTTTTTTTTTCTAATTGGCACACATAACGTATGATGGGTGGAATTGCCCATTGACAGTAAAATGTACAATAATAAAAAATGATTGCATATTAATTCTATTGAGGCCATACAACACAGACAATAAATGAACTAAAGATGTATACTCAACCAAGAGTAATCCTAAAAACATATTAAGAATAAGAAGTCAACATAATTTTCATTGAAGCGAAGCAAAGTATACTGCATTTAAGGAATCATATATACAGGCTAGAACCATAAATAAAAATCCAGGGTAATTAACACAAAAATATAACATTACTTCTGGGTGGAGGGAGGTTGGAAGGAAGGAGCTGCAAAGTGGAGGGAGGGGCATATGTACAGATTTTTTAAAAGGTTAATGAATGCATGCCAGTGCTTCATTTTCTTTTCAAAATGTAAACATATATTTTATATTACTATTGTGTGTATATTTCATATAATGGTTTATAAAACAAAGTGAAATTCAGAAAAGACAAGTAACTTATTCAATGTCCATACAGTTGATAAGGAATGACATTAAAATGCTATGTGACCTGATTCCAAAACTTGTGGTCTTTCTTCACAAATCATTAAAGTATCATTTTTCCGCAAATCTACATAATTGCTGATGTCTCCAATGGCTGTCTTCACTTTGATTGTATATCTTAGTTGATTTATAAAGGAAAAATTGTGTTCCTTTATAAAGATCACATTTATTTTCTCCCCATAGTTGGAAACAACACTGCATGAACCCTCAGAGGGCAACCATCATATTTAGTATCTTCAGCTCTACTTTCTCTTTTCCAACAAACTCATGTCTCTTTCACCTTAGACAAATTTCAACTATTTAGTCTTTTAAATTAAGCCTAATTGATTTTTTCCTATTTATAGGCAAACATACAATATTAAAGGACAGATGAAGAGAAAGAGTACATCAGTCCTGTCTGTAACACTTTCCCCATTATATCCCTCCTCTTCTTCTGGTCAAGTAGCCAATTATATGATTAACCTCCAATAATAATTTTACTAACATTTCTTGAGCACTGAATTATGTATGAGGTTGGTGCAAAAGTAATTGCGGTTTTGCATTGTTGGAACTTGCTGCTTGATATTGGAATACATTCTTGAATAAATGAGGTTATATTAGATATTATTTTAATGCACAGTTATTGCTTTCTGTTTTTTTGCTAATGACATTACTTGCTGTGTATTTTATATTTATTATAGACTAGGGAAATGATATGCTAGACAAAAAGGCAAATTCAAGTGATTTTCTTATTCGAGTTCAAAGTGTGTCGTGAAGCAGTGGAGAAAACACAATATTAACAATGCCTTTGGCCCAGAAACTGCTAACAATTGTACAGTGCTGTGGTGGCTTCAAGAAGTTTTGCAAAGGTGACAAGAGCCTTGAAGATGAGGAATACAATTGCCGGACCACTGGAAGTTGACAACAACCAACTGAGAGCCATGATCAAAGCTGATCCTCTTAAAACTACACAAGAAGTTGCTGAAGAGCTCCACATTGACCATTCTGCAGTCGTTTGACATTTGAAGCAAATTGGAAATGGTGAAAAAGCTCAATAAGTGGGTGCCTCATGAGCTAGTTCAGTTCAGTTCAGTCGCTCAGTCTTGTCCGACTCTTTGCAACCCCATGAATCGCAGCACACCAGACCTCCCTATCCATCACCAAATCCTGGAGTTCACTCAAACACGTCCATTGAATCAGTGATGCCATCCAGCCATCTCATCCTCTGTCATCCCCTTCTCCTCCTGCCCCTCAATTCCTCCCAGCATCAGAGTCTTTTCCAGTGAGTCAACTCTTCACATGAGGTGGCCAAAGTACTGGAGTTTCAGCTTTAGCATCACTCCTTCCAAAGAACACCCAAGACTAATCTCCTTTAGGATGGACTGGTTGGATCTTCTTGCAGTCCAAGGGACTCTCAAGAGTCTTTTCCAACACCACAGTTCAAAAGCATCAATTCATGAGCGAACCACTAATCAAAAAATCATCGTTTTGAAGCATCATCTTCTCTTCTTCTATGCAGCAATGAATGATTTCTTATCGGATTGTGATAACCACCAACGACCAGCTCAGTTGTTATACTGAGAAGAAGCTCCAAAGCACTTCTCAGAGCCAAACTAGCACCAAAAAAAAACAAAAAGGTCATGACCACTGTTTCGTAGTCTGCTGCTGGTCTGATCCACTAGAGCCTTCTGAATCCCCATGAAACCATTACATATGAGAATATGCTCAGCAAATCAATCGATGAGATGCAGCAATCCAGTGTGTAGCAGGCATTAGTCAACAGAAAGGGCCCAACTGTTATCCACAAAAATGCACAATTGCACGTCATATAACCAACACTCCAAAAGTTGAACAAATTTGGTAACAAATTTCACCTCATTCACTATATTCACCTGACCTCTTGCCAACCGACTACCACTTCTTCAAGCATCTTGACAGCTTTTTGCAGGGAAAATGCTTCCACAATCAGCAGGAGGCAGAAAATGCTTTCCAAGAATTCATCAAATCCCAAACATGGATTTTTTGCTATAGCAATAAATAAACTTACTTCTCAAGGGAAAAATGTGTTGATTGTAATGGTTCCTATTTTGATTAATAAATATGTGTATGATCCTGGTTATAATGATTAAAATTCATGGTCCAAAACTGCAATTATGTTTGTACCAATCTAATAGCAAATATTTTACATTAAATTTCTCAGTTAGTTCTCATGGAAATAACGTGAGACAAGGAGCTTTATGTCTGTTCTGTAGATGGGGAAATTGAGAATTTAAGGCACAGAGGGGCAGAAAAGTGTCCATGGTGCCATCATCAACAAATAAATGAAGCTAGGATAGAAGATAGGTAGCCTTTTTCCAGAGATGTTAAACTTACCACTGTATCATCCTGTCCCCTCAAAAAATTTAAGCACTTCATCATTCTGCATTTAAAACTTCCTCCAGGTTTCATCTTGCTAGCTTAGGACTTCTTTCTATAGGCTCCCATACCACCCAGTGGATATATTCATCATAGTGACAAAGCATAAAGGTTGAGAATATGGGTCCAGGAGTCAGACTGCCTGGAAAATAACCCTTTCTTTGCTACCTGTTTGATACATTAACTAGATTTTCAGATCAAGTATAAAATGGGGGTAAAATAGATCTACTTCAGGGACTTAAGATACTAGTGAATGCTCAATGAAAGTTATTTTTCTCATATTTGTCATTCAAAAACACAATTTTCAACTTGTCAACTGCTACCTTTAAAAAGGATGAAGAAACATATACATTACTTATCTAGGGTGAACATTCCCTTCATTCAGAATCCATTCCTTTTCATGCCAGGTTCTGAATGAGAGGGGAAAGAAGACACTGACGCTATGCTGTCCCTCAGGTATCACAGGAGGACTGAAGAAGCAAGACATGTGAAAAGTAAGAGAATCAAAACTGCTGCAGGTTTTCCTATGGTCAGATCTAGTTCAGCTTCCATTTATGAATATATCTTTATCCTTAGAGAATCTTGTGGACATGAGATTCTGACTGGATAGAAAGTCAAGTAATACCCTGGAATTTTTTGTTTGTTTGTTTTCCTTTTGAATGATCTGCTGCTCTTCAAGATCTGGAAAATATATTAAAACTCTCATATCAGTTCAGTTCAGTTCAGTCACTCAGTCGTGTCTGGCTCTTTGCAACCTCATGGACTGCAGCACACCAGGCCTCCCTGTCCATCACCAGGTGCTGGAGTTTATACAAACCCATATCCATTGAATCGGTGATGTCATCCAACCATCTCATCCTCTGGCATCCCCTTTTCCTGCCCTCAATCTTTCTCAGCATCAGGGCCTTTTCTAATGAGTCAGCTCTTTGCATCAATGGCCAAAGTATTGGAGTTTCAACTTCAACATCAGTCCTTCCAGTGAACATCCAGGACTGATCTCCTTTAGGATGGACTGGTTGGATCTCCTTGCAGTCCAAGGGATCCTCAAGCATCTTATCCAACACCACAGTTCAAAAGCATCAATTCTTCAGTGCTCAGCTTTCTTTATAGTCCAACTCTCACATCCATATATGACCACTGGAAAAACCATGTCTGACTAGACAGACCTTTGTTGGCAGAGTAATGTCTCTGCTTTTGAACATGCTGTCTAGGTTGATCATACCTTCCTTCCAAGGAGTAAGTGTCTTTTAATTTCATGGCTGCATGAAATTAAATTTCAGGGCTGCAGTTACCATCTGCAGTGATTTTGGAGCCCTCCCAAAATAAAGTCTGACACTGTTTCTACTGTTTCCCCATCTATTTCCCATAAAGTGATGGGACCAGATGCCATGATCTTAGTTTTCTGAGTGTTGACCTTTAGCCAACATTTTCACTCTCCTCTTTCACTTTCATCAAGAGGCTTTTTAGTTCCTCTTCACTTTCTGCCCTAAGAGTGGTGTCATCGGCATATCTGAGGCTACTGATATTTCTCCCAGCAATCGTGATTCCAGCTTGTGCTTCTTCCAGCCTAGCGTTTCTCATGATGTATTCTGCATATATGTTAAATAATCAGGGTGACAATATACAGCCTTGACGTACTCCTTTTCCTATTTGGAACCAGTCTGTTGTTCCATGTCCAGTTCTAACTGTTGCTTCCTGACCTGCATACAGATATCTCAAGAGGCAGGTCTCATATATCGAGTGTTATATGTATGGTAGGGCAGATTGCTAATAAAGAGGGACCCTGAAAGGAGTATAAAATCAAGATGGTTTCACTGATAAGATATGTAATACAGTTTCATATAAACCATCCTGACACACCTCTATAATTTAAGGGTCCCAGAAGCAAATTAGTTTTCCAGAATAATACCTAAATCAGGATTTCAACATGGTAAACTATCTGCTATTGGAAAATTCTTGTTAATGGAATCATTTAAATACTAGTTTAAAAACTTCACACTATTTTAGAAATTAAACATTTTCCAAATTTTATTTATTTAATGGATCTCTAATTCAAGCTTCTATCTTTTTTATCTCGTCATACCATTCAGCTCTGATTTTTGCTTAGGAAAGGAGAAAATTCCTTCCAACATATTAAGCCACATCTTAGGTGCAATCTCATTTAATTTTTTGATTATAGAGAACTAAAAAAGTACCAAATAGTATAATAAGATCAACTGAAATTCACAGATAAGATTTTTCAAAAAAGTTTGGATATAGATTACTGTGGGGCACAATGATGCTTTCAGAAAGGTTTATGAAAGCGTAATACTTATTAGTTGAGTAGCCTTAAGAAAATTGCCTTTGTGAGTCTTAGTTTTATCATTTATAACATGAAAGTCATATAATCTACATTATAGATAATAGTGGTAAATGAGGGGATTGAATGTGTAAAGCCTATGATACATTTCCTAGGTCACAGAAGCAGTCAATGGAAGCATACTTTAAAATCCCTCATCCCTTTCTTCACTTTCACTGTTTACCATGTGTATTTGTAGATCTGCTGTGTGTGTGTGTGTATGTGTGCACACATGTGTGAGTACTTATAAATTTATTTTCAAATGTAAAATTATTCACTAGCATTGTAATGCTTCCTCTGACATTTTCAGTAACTTGAGGTTATTCAATAAACTTAAAATGTGTACAATGAACACATCTGTTAATGGATTTTTATCATTGCACTTTGATTTATAAAGAAAATTTAAATTTAAAATTGCCCCTTGTTAATAATTGGTTGTTTGAAGTTTTCTGAAAGTTTTTTTCCTCTGAATGTGATGATCTTTATTTTTTTAATATAAATTTATTTATTTTAATTCTAGTCTAATTACTTTACAATATTACATTGGTTTTGCCATACATTGACATGAATCCGCCATGGATGTACATATGTTCCCCATCCTGAATGCCCCCCCCACCCAATTCCCTCCCCATACCATCCCTCTGAGTCATCCCAGTGCACCAGCACAGAGCATTCTGTATCATGCTTCAAACTTGGACTGGCGATTCGTTTCACATATGATATTATACATGTTTCAATGCCATTCTCCCAAATCATCTCACCCTCACACACTTCCACAGAGTCCAAAAGACTGTTCTATACATCTGTGTCTCTTTTGCTGTCTTGCATACAGGGTTATTGTTACCATCTTTCTAAATTCCATATATATGCATTATTATACTGTATTGGTGTTTTTCTTTCTGGCTTACTTCACTCTGTAAAACAGGCTCCAGTTTCATCTACTTCATTAGAACTGATTCAAATGTATTCTTTTTAATGGCTGAGTAATACTCCATTGTGTATATGAACCACAGCTTTCTTATCCATTTATCTGCTGATGGACATCTAGGTTGCTTCCATGTCCTGGCTATTATAAACAGTGCTGCGAAGAATATTGGGGTACATGTGTCTCTTTCAATTCTGGTTTCCTTGGTGTGTATGGCCAGAAGTGGGATTGCTGGGTTGTATGGCAGTTTTATTCCCAGTTTTTAAAGGAATCTCCACACTGTTCTCCATAGTGGCTGTACTAGTTTGCATTCCCACCAACAGTGTAAGAGGGTTCCCTTTTCTCCACACCCTCTCCAGCATTTATTGCTTGTAGACTTTTGGATTGCAGCCATTCTGACTGGCGTGAAATGGTACCTCATTGTGGTTTTGATTTACATTTCTCTGATAATGAGTGATGTTGAGCATCTTTTCATGTGTTTGTTAGCCATCCACATGTTTTCTTTGGAGAAATATCTTTTTAGTTCTTTGGCCCATTTTTTGACTGGGTCGTTTATTTTTCTGGAATTGAGCTGTAGGATTTGCTTGTATATTTTTGAGATTAGTTCTTTGTCAGTTAGTTCATTTGCTATTTTCTCCCATTCTGAAGGCTGTCTTTTCACCTTGCTTATAGATTCCTTTGTTGTGCAGAAGCTTTTAATTTTAATTAGGTCCCATTTGTTTATTTTTGCTTTTATTTCCAATATTCTGGGAGGTGGGTCATAGAGGATCTTACTGTGATTTATGTCTGAGACTGTTTTGCCTATATTCTCCTCTAGAAGTTTTATAGTTTCTGGTCTTATGTTTAGATCTTTAATCCATTTTGAGTTTATTTTTGTATATGGTGTTAGAAAGTGTTCTAGTTTCATTCTTTTACAAGTGGTTGACCAGTTTTTCAAGCACCACTTGTTAAAGAGATTGTCTTTTCTCCATTGTATATTCTTGCCACCTTTGTCAAAAATAAGGTGTCCATAGATGTGTGGATTTATCTTTGGGCTTTCTATTTTGTTCCATTGATCTGTATTTCTGTCTTTGTGCCAGTACCCTACTGTCTTGATGACTGTGGCTTTGTAATAGAGCCTGAAGTCAGGCAAGTTGATTCCTCCAGTTCCATTCTTCTTTTTCAAGATTGCTTTGGCTATTTGAGGCTTTTTGTATTTCCATACAAATTGTGAAATTATTTGTTCTAGCTGTGTGAAAAATACCATTGGAAGCTTGATAGGGATTGCATTGAATCTATAGATTGTTTGGGGTGTTATACTCATTTTCACTATATTGATGCTTCTGATCCATGAACACGATATATTTCTTCATCTATTAGTGTCCTCTTTGCTTTCTTTCACCAGTGTTTTATAGGATGATCTTTAAATTTAATTTCTACTTCGAAGCTTGTGGATATTTGCTTTCCAATGTCATATTACTGGTCAAAACCAGAGATTTAAAATTTTTGATAAATTCTAAAATCTCCTTGATATACTTTATTTTACTGTCCATGGATATACATGCATTTTGTGATATTCATTGAAAGTTTATTTCCTGAGTGCTAGTAGTTCCTGTTCCAACACGCTAGCTAGAGAATTTGTAATCACACAGACATGACAGGTCGAGGCTCCAAATAGGCCTCCTACTGCAGGGCTTACTGCTGCTCCCAAGTGGATCATTTTCTTTCTCCCATGGTCACTCCTGCTGCTTCTGCTGGCATCACCACCTCCAATCTGGGCCAGGTTCCACCGAGCCTTCCTTTCAGGGCCTCAGGACCCACAGACTTCTCTGAGGCAAAAATGTGCCTTTCAGAACAACTGCTGTTTGCACCACCCTCTGTGCCTAGCTGCTACTGGGTCAGAAAAGTGGCCTACTTGCCATCTGGCTATCAACTTTCTTCATGTACCTGCTCACTATTCTACCAGACTTCAGGGTTCCCTGGTGTCTCAGGTAGCAAAGAATTTGCCTGCAATACAGGAGACCTGGGTTTGACCCCTGGGTTGAGAAGATCCCTTGGAGAAGGAAATGGCTACCCACTCCAGTATCTTTGCCTGAAGAACTGCATGGACAGAGGAGCCTGATGGTCTATGGTCCATGGGGTCACAAAGAGTCAGACATGACTGAGTGACTAACACATTCAAATCAAAATGCTAACAAAATATACCAGACTTCACTTATAAAACTTAAGTTCAAAATAAAATTAAGAATATCCAGATGAGCAGAGCAGAAAATTAAACCAAATGAGAGGTCCTTCTCAGCACAAGGCTTTGTACAACTGCCACACTCCCAGTAAGCGGGCCATAATCACAAGGAAGAGATGAATTCAGAGATGACTATAAACACTGTGAATGCCAACAGAAACCAGCCATTGTAGAATTACCTTTGAAGGTTTGGAGGGGTAGTAGTGGAAAGAGACAGAAGGTAGTGATAATCAACTGAGTGCAGAGGTAAAACTTCCAAAACTAATTAGTGTTTACTCAGTAAGCACTTTAGATGGAGACTCATTTGCCAGAAACAATCAACCATGCAAGAAACTCCCTCCTCTTTTCCTCTTATTTTTGCCCTCTCTTCCTTGGGTTCTCTATGCAACTCAAGTCTCTCCTCCACTTCTCTTTCATATCTCAGGGATATAGTAACTCAATTTCAAGGAAGCTTTAAAACATGTCTTCAAATTCTGTGACACTCCTCTGAAAGGAATTATGATTGCAACCAATAAAGGACTATGACACACAGAAGTCATGTATTTTCTGCCTCCTTTTATGAGAACACTCATTCTCCACATGTCTTCTGGAACACTACCTCTCACAACACAATAAGGAGCTGGAGGAAATGCAAGAGACATGGAGAGTGGGAATGTAAGTGCTCCAAGCTGTGCTCCAGCTAAGCCCAGAATTTTGGTCCTCTCAGCCCATGTACTATATCTGTGAATGAAGGAGCCATAGTGATGTCAGCCTTCAGCCATTAGTGAAGTCACCCTCAGTCTTCAAGCATTCCCCGTTAAAACCCTAGGACAACATAGAGCACAGAAAAATTAGGCCCACTGTGCCTTGTTCAAATTTGGAACCCACAAAATCCATAAACATAATACAATGTTTGTCTTATACCAGTGAGTTTTGGTTGGTTGATAACACAGTAATGATAACTGGGACAACCTTTGACTTCCACACAAGTTAGGGTGAAAAGAGACAGATAAACTTTTGACTTTGAGCTTGATGATGTTTTCCATTCCATGAGAAGAGTTGCCACTGCCCACTCAGACTGGGCCCCACACATGGAACAGACATAAACCCTACCTTCAGTGAGGAGCCATAGCCTGAAGCAGATACACCCAGTCAAACCACACAAATGTACAATGGAGAAGAAATAATTGGTGTCAGCCCTTGAGTTAATCCACTATAAATGCAGCATCAATATGGCAATAGCTAACTGATACAGAGCTTCAAAGTGTTGTGTATGTAGCTTTAAAAATAGCTTAAACTTTTTAATCTTTAATGTATTCACCTGTTTAGGGATGATAATATATTTTTTGTGAGATATTTGTGAGAATTCATGAGTCAATATTTCTAAAACATTAAGGATGGTTTACACATGCTGGCACATAGGACACACTATTAAAAATTGTCATCTTATTGTGCTATTATTGTTAAGAGCTTTCAATTCAAACATATTATTGACATGTGTTTTAGGTACACATGTAAACAGAATGACTTTTCAACATGTAGCTCCACCAGGAGTAATGTTTTGAAAGAAGGTATAGAAGTAGTTTTAAGATTTGAGACTTCTGCACAGGGATGAGGTCTTTCTCTGTTTGTACACAATGTGAAAATTTTGTCTCATCAGTTTTCTAGGGTTATTTAAAAGATGCCAGCAACCCACTCCAGTATTCTTGCCTGGAGAATTCTATGGACAGAGAACCCTGGTGGGGCTATACAGTCACGGGGTTGCAAAGTCAGACATGACTGAGTAACTAACACTAAATGTATCAATCAGTGAAAATCACATAGCTGAAAGAACAGGAAAACACAGATAAAGCAATTGTGATGTAATTAGATGTGTCAACTTTAATAGCCAATGGTACCCAATTGTTTGGTCAAGCTCAGTCTAGATGTTGGTATGAAACTACTTTCAGATGTGATTCACGTTTTAAATCAGTAAACTTTGAGTAAAGTAGATGTCCCTTCATAACGTGGATAGGCTTTACACAAACAGTTGAAAGCCCTAAAAGCAAGGCCAAAAAGTTCTCAAAGCACTAATTATGACTCAAAACTGCAACATTAAACTCTGCCTGAGTTTCCAGCCTATAGATTTTAGATTTAAGTCTGTAATATTAATGCTTCCCTGAATTTCTAGCCCACTAGACTGCTGTATAGATTTTGGACTCATCAGTCCCAAAACTCTGTGAGCCAATTCCTTAAAATAAATCTCTCTAGAAGGAATAGGCAACCCACTCCAGCATTCTTGTCTGGAGAATCCCATGGACAGAGGAGCCTGACAGGCTACAGTCTATGGGATGGTAAAGAGTCAGACATGACATAGCAACTGAAACAAACAATTGATCAATAGACAGATACATAGATTCATAGATAATTAAATGCTCAGATGTCTCACTGGTTCTGTTTCTTTGGGGAAGTCTAATGAAGTACCAAACAAAAAAATCATTCTAAGGTAAATAGCAATGAACGCTGTGCAGCGAATGGAAAGAAATCTCAATTTCCAGTGCAATAGTGAGCTCTACATAATATAAATAATATTACATAATAATAGATTGTTACATAATATAGATTGATGAGATATGGTCATGTACTCCAAGATTTTATAATCTAAATCAGAGCCAAATGCTAATTACTCAAGGGAAGAAATCAGATAATAGGAATTCCTATAACACAGAGAATCTTGGTCCAGGATCTGAGAAATGTGCTTCAAAGAAAAGTCAAATTTGAAATGTACCAAAAGTAGGAATTATTAGACAAAGTAATGGAAGTTTGGCAGCAGACATGAAAGAAATCTATATAACCAAAATCTTGGAGATAAGGAACTGTTTCTGAATCTATTGCTGTAGCAGTTAACTATAGATAAAGGAAGGCAGATGAGGTTTCTAGTTAAGGAGTTGAATGCATATTAAGTCACTTCAATTGTCTCCAATTCTGCGACCCTATGGACTGTAACTGCCAGCTCCTTTCTCCATGGGATTGCCAGGCAAGAATACTGGAGTGGGTTTGTCATGCTCTCCTCCAGGGGATTATTCCTGGCCCAAGGATGGAAACCTGGTCTCTTATGTCTCCTACACTGGCAGGCGGGTTCTTTACCACCACCTGGGAAGCCCAGTTAAGGAGTTATTGCTGGACCAATTAGGGAATGAAAAGTTTCTTCAGTTAGGACAACATCTGTTCTATTTGATTTTGTCTTTTGTTTTCTTGGAACCTAATATAGATCCTGGTATATATGAATATTCAATAAATCTTTTTTCATATAAAAATAAATGTATGAAAGGAGAAAACAGATTTTAGTGGAGGATATTAGAGTAAGTTTCCAAATGACAGAGACCAAGGAAAACATATGTAATGATTTAACAAGTGTCTGTTAAGTACTCAAAATGCTCTAGATACTGGATAAAGCATTCTGTGAGGGATTGGCAATTTGGTTGTAAGCAAGGGAGACAGAATCTCGGTGGTAAATTAGCTTAATTTTCAATTGTAGTGAGGATAAGAAATGAAGAGGTTCAGAGAAGCCTAAGTATAGCACATTTTTCTTTAATCTCTACTGGGTAAGGATTTCCCAGCTCCTTGGGGAAAAAGACACACATCAGTTGCACAGTGTGTTTAACTATAGAATTTTTTTGTGCTTTTTACTTGCATGGTAAATTTTACATAGTTCTTTGGACTGTGCGGTGACAGTCAAGTTGAGCTTACCTTTTTGGTGTAATCATTGCTGTCTGAGTTATACCACTTTAACTTATTACTGTGGATAGAATTAGGCCAGGTTACACTTTGTTGGCAATTTCAGTCAAAAATCTATCACTCATGGTATATATGCTTGATAAAACATAATCCTTATATAACCAATTCTGATAAAACATCTTTCTATATGACCGTGGCCCATATTTCACACGTATCAGCATGCAGATTTGCCTTCCATAGTGCTTTATATCTCATATAGTGTTTGAATACCCTCATCTAGACTCATGTTCTCATACTCACTTTGAAACTTTATAACTTGTAGGCAGTCTGGCTACATCATACACTGACAACTATAAAAATAGTTCCAAGAGAAAGGAAAGATAATTTAAATAAATGAGATGTAACATGAACTAGAATTAGAAGACTCATTATTGTTAAAATGTTATTTTCTTTCAAAATTTTCTATAGGATTAGGGTAATTCTAATCAAATGCATAAAATCATTTGATGAATTTGACAAGCTGAAGCTAAAATGAATATGGAATTGCCAAGGATCTGAAATAGCCAAAGTAATTCTAGGAGAAAAAAAATAAAATAAAACAAAATTAAAGGACCCTAACTACCTGATTTCAGATTTACCATAGAATCAGTTGAGACAATGTGACTTGGACATGCAGATCAATGAACAGAAAAGAGAGTTCAGAAATAAACTCACACATGTATGGAAAATTGATTTTATCAAGGTAATAGAGCATTTCAATGGAGAAATGGGGCTAGAACACCTAGATGTGCATTTTTAAAAACTTATTATTTTCCCTCATGAAAAAAAATTACTCCAAATGAATCATATACAGAAGAAAATGCCCGATCTTTCAGTGGCCAAGATTCCCTATATAAGATTTTAAAAATTCATAAAGGAAAAAATTACAAATTAGACTTCATCAAAATTAAAACTTTCTATTTTTAAGAGATTCTCTAAAGAAAAATAAACAGCAGAGACTTCAAAAATTATATATGTGTTATACATATTACATATATAAAATATATAGAACATATAAAGCAAATGCTGCAATTCAAAGATAATTTAAAAATGAGCAAGTAGTTTGAAAACCTTTTAAAAGCAGATATATAAAAGACTAAGAAATACTTTAAAAGTACTTATCATCACTAATCACCATGGAATTGCAAATTAAAAACAAAATGACATACTATTACATATCCATTAGTATGATTAAACGTAATCTCAGAAACAAGTACTGATAAAGAGCAGCTAGACTTCTCATATGCCTTAGATCCCCAAGGAACTAACAACTTTGGAAAACATATTGACAGATTATTATAAAGTTCATATTTCCTTATCTGACTAGTTAATTTCACTCCTAGGTATTTGCATAAGAGAACTAAAGATATGAGTTCAGAAAAAGACTTACAGATAAGTGTTCATAACAGCTCTATTTAAATAGACTCAAACTGGAAACAATCCTAGTCTCCTTAGAGAGTGAAAATAAATTGTGGTATATCCAGACACCATGAAATCTAATGCAGGAATATAAAGGAATAAAATACAGAATCACATAACAATGTGGATGAATCTCAAAATAATTATGTTTAGGGAAATATTCCAGACACAAAAGAGTATATGTGAAATGTATTTCTTCATACAAAATTTAAGAACAGGCAATACTAATCTAAAGTGACAGGAAGAGGATTTGTGCCTGCCAGGGATCTGGTCAGGACTGGGAGAATTCAACAAAAAAGATTGTGAGGGAAACTCATGGTGTGATTAAAAGTGTGTATACCTAGTGTATTTTATACTATAAATTGTATCTCGATAAATATTACTTTCCCTTCAAACAAACAAACAAACAAACCAAACCAGGTAATTTGTATACTCTCTGCTGTGAGAACAGGGTTTCCTTCCTATAGGAGAAACAGCCTAAGGGAAGATAAAGTAATTATACACATTTGTGTAGATAATTTCTTGAAAGATGATGATAAAAAATTTCTCAAGTGATATTAGAGATTGAAAAGGCAGCATTCTGCAGTATTTTAGAAAGGAAGTAGACATTTGCCCATTAGTTAATCACCATTACTAATTTTAGGCTTTGGCAATCTCTATAGTCTCACCACACAGAGGATATCAAGTATTTCTAAAGAGTATCAAAACATAAATTAACTTATTTCATAATTATTATTTTATTTCCCATCAGTATAAGTCTGTGGGTATTTGACATATTCAAAGGGAAATTTTCAGCTTTACAGTTCTATGACCAAACTTTGCACAAATGAGGACATGGATTCCTTGAGGAAAACCAATGACTAGAAATTTTTTGTTATTTCTGTGGAGAGAAAAAAAATGACAACAATTCTGTTGTCAAGTGTACAAAGGATCACTACAAAGAATAATAAAAAGACTATCAAGTCTGAGCAATGAATCAGGAGAAATCATTTAAACTTCAACAGAAAGACTCACTCAGCTAACAATTCAAAATAGAATAGTGTTTGAGAAAAAAAGGAAACATTTCAGAATTTGATTAAATCTTGTTCTATCTTCAAAAATAAATAAATACTCAAGAAATTAAAATATTATGAATCACACACTTCAACAGACCAACCTAATGAGGTGAATACATCAATCAAGGAGTTTGTAAAAAAATAACAAATCTTGGAATCTAAGTAAATTATTTCTTATATATTCAAGGAAAAATAGATCCCAAGGAACTAGAGTAGTTTGTCTTCATTTCAGCTTTGAGAAAAAATCTGATTAAAGTCTTTCCAACATACATTCAAAGAAAAGTCAATGTCCCAGAACACATCTCTAAATAAACTCTTGAAAGGAAATACAATCACTAAAGAGATATTAAAGTTCACTTAATTTCACAAGTACTTTTTACCAAATCTCTAAAATAAGATGGATTTCGGTGGCATAGAATCTGAAAACAGTTTAGTACCAGAGAATTTGATAAATTACTAAGTCACATCATCTCTTAAACCTGCAATCAGTCCAGGATATTTATAATCTGTATAACATGTAGATTTTTATTATTGAGAAGTTTTCATGAATTAAGTTTTTTAGTAAGAATGGGACAATCACTGATATTTTTACAAGGGAAAGGGCATCACAGTTTGTCTTCTTCTTCATATTAAGTAGTACATACAGTTGCTAATTACTCTGTCACTAGGTGTAACTAATCCTCATCATGGTTGTTAGATGGTGATTACTTTCTGAGCCTCCCCTCAATGTCATGTCAAGCAAAATTACAGTAGCAATGTAGCAAGACTAATTAGGCCACACTGACCTTAACAGTGGGCAGTTCTCATCGATCTCAGCCTAAGCATGTTGGGATTTTGAAAAATGAAAACAAAATAGAAAAAATATTTCTACTTGCTACTAGCCCTTTCTAATCACCTATTTATTCCAAGTGACACAAAATTAATGAATCCTCTATCAAAGGCAGCAACAGTCAGAAAAGAAATGAGGGAATCCTTTGAGATACAGATTGAATTATATGTCTGCCTTAGTTAGCTGCTATAACAAAACACCAGACTGGGTGGCTTAAACAATAAACATTCATTTCTCAAATTTGGGGAGGTTAGGAAGTACAAGATCAAGGTATTTATTCTAATGTTTTATGCCAACACATTCAGTGGTGAGGAACTTTTTCCTGATTTCAGATAGTCATGTTCTTACATTACCCCCACATGGCAGAGAGAGAAAATCTCTCTTGAGTCTTGTCTAAGTACACTAATCCCATTCATGAGGGTTCCACTTTCTTGACTTTACTTCCCAGGCCCAACCTCCAAATACCATCACCCCAGAGATGAGGGCTTCAACATATGAATTGCAGGGGGACATAAACATTCAGTTCATAGTGATGTTAATCCCCCATTTAAATGTGTGAGCTACATTATTTTAAAAATATTTTATTCATTGATATGAAATAATTTTAAATAAATACACTTTTTAAAGGAGCAATAGAAATGATATAACACTATTAAAATGTCAGAGTCACATTAAAATGACAGTCTCAATTCAAAACAGTGAGAAATTACATGCTTATTTTAAGATTCAATATTCAGTATTTAATATTTTCAAGATTCAATATTTCCTAAGATATTTCCTAAGGTTGTCTGTTAAGAGAAGAAGAAATTCAAGATTTTGCTTCAGAACAAGCTTACTCTATTCATCTATTGATGACAAGGAATTTCATATATCACATCATGATTTCTGAGAGACATTCTGGTGGCAGTTTTCTTACTTACTCACATTTGGTCAGTGCTAGCACTGATATTACTTTGTGTTATAAAATGTAATTTGCTTTACTGTTGTATCATCACTAAAGTAAGATTCTGGATTTCCTATGTTACCTGTTGACTTTTTTATATAAGATCAAATTTTTAATTGATTCCCATTTCACTCAAATATATAGAAATTCTAGCAGAGATATAAGAAACAAGATGGTAAAAATATCAATATGTCTATCTATAATATTTCCATATATGGATAGAGAAAATATTTGCTTAAAGTGTAACCAATATTCTACAGAAGTGAAACCTTACAGACAATTTTTTAATTTTTTTGATATATGTAATATTAAAATAAAGACATGACACCACAGATTGCACTGTAACACAAAACATCTAGCTTTTGAGGGTAGAAACCATCTTTTTGGTTGTTTATTAACAGCATTGGGTTCTGAGAAAAATTCATAAAGTTTAGTAGTGAGGAAATATAACCCCAACTACCAGAAGAGTAAATTCTTCCTACTGAATGTCTATTGGTGCTTAACCAGAGAATATATTTCTAAATATAATTCATTAGTAGCAGCCATGTACAGTATGACATTAGAAACTTTTAAAAGGAATCAATATGGGAGCAATTAAGAAGAAAACACATCACACATACATGTGTTCCACAGGTATTACACATATAAAGATTAATGATGTTTGCTACCTGTTCTTCAATAAATGAACATGTTTAGCATGTCCATTATAATGAACATGTTCATTGATAAATGAACATAGATACCTGAACACTGATACATGTTCAATGATAAAGGAAGAGTGACAATGTCCAAATGAAGTGTATAAAGCCTCACGAAGCCTTCAAATGAGGTAATTATGGAGATTATATCAAAACAGTCAAAAAGTTATGCCAAGTGAAATGTCAACAGTCTAGCTCTACTAATACAAGTTGATAGAACTTATGTTTTCATATGTTTCCCACAACTTTAATAACTGATCACAAAGTCCTGTTGGTTAAATTTTCAAAATCTTTCTCCCATCTGACGCCTGTCCTCTTTTTTCACTAAAGAGTGTCACTTCCTTAGTTTAGAACTCTTTTTCTTCTGGGTTATCAAAATATCCTGGTCTTCCTGCCAACAAATCGCTCCCACATGACTCCACAATGTCATTTTGCAGCGACTCTCAAGAGGAGGAGTTCCCTTCCCTGACCATTTAATTGGGCCCTACTCTGTGATTGTTTTAACCAATAGAAAATAGTAGAACTGACATCAGTTTTGTTTTATAGTCAATTCTCCAGTATTTCAGATTGCTGTAATGCCTAGCTATTAGCTTTTAGGGAGGAACTTGAGGAGTTCACTTTGCCCTCCAGGCTTGCCCCAGCTTTCTGAGCCTTTAGGATATAGCTGTCTTACTGTCTGCAAAGGCCTGGAATGTCACAGAGGACTTCTTAAATCTCTCCTGGCTGTCTCATATTTCAGGCCCCTGTCTTGCTCTTCTTGTAGAAGGGCCTATGTGCTCAACAGAAATATCATTCAAATTTCCCTTTCTCCTCCCAGACTTGAGCACAATACTGCATTACACTAAGTGACAACTCATGGGAAAGATTAAACAGGTGGATGAAGACCTGTGCTGTGTGTGACTGGGCTCTTCAGACTAAGTTTCATAAAGGGTCAAATAGTTTCTCATTACTGCAGGCTATGGTATATCTCTCTTCTTCTCAGTATCCACCAGGTATAAGAAGTAGTCAAAGCTTTCTATGTGCCAATTAAGGGCTCATTACTTTCTGGAACTTAGTTCATCATGTTTTTGTTTTTTTTTTTTTTTCATCATCGGTTCTTAAATGGGTTAAATCCAAAACATTTTCACAGGACAACAATAACAACTATAATCCCCATAGTCATCCAAAAGGTTTTGTTCAAACAACAGTGATATCTTTTGTAGTTTTCCACATTCTAATTAGAAGTTAAAATTTTCCTTCATAGATTTTTGCTCACCTCTGATGATAGAGATGCTCAATGAGCAGATGTATGCTTAGGGATATATTAATACATACACATATCACTCCTTGACAGTTTCATGTCTAGCTTGGTCTCTAAACTTAATGTTTTATACAGGTAAACTTAAAAGGGTTCTTTCTATAGATTCAGCTCAATTGGAAATGGAAGTTTTAGACTTAAATATCAATATTAAAGATTGGTAAAAATTTTCATTCCAATAATTCAATAAGCTGACAAATCCATATTAATTTGTCAGTATGTTCATAGTTAAACTGCATAAGTAGCAACTACAGTATAGTCAGAGTCTAGCAAAATGAGAAGTTTTTTCAAAGTTATATTAAGTAAAGTAGTATATGCTTTTTAAACAATCCATGAGATCATAAACAAAAACTCTATGAAATATTGCTTAAATTGAGACTGAGTCTCTTAAGAATCTTGAACAACAACTAGTAGAGGAAACTCATCCATTAAGAACCATTGTGTAGATCTGGGCCTAAAAATATTATACAAAGTCTAGCATCTAATTATTCATTTGATTTCATTCCTATCATACTTTTCTCCACTTATTTTGTCTTCTTTTTCCCTTTTTTCAAAAAATCCAAGTATGTTACTATCTTAGAACATTTTTGTAGATGGTTGCTCTGCCTAGAAACTTTTCCTCTCAGTTATGACTATGCCATTTCAACTCTTTCCTTCCTTAAGTCTCTGACCAACTGGTACCTTCTTAGCAGAAGCATACTCTCATGAGTATATTTAAAACTGCAGTGACATTCCTGTATTTATTATCCTCTTTACTTGCTTAATTTTTCTCCAGAGGAATTATTACAATCTAACATATTGTTTTCTGATTTATTTTCTTTATTATTTTCTCCCAACCTTCCAATCACTTCCCCACAGTTGACCATAAGCTGTAAAAAGGCTGAATTAGATTTGTCTGTTTTTTTTCACAGCTTCCCTCTAGTGCCTATAATAATCTCTGGCCTGCACTCAGTCACATCTGACTCTTTGTGACTCAGTGGGCCATAGCCCATCAAGCTTCTCTGTCCATGGGATTTCCCAGGCAAGAATACTGGAGTGTGTTCCCATTTCCTCTTTGAGGGGATCTTCCTGACTCAGGTATCAAACCCATGTCTACTGCATTGCAAGTAGAATCTTTGCCACTGAGCTGCCAGGGAAGCCTGAATAAGGAAATAAGGAATAAAAGGAGAGAGGAAGGAATAAAGGGTTGGAGGGAGAAAGGCGGTGAGGGGAAAGGAAAAGAAGAACAACCTTAAAGTATGCCATTTGGAATCATATTTAAAAGTTTAAAACTTTAAGCTCTCTTGCTTACTATAAATTTTCTTTACCCTTATGAATCATGAATACAAATTCCATAATCTTTATTTGAGAGGTTTTAATCTTCCCCATAAAAATTTTGTAACATTTAAATAAGATAAAGCCTATATAATAGTCCCTGGAAAATGAGCTTGAGCTCTTTTGATAAAGATTCGCACTACATATGTTTTATAAACTGAGAGAACACAATATTTAAGTAGAGGAGCAAAACTGAAAGACAAATGCTACCCGATTTCAAGATTCACTACAAAACTACAGTCATCAAAACAGTGTGGCAATTTTGAAAGACTAAACAAAAGGATGGAAAAGTATGGAAAGCCCAGAAACAGATGCATATATATACTCTAATGACAACTAATCTTTGACAAAGGAATAAAGACAGTATACGGGAGCAAAGAGAGTCTTTTCAACAAACAACCTGGAACTTCTAGACATCCGTATTCTCCCTACCATCTTCTGCCCTGAAAAAACTCCCACAAGAATCTAGGCACAGAACTTATATAAAAATTAACTCAAAATGAATTATCAAAGATTTTAGTGTAAAACACAAATCTCTAAAATTCCTAAAAAATAACGCAGGAGTAAATTGAGATGATTTTGAATACAGCAATTAGTTTTTAAGATACAATCCAAAAATATAATCTATGAAAGAAGTAATCGCTAAGCTGGATTTCATCATAATCAAAAAATTTTGTCTGTGAAAGGCAATGTCAAGGGAATGTGAAGATAAGTCACAAATCAAGAGAAAATACCTGCAAAAGGCATATTTGATAAATGAATATTATCTAAAATACAAAAGCATTCTTAAAACTGAACAAGAAAAAAGTCCGATTTTAAAATGGGCAAAATATCAGAAGAGATGACACATACACACATAACCAGGTTGAAAAACTAGCGTACGAAAAATGATTTCAAAATTGCTTGTCTTACAGTTCATTTCTGTTCAGTCGCTCAGTTGTGTCCGACTCTTTGCGACGCCATGAATCACATCACGCCAGGCCTCCCTGTCCATCACCAACTCCCGGGGTTCACTCAAACTCATGTCCATCAAGTCGGTGATGCCATCCAGCCATCTCATCCTCTGTCATCCCCTTCTCCTCCTGCCCCCAATCCCTCCCAGCATTAGGATCTTTTCCAATGAGTCAACTCTTCACATGAAGTGGCCAAAGTATTGGAGTTTCAGCTTTAGCAGCCGTCCTTACAATGAACACCCAGGACTGATCTCCTTTAGGATGGACTGGTTGGATCTCCTTGCAGTCCAAGGGACTCTCAAGAGTCTTCTCCAACACCACAGTTCAAAAGCATCAATTCATTGGCGCTCAGCTTTCTTCACAGTCCAACTCTCACATCCATACATGACCACTGGAAAAACCATAGCCTTGACTGGACAGACCTTTGTTGGAAAAGTAATGTCTCTGCTTTTTAATATGCTGTCTAGGTTGGTCATAACTTTCCTCACAAGAAGTAAGTGTCTTTTAATTTCATGGATGCAGTCACCATCTGCAGTGATTTTGGAGCCCCCCAAAATAAAGTCTGACACTGTTTCCACTGTTTCCCCATCTATTTCCCATGAAGTGATGGGGCCAGATGCCATGATCTTAGTTTTCTGAGTGTTGACCTTTAAGCCAACTTTGTCACTCTTATCTTTCAAATTCATCAAGAGGCATTTTTGTTCCTCTTCACTTTCTGCCATAAGGGTGGTGTCATCTGCATATTTGAGGTTATTGATATTTCTCCGGGCAATCTTGATTCCAGCTTGTGTTTCTTCCAGCCCAGCGTTTCTCATGATGTCCTCTGCATACAAGTTAAATAAGCAGGGGGACAGTATACAGCCTTGACGTACTCCTTTTCCTATTTGGAACCAGTCTGTCGTTCCATGTCCAGTTCTAACTGTTGCTTCCTGACCTGCATATAGGTTTCTCAAGAGGCAGGTCAGGTGTTTTGGTATTCCCATCTCTCTCAGAATTTTCCACAGTTTATTGTGATCCACACAGTCAAAGGATTTGGCATAGTCAATCAAGCAGAAAAAGATGTTTTTCTGGAACCCTCTTGCTTCTTCCATGATCCAGCAGATGTTGGCAATTTGATCTCTGGTTCCTCTGCCTTTTCTAAAACCATCAGGAAGTTCATGGTTCACGTATTGCTGAAGCCTGGCTTGGAGAATTTTGAGCATTACTTTCCTAGCGTGTGAGATGAGTGCAATTGTCCGGTAGTTTGAACACTCTTTGGCATTGCCTTTCTTTGGAATTGGAATGAAAATGGACCTTTTCTAGTCCTGTGGCCACTGCTGCTTTTTCAAAATTTGCTGGCATATTGAGTGCAGCACTTTCACAGCATCATCTTTCAGGATTTGAAATAGCTCTACTGGAATTCCATCTCCTCCACTAGTTGTGTTCGTAGTGATGCTTTCTAAGGCCCACTTGACTTCACATTTCAGAATGCCTGGCTCTAGATGAGTGATCACACCATCGTGATTATCTGGGTTGTGAAGATCTTTTTTGTACTGTTCTTCTGTGTATTCTTGCCACCTCGTCTTAATACTTTCTGCTTCTGTTAGGTCCATACAATTTCTGTCCTTTATCAAGCCCATCTTTGCATGAAATGTTCCCTTGGTATCTCTAATTTTCTTGAAGAGATCTCTAGTCTTTCCCATTCTGTTCTTTTCCTCTATTTCTTTGCACTGATCGCTGAAGAAGACTTTATTATCCCCTCTTGCTATTCTCTGGAACTCTGCATTCAGATGCTTCAGTTCAGTTCAGTCGCTCAGTCGTGTCCGACTCTTTGTGACCCCATGAATCACAGCACGCCAGGCCTCCCTGTCCATCACCAACTCCCGGAGTTCACTCAGACTCACGTCCTTCGAGTCAGTGATGCCATCCAGCCATCTCATCCTCTGTCATTCCCTTCTCCTCCTGCCCCCAGTCTCTCCCAGCATCAGAGTCTTTTCCAATGAGTCAACTCTTCGCATGAGGTGGCCAAAGTACTGGAGTTTCAGCTTTAGCATCATTCCTTTCAAACAAATTACATCTTTCCTTTTCTCCCTTGCTTTTCACTTCTCTTCTTTACACAGCTATTTGTAAGGCCTCCTTAGACAGCCATTTTGCTTTTTTGCATTTCTTTTCCATCGGGATGGTCTTGATCCCTATCTCCTGTACAATATCATGAACCTCCATCCATAGTTCATCAGGCACCGTATCAGGTCTAGTCCCTTAAGTCTATTCCTAACTTCCACTGTATAATCATAAGGGATTTGATTTAGGTCATACCTGAATGGTCTAGTGGTTTTCCCCATTTTCTTCAATTTAAATCTGAATTTGGCAATAAGGAATTCATGATCTGAGCCACAGTCAGCTCCTCATCTTGTTTTTGCTGACTGTATAGAGCTTCTTCATCTTTGGCTGCAAAGAATATAATCAATCTGATTTCGGTGTTGACCATCTGGTGATGTCCATGTGTAAAGTCATCTCTTGTGTTTTTGGAAGAGGGTGTTTGCTATGATCAGTGCGTTCTCTTGGCAAAACTCTATTAGCCTTTGCCTTGCTTCATTCTGTACTCCAAGGCCAAATTTGCCTGTTACTGCAGGTTTCTTGGCTTCCTACTTTTGCATTCCAGTCCCCTATAATGAAAAAGACATCTTTTGGGGGTGTTAGTTCTAAAAAGTCTTGTAGGTCTTCATAGAACTGTTCAACTTCAGCTTCTTCAGCATTACTGGTTGGGGCATAGGCTTGGATTACCATGACATTGAATGGTTTGCCTTGGAAACGAACAGAGATCATTCTGTCCTTTTTGAGACCGCATTCAAGTACTGCATTTTGGACTCTTTTGTTGACCATGATGACTGCTCCATTTATTCTAAGGGATTCGTGCCCACAGTAGTAGATATAATGGTCATCTGAGTTAAACTCACCCATTCCAGTCCATTTCAGTTCTTTAAGCAATTCCAAATTAAAACAACAAAGTACAACTATTCATCTATTAGAATGGCCAAAACCTGGAAAACTAACAATACCAAATGCTGATGAGGAGGTAGAGCAACAGAAACTCATTCATCACTGCTGGAGACACAAAAGAGTATAGCCATTTTGGAAGTTGGTCTGGCAGTTTCTTACAAAGTGAAATATGCTCTGACTATACAATCCAGCAATCATACTCCTTGCTATTTACCCAAATGAGGTTAAAAATCTTGTGCTCATATAAAAACCTGCAAGAGTACTTACAGCAGCTTTATCCATAAAAGCTAAAATGTGGAAGAAAGACACCTTTCAGTAAGCAGGTGTATAGATAAACTGGTACATCCAGAAAGTAGAATATTTGCAGTACTAATGAAAAAAAGATATCAAAATCATGAAAATGAATGAAGGAAATGTAAGCACATATCACAAAATGAAAGAAACCAGTCTGAAAAGGTTATGTACTGTACGAGTATAACTGTATGACATTCTGGAAAAGGAAAAGCTTGGAGGCAGAAACAGATGAGTGGTCACCATGGCTGAGGGGAGGGAAGGATGAATATGTGGAGCAGACAGGACTTTTAGTGCAGTAAAATGATCTTATGACACTCCAATGGTGGGTACATGTCACTCTCCATGTTTCAAAAATCCATAGAATGTACAACACCAAGAGTAAACCCTAATGTAAACTAGGGATTTAGGGTAATTATGATACAACAATGCAGGTTCATTGATCCTAGTGGAGAACTTTGATAGTGAGAGAGGCTATGCCTATGTGGGGGCAAGTGATATATGGGAAATCTCTATATTTTCTTCTCAATGTTTCTGTGAACCTAAAATTGATCTAAAAAGTAAAGCGTATTTTCTAGAAAATAAAGAAAAATCAAAATATTAAAAACAAAACAAAACTGGAGACTTCCACTACTAATAATGGTAGGCTAGGTAATTTGAATTAACTTCCAAACAAAGGTCAATGAAGAAAGCCAAAACAAAATACAAAGGCTAAACATTTTATTTTCTGTGTTAAAACTTTGTAGACTTAATACTATAGTTAACAATTAGGAAGTCAAGAGTCCAGAGTAAAAGGAAATTAATGTGAGAAGCAAAAGTTTTAGGGCCATTTTTTCCAAAGACAATTCCAAAGAAGAAAAATGAGAAGCTGGCCAGCATTTTTGAGAGCCCAATATTGGTGAGGCACATTTTGATTTGAAAATGATAGATTGCAAGTAGAGCTTATCGGAACAAAACTCCAGTTTTGAATCTTAATCCTTAAAGTTGGATTAAGGAATTTATATGACTAATGCCCATAGCATCCTACCAAAAAAGTTCTCTCTAAAGAAATATATTATTATCTTAGTTCACAGATTTTTTTTCCCATAAATAAGATCTGTCCCTTAATCCCCAAACTGTCAAGCACACGAATAAACAAGACCACAGAAATAACAACTAGGAACAAAAGTAGGCAGAAACAGACCCAACTGGAGCTACCATTTGATCCAGCAATCCCACTCCTGGGCATATATCCAGAGAAAATCATAATTCAAAAATATATATGTATCCCAATGTTCACTGCAGCAGTGTTTACAATATCCAGGGCATGGAAGCAACCTAAATGTTCACTGACAGAGAAATGGATAAGGTAGACATGGTACCCATATACAATGGAGTATATTACTCAGCCATAAAAAGTAAAATATGTCATTTGCAGTGACACGGATGGACCTGGAGATTGACATACTGAGTGAAGTGAGTCAGAGAAAGACCAAAATCATATATCACTTAGGTGCAGAATCTAAAAAAAATGGTACAAATGAACCTATTTATAAAACAGAAATAGAGGCACAGATGTAGAAAACAAACTTATGGTTATTAGGGGTAAAGATGGGGGAGACAGATAAATTGGAAGACTGTGATTGACAATATTGTATAAAATAACAATAATAAAAACCTGCTGCATAGCAAAAGGAACTCTACTCAATAGTCTGTACTGACCTATATGGGGATAGAAATTGAAAAACAGTGAACATAGATAGCTAGATAGCCAATCAAACAGTGTGTGTGAGTGTGTGTGTGTGTGTGTGTGTGTGTGTACACACACATATATATAATATACAGCTCCACTCTCTTCTCAGAGAGAAACAAGTAAGATAATAAGGAAGAAGCAATTTGGAGGAGATAATGACTGAGAGCATCTTGAAATTATTGACTATAAAGGTCATTACAACAATATTTATACAGCAGAACAGTGAAGAACAAACAAATTCTAAAATCATCTAGAAAGAAGCCTAGAGTAATATTTAAATTAATAGGTGATTTTGGAAACTGTTGTTAGAAGGAAATTTATTAACCTGGGGGGGGGAACAAGACAAAAATTAAGATTTTTGCCTCAGACTCACTAAAATAGACAGTACAGGAGTGTTGCTCAGGCAGAAGAGAAAGGCTTCCAGAAACAAAGTCAGAAATTGAGGAAAGAAAGAGAGCAACAGAATTGTTTAAAATGTGGCTAAATCTAAATAAGTATGGATTGCAAAAAATTAACAATATTTCCTGTAGGTTTAAAATACTCATGGATTTGAAATAATCTTCAACAATAGCACACAGATAAAAAGATGCAAAATAGTGCAAAACTGTTCTACGACCATTGCATTGTCAGGAAAAAGATAAACATAGAGAGTTTTGAGAAGTCAGGTTTGTAAGTATTAGTTTCTAGGATGACTAAAAGGAAGAGTAAAAAGTCTACAATGCCCAAGCTAATACATGAGTAAAGTGGAAAATCAAATTAAAAGGCAAGAAAGAAAAGACGATATAGAAGGAACAATTAGAAAGTAAGCAACATCATGGTAGAATTATTTATGTCAGTAATTACATTAAATGATATTATTTAGAATAAATATTCTAACTAAAAGATAATGATTATAAGACTGGATAAAACCCAACTATGCTTGCAAAATGAAACACAGGCATACAGAACACTTAAAAGGAGAATAACGGAAAAACTTTTTTCATGGATATTCTAACACAATGGAGTATTACTCAGCCATTAAAAAGAATACATTTGAATCAGTTCTGATGAGATGGATGAAACTGGAGCCGATTATACAGAGTGAAGTAAGCCAGAAAGAAAAACACCAATACAGTATACGAACACATATATATGGAATTTAGAAAGATGGCAATGATGACCCTGTATGCAAGACAGCAAAAAAGACACAGATGTGTATAGCGGACTTTTGGACTCCGAGGGAGAGGGAGAGGGTGGGATGATTTGGGAGAATGGCATTGAAACATGTATACTATCATGTAAGAATCGAATCGCCAGTCTATGTCCAATGCAGGATACAGCATGCTTGGGGCTGGTGCACGGGGATGACCCAGGGAGATGTTATGGGGAGGGAGGTGGGAGGGGGGTTCATGTTTGGGAATGCATGTACACCCGTGGTGGATACATGTCAATGTATGGCAAAACCAATACAGTATTGTAAAGTAAAATAAAGTAAAAATAAAAATTAAAAAAAAAAGAAATCATGTTCCAAACTGAAAATAAAATAAAATGGTTGCTAGATTTAAAAAAATAAAAAATAAATAAATAAATAAAACAAGACTTAAATGGCTGTATTACTGCGAGACAATAAAACAAAATAAATTAATATCTGGTTCCTGGCAGAGTTCCTGAAATCCATGTAATCTCCTAAATGATAAGAGCATTAGCAGCATCTTTTTTTCTTGTGTTTGCTCCTTGACTCTGGTTCCACACACAGGACCACTGAAATACTTGTATTTTCCTGGGTAACAGGAGGATCCTCTGTTCTTAATGAGGCAACTCTGGTTGGGCTCCTGGAAGAGGCTATGCATCTGAAAGACCAATTGCAATTCGAGTCTACAGCCTGCCCCACATCTCTTAAAAGAGGTTCATGCTAAGTCGCTTCAGTTGTGTTCAACTCCATGTGACCCTATGGACTGTAGTCTGCCAGGTTACACTGTTCATGGAATTCTCCAGGCAAGAATACTGGAGTGGGTCACCATGTCCTTCTCCAGGGGAGAAAGGCTCAAAGTGCAGTTAATGTTCCATTACACCTACCTGATGAAGCTTCTGGAATTGTGCTAGGAGAGGGGTGTACCTGGAGAGGGCATGAATTTTGAGGTGCCCTTCCCACATACTTTTTTCCAAACATAGTTCTTTCATTTGGATGTTCCAAAAAATAAACACCATTATTAATAATTAATAAATAACAGAACAATATGTAAACTCTTTTCCTGAGTTTTGTGAGCTGCTCTCAAAAATTAATTGAACCCAAGAAGGGGGTAATGGGAACTTCAGAATTACAGCCAATCAGTCAGAAGCACAAGTGACCACTTGGACTTGTGAATGGCCTCTGAAGTGAGACTTAGCCCACTTCAGCTTCAAGGTGTGACTGAGCTATCCCCAGGCGCACCTGAGGTTATCCCCAGATAGTGTCAGAATTGAGTTAAATTGCAGGACACTCAGCTGGTGTCATACAACTGCTTATGGGGGAAGGGAAAATCTCTAAATATGTGGGGTCAGGAGTAATGTGAGTATGGCCACTGTATGAGAGTAAAGGAGACACATAGAAGGAAAGACTTAAGTTTTTTAACACAATTATTATCAAACAAAAATGCACTACAGCAAAAAGTTTTACAAGACGTAAAGAGTTGTTTTTCATTAGCACAAAGTCCATCATCAGGATGGATATTAGGAAGACATAAAATTTTAAACATGTATACACACAGCAAGATAGATGAAAAATGAAGAAAAAAACTAATTTTTTTAAAAGATAAATCATGAGGTTTTCTTAAAACAATTGCTCAGCCGACTAACACAACAGAGACTGAAAAAAATCAAGATAAAAAACTAAGCAATCAGATTAATAGAATTGACCTAATTAAAATATGTGAATTAATGCACTAAATAAAATCACCATACACATTATTTTTAAATGCAAATGGAACATTTACTCACTTTCAGCTTATGTGGATTAAAAAAAAAAAAAGTCTCCCAAAATTCAAAAGCTTAAACATGTTTTCTGAGAAAAGTTGAGTTAAGATGAAGACTAAAAGATAGCAAGGAGAAATCCTGAACTTTGGGAAAGTAAACAATAAGCATCTAAATACCTCATATATCAAGGTAGAAATCATTAAGGAAATGAGAAAATATTTGAATTGAACATAATAAAAATATGTTATAAAGTGTGTAGCTGCTGCAGCTGCTAAGTCATGCGAGTCATGTACGACTCTGTGCAACCCCATAGACAGCAGCCCACTAGGCTCCCTCGTCCCTGGGATTCTCCAGGCAAGAACACTGGAGTGGGTAAAGCGTGTAGAATGTAGCTCAAATCATGTGTTCAGTGAAATTAATACCCTTCAATTCATAACATATAACTGAAGAACTGAACATGTTGAAAAGTTATCTAGAAATCATCCCATGAAACTATAAGAAACACAGCAAATTTAACCCAAATAAGGTATAAGAAAGTAAATAAAATATAATTTAATAAATTATTACAAAATAAATATTAAAAGGCTCAAAAAATCAACGTTTTTTTTTAAAGATAATAAAATTGATAAATTTGTCAAGATTGACCTTGAAAAATAAGAGACAGAGAAACAAAAAAAGGGAAAGACAAGAGAGAAGAGAGATACAAATGCATAATTTTGTGAATATAAGCAGATCACAGTACATCATAAGTGACTTTACACCATTACATTGAAAGTATAAATAAAATATACAAATTCTGAGGAAAGCATACCAAAACTGATGCACAAAAAGGTGAAACTCAAAACAGTTTATCTTTATTAAATAACTTAAATTTATAATAAAAACACTTTCACAAAGAAAATTTCAGCTTCAGTGGTATAAATAGTAACATTCCAGAAACCCTACTTTTTGCAGAATAGAGAAAGAAAACCCATCATAATTAGAGTTACTGATGAAATATTAAATGTTTTCCTTCTGATATTGGTACTAGATAAAGATGTCTGACAATATCACTATAAATGATAAAGCAAGATAAATAAGATGAGTGAGAAACAAATAAAAATTGTCATTATGTTTAGATCACATAATTGACAACAAACAGTTTATATATTCAGAATCCAAAAGTAATTTGAGTAAAGTCACTGGATACCATGTAAATATCAATTTATTTCTAAATAAAAGAACAATAGGAAATGAAAATTTCAAAAGCCATCTAATAAAAAGATTCTATGTTGTAAATACATAAATTTTCAAAAACTGTGATATAATATCAATTCAGTTCAGTCGCTCAGTTGTGTCCAACTATTTGGGACCCCATGAATTGCAGCATGCCAGTCCTCCCTGTCCAACACCAGCTCCCGGAATTTACCCAAACTCACGTCCATCCAGTTGGTGATGCCATCCAGCCATATCACCCTCTGTCATCTCTTTCTCCTGCTGCCCACAAACCCTGCCAGCATCAGAGTCTTTTCCAGTGAGTCAACTCTTCGCATGAGGTGGCCAAAGTATTGGAGTTTCAGCTTCAACATTAGTCCTTACAAAGAACACCCAGGACTGATCTCCTTTAGAATGGACTGGTTGGATCTCCTTGCAGTCCAAGGGACTCTCAAAAGTCTTCTCCAACACCACAGTTCAAAAGCATCAATTCTTCAGTGTTCAGCTTTCATAATAGTCCAACTCTCACATCCATACATGACCACTGGAAAAAACAGCCTTGACTAGACGGACCTTTGTTGACAAAGTAATGTCTCTAATTTTGAATATGCTATCTAGGTTGGTCATAACTTTCCTTCCAAGGAGTAAGCGTCTTTTAATTTCATGGCTGCAGTCACCATCTGCAGTGATTTTGGAGCCCCCCAAAATTAAGTCTGACACTGTTTCCACTATTTCCCTACCTATTTCTCATGAAGTGATGGGACCAGATGCCATGATCTTAGTTTTCTGAGTGTTGACCTTTAAGCCAACTTTTTCACTCTCCTCTTTCACTTTCATCAAGAGGCTCTTTAGTTCTTCTTCACGTTCTGCCATAAGGGTGGTGTCATCTGCATATCTGAGGTTATTGATATTTCTCCTGACAATCTTGATTCCAGCTTGTGCTTCTTCCAGCTCAGTGTTTCTCATGAAGTACTCTTCATATAAGTTAAATAAACAGGGTGACAATATACAGCCTTGACGTACTCCTTTTCCTATCTGGAACCAGTCTGTTGTTCCATGTCCATTTCTAACTGTTGCTTCCTGACCTGCATACAGGTTTCTCAAGAGGCAGATCAGGTGGTCTGGTATTCCCATCTCTTTCAGAATTTTCCAGTTTATTGTGGTTCATACAGTCAATGGCTTTGGCATAGCCAATAAAGCAGAAATAGATGTTTTTCTGGAACTCTCTTGCTTTTCCCATGATCCAGCAGATGTTGGCAATTTGATCTCTGGTTCATCTGCTTTTTCTAAAACTAGCTTGAACATCTGGAAGTTCACAGTTCACGTTTTGCTGAAGCCTGGCTTGGAGAATTTTGAGCATTACTTTCCTAGCATGTGAGATGAGTGCAATTGTGCGGTAGTTTGAGCATTCTTTGGCATTGCCTTTCTTTGGGATTGGAATGAAAACAGACCTTTTCCAGTCCTGTGGCCACTGCTGAGTTTTCCAAATTTGCTGGCATATTGAGTACAGCACTTTCACAGCATCATCTTTCAGGATTTGAAATAGCTCAACTGGAATTCCATCACCTCCACTATCTGTGTTCGTAGTGATGCTTTCTAAGGCCCACTTGACTTCACATTCCAGGATGTCTAGTTCTAGGTGAGTGATCACATTATCGTGATTGTCTGGGTTGTGAAGATCTTTTTTGTACCATTCTTCTGTCTATTCTTGCCATCTCTTCTTAATATCTTCTGCTTCTGTTAAGTCCATACCATTTCTGTCCTTTATCAAGCCCATCTTTGCATGAAATGTTCCCTTGGTATCTCTAATTTTCTTGAAGAGATCTCTAGTCTTTCCCATTCTGTTGTTTTCCTCTATTTCTTTGCATTATCTCTCCTTGCTGTTCTTTGGAACTCTGCATTCAGAATCACAATAAAACTTTTACATGACCAAGTATTTTGTTTTGCTTTTTGTGGGATAGGAGTGAAGAAATAAAGTACTTCTAAAATTGATATGGCAGTACAACCAGACAAGAATAGGTAAGACTCACTAGTAACAAAGTAGGAAGTTTGTTCCATAGAACAGCAAACTTAATATAAAGTTGTTGTTCATTCACCAAGACATGTCCACCTCTTCACGACTCATGGACTGAAGCATGCCAGGGTTCCCTGTCCTTCACTATCTCCCCAAGTTTGCCCAAGAGCAATAACTAATATCATGTACTACTGACCCAAAATTAAACTATAGGACCAAAGGACCAAAAATTGAGTCATGTAAATATGGAGACTTGCTTTATTATAAATGGTAAAGGACAGTTAATAATAAATAAATTAAACATAGATGTTAAAGTTTTAATAATAATAATGGGTGGTTGTTTAAGGCAACCCACTCCAATATTATTCACTGGGAAATCCCATGGACAGAGTAGCCTAGTGGGCCACAGTCCAGGGGTCTCAAAGAGTCAGACATGACAGTATATACACAGAGGAAAAAACATCAGTCCTCAACTTCATATTTCACAGATCCATCAATACCTTGTTTACTCTAAATTTAATTATGAAGACTACTTCAACAAAGATTTTAGAAGGCCATACAGAGACTAGTTTTGAGACTCTGGGTAAGGAAAGAATTTCTTAAATTAGATAAGAACACTGACCACAAGAGAAAGAATGATAAATTTATCAAAACCCAACTATGACACTGAAAAGGCAAGGCATCCAATGGGATAAGATATTTGCCATACATGTAACACACAAAATGCTCATATTCAGAATAGCATAAAAGAATCCACAAATTGATAAGAAAAAAACCTGAAAATTGAATAGAAGAAAGGTGCAATAAAGTAAAAATTTAAAAATATCCAAATACCTAATAAAACTTTGAAAGAGGAACCAAATTTCAGAAATCAGTATATGTGAATTTCCCCCTGATATGGTTAAAATTAAAATGACTTAAAATGTCATGTGATTTAAAGACTGTGGAGCAACTGAATTTCACAAACACTGTTGCCAGAGTATATATTGGTTAAATAATTTTGTAAAACTCTTTGCCATTATTAACTAAGTGGAATCAAATGCTGATGTTCTGACCTAGAAATTCTATTCCTATTTATGCAACAGAAATTCATGCAGCAAATAACATATCTAGGAATATTTATTTATGTTTTATTCATAATAGCAACAACTTTGATGTTCATCAGTAGTACAAAAGATAAATAAGGACATAATTAAGTTAATTTAGTGAATTACAGCTACATGCAGTAGCAGGAATGGTCCTCTCAAACCTTTTATTGATGAAGTAATTTAATCAGAAACAAAATACTATTTTTTTGGTAGCATTCAAATTATAAGTCAGTCAAAACTAAATAACAAGATTAGAAGTTTGTATGGGAGATACTGTTATTAAGATACAATGAGAATTCTAAAATTGCAGGTTCAAAATCACTACTTAAATAGTGGAAAAACTTCTGCTTGATTGACTATGCCAAAGCCTTTGACTGTGTAGATCACAATAAACTGTGGAAAATTCTGAAAGAGATGGGAATACCAGACCACCAGACGTGCCTCTTGAGAAACCTGTATGCAGGTCAGGAAGCAACAGTTAGAAATGGACATGGAACAACAGACTGGTTCCAAATAGGAAAAGGAGTACGTCAAGGCTGTATATTGTCACCCTGCTTATTTAACTTATATGCGGAGTACATCATGAGAAATGCTGGGCTTGAAGAAGCACAAGCTGGAATCAAGATTGCCTGGAGAAATATCAATAACCTCAGATATGCAGATGACACCACCCTTATGGCAGAACGTGAAGAAGAACTAAAGAGCCTCTTGATGAAAGTGAAAGAGGAGAGTGACAAAGTTGGCTTAAAGGTCAACACTCAGAAAACTAAGATCATGGCATCTGGTCCCATCACTTTATGGGAAATAGATGGGGAAACAGTGGAAACAGTGTCAGACTTAATTTTGGGGGGCTCCAAAATCACTGCAGATGGTGACTGCAGCCATGAAATTAAAAGATGCTTACTCCTTGGACGGAAAGTTATGACCAATCTAGATAGCATGTTCAAAATTAGAGACATTACTTTGTCAACAAAGGTCCGTCTAGTCAAGGCTGTTTTTTCCAGTGGTCATGTATGGATGTGAGAGTTGGACTATAAAGAAAGCTGAACACTGAAGAATTGATGCTTTTGAACTGTGGTGTTGGAGAAGACTTTTGAGAGTCCCTTGGACTGCAAGGATATCCAACCAGTCCATCCTAAAGATCAGTCCTGGGTGTTCATTGGAAGGAATGATGTTGAAGCTGAAATTCCAATACTTTGGCCACCTCATGAGAAGAGCTAATTCATTGGAAAAGACCCTGATGCTGGGAAAGATTGAGGGCAAGAGGAGAAGGGGATGACAGAGGATGAGATGGCTGGATGGCATCACCGACTCAATGGACATGGGTTTGGGTGGACTCCGTGTGTTGGTGATAGACAGGGAGGCCTGGCATGCTGCAATTCATGGTGTTGCAAAGAATCTGACACGACTGAGCGACTGAACTGAACTGATATTAGGAAAACTGAAATGAATAGGGTGGATTATATGCCAAAACATAATGCACCATGATGAACTCCACTTACAATCAAAAACTTGTCAGATCAACTTAAAAATAGTCTTAAAATATAAGGATTATTTGTTAGCCACGTGGAGGAAAAACAATTTTCGTAGCTTTGAAATCACAGAAGAGATCATCTAAACAATACTGAGAAATGTAAACTTACAAACTTAAACTGTGTTCTTTTCAGAATAAAAGTTGATTATTATGAATCAGATGTAACAGTTCAAAACATTTATCAGGAGAAAATGAGGGGTCTAATATAAGTACATGAAAGGTTATGAGGAATTTTTATAAAAATAAAATCACTAGAGTATGTTTGTGTCAGTCACTCAGTTGTGTCTGACTCTTTGGACTCTATGGACTGTAGCTTGCCAGACTCCTCTGTCTATAGAATTCTCTAGGCAGAAATACTGGAGTGGGTTGCCATTCCCTTCTCCAGGAGATTTTTCCAACTTAGGGAGTGAATCTGGGTCTCCTTATTGCAGGCAGGTTCTTTATTATCTGAGCCACCAGGAATAACTTATGCCAAAATAACAGGGAAAATACAGATGATCATAGTAAATGGACATAGTTACAATGAAATTGACTTCTTTACTTAGAGCTGATGGCATTGAATTTTATGCATACCTTTTGGAAATTGTGATAAGAATTTATGTCAAATGTCTTATAATAATACATTCATTTTTTAAACAACTACAATTTTAGGATTGTACCCTAAGGAAACAATTCAATAGAATTTCAAACTAGTATGCATGAAAACATTTGTTGCACCATTATTGGTAATGCTCAAAAAAGGGTCCAACTTTTGAGGACACTTAAAGAAATGCCTGGCGTGTCAAAATGGTAAAATTATATATAGTCATTAAAAGACCACCATTTATAATAATTGAGTAAAATTTTAAGAATGAAAAGAAATATATAACAGTATCTACATTGTGATTATAACTATGTTAAAAAGTATGCATGTGAAAGAGAATATATATAAATAAAAATTGATAGAATTATGGCTGATGTTTTAAATGTGTTATCTTTTAGAATTTAACACAATAATGTCTATAAGAAGAAAATCAATGAACCAGGTTTTATTATTCTATATTATTGCAAACCTACAAAGTGCATAATAATGTATAGGACAGGAACCATTAGAATAGAGAACATCATTGACCTTCTGCTTGGGGAAGAATAAAATGACCTTTGAGATAGAGAAGGGGTAAAGAAAAGTGAACGATTATGCATTAACCAAGTAACCTTGTTAATATCTACCAAAGAAATGAGATAGGAAGCAGGCACAATCTTTGCTGACCTTCCAGGTACCCATGACATAGTATAACTTTGAGGCCTCAAATAAAAACTGCAGTCTATTGTACCTGACAGCAAGCTTTGCACTTTCATTATGCATATAATATCTAATAGATCTTTTGAAATCATTACCTGTCAAGAGGGGAAAAGAAGGGTAGAGGAAAAACCTTGAAGAATAGAGTTTGTCAAGGGTCAAAGTAAATGGCAATATACTTTAATAAGCAATAAGCTCCACATTATCTCTGGGTGGCCTATACACTCAGTGGACTGTGGTATCATAGACTGAATTGCAGAAAAACTTCTCAGTATCTGAGAATACCCTCCTGGGATATTTTCTATTCATCAGTTTGTATGTAGACCAAAAAATTTAAAAAAGCATCAATGCCACTGTTACTCTAAGTAATACATAATTGAGAAGGCAGATTTTTGAGCAAACAAAACCTTAAGATGTACTATGCATTTATGATTATTATCCTTATGTTATCTACATTACTGTTTCCTTATGTTAATAGTAACACTGAGAACTAATCTTGTATTTATCATATTTTTAGTACTCATTATCTAAGCAATGATGCAGGCTAATAATAAGACCACAGACTAGGTATAATAAAATGCAAATTTTATTTGCTAACAATGAAGGAAAAATATCTTTCAGGTAAATCTCTCTGACCACTGTATGCCAGCAAAACAAAGAAAACTGCCTTTTCACAAACAATCTTGGATCTAAGAACATGGAAGTTAATAATTCCCTATTCTCCTAGACATTCCATAGATCACATTCTAGTGGCAGAGTAATTGACATAGAAACAGAAATGAGCGGGAGTCAAATTACTCAGGTTCTAAGTTGCACTCTATCGTAGAACACTTGCCATCATCTCAAAGTCTTGGATTTTGATTTTCTCATTGCATAAAAAGGAGTAAATCTTGATACATAAGACGGTTTCCAAAGTTACTACCAACATTAGAGCCCTAATTCTAATCAGAAGCTAGACAAAAATTTCCCCTTCCTTTCAATCATGCATGCAAGAAGGAAAAAATACAGCTGCTGTGGTAACAACAACATCCTGAAACAGTCTGACAAATTGTCAAAATCATAAAGTCAACAAAGTTTTAATGACATGTACTACAAAAAAAAAAATCACTATCCCTCCTCCCAACACTACAAAGTCTAATGGGAAAATTCCAGTTGCTGCCAGCTTGCAAAGAAAAAAGAAGTATGGAATTTACTAGCAAAATTTGCCTTTAATTTAAAAGGAGAATAAACTCAAGTTTCCCTTGGGGTTTTAGAACCCTGGAAACTTCGGAGCACAGTTTGTGGTGTGTAAGTGGTTGGTTACCCTCCTTTTGCTGGACCTTTTATAGCTAAAGATACCACTTGGTTAATCCTAAGTATAAAGACAGGAAATCCTAATAATAACCAAAAATATACTTTGGCCACCTGATGCAAAGTCGACTCACTATAAAAGACCCTGATCCTGGGAAAGATTGAAGGCAGGAGGAGAAAAGGATGACAGAGGATGAGATGGTTGGATGGCATCACTAACTCAATGGACATGAATATGAGCAAACTCCAGGAGATAGTGAAGGACAGGGAAGTCTGGCATGCTGCAGTCTGTGGGGTCACAAAGAGTACAACACAACTGAGTGACTGAACAACAACAAATGTGAATTTTATATAAAAATATTTACGGAGATACTCTTAAGATTTAGACTACATATAACATTTTTTTTATTTACAGTTTTCAAAGATGAACTTCAAGAACACAAGTTTTACTTTAAAAAAAAATAATAATAGTTCATTGGATCCAGGTGACAATTTTAGGTGATACAACTGTCCAGTGATTTATGTTGGCAGTTATTTTTAACTCTAAATATTAAATATATTGGCACTCTAATAACTCCAATGCTTGTACTTATATTTTAACTTCCTTTTAAGAGGAAATACATATAAAACTTCCAAGTCTAAAACAAAACACCTTTAGGACTACCTTTAAATACACATATTTGTTAAATAGAGTTTAAAACAAATAATTTGACTTTTATTCAAAGAACTTTTGAACCTGGTGAAATAGCTCCTTAACTTTCTTTCTGCCATGGAAGTCCTAGTTTTCTACCATCTTTACCAGGAATTCTCCAAAATATTATCATTTTATTACTAATTCCCTTATTAATTCAACTTATTTCTCTTTAATAATTTAGTATTAATTCACCTATTATTTACTATCCAACAAATTAAAAATCAATATTGAATTTAATAGAAATTAGAATTCTAGCAACTAGGAATATAGAGAAGGCAATGGCACCCCACTCCAGTACTCTTGCCTGGAACATCCCATGGATGAAGGAGCCTGGTGGGCTGCAGTCCATGGCGTCGCTGAGAGTCGGACATGACTGAGCGACTTCACTTTCACGCATTGGAGAAGGAAATGGCAACCCACTCCAGTGTTCTTGCCTGGAGAATCCCAGGGATGGGGGAGCCTGGTGGGCTGCTGTCTATGGGATAGCACAGAGTCAGACACGACTGAATTGACTTAGCAGTAGCAGCAGGAACATAGGGGCAGGTAATCCCCTTTGAAAATATTTGTATAAATGAAACATAAAATTGCAGGATAAATAGGTGAAAATATGTTTTCATAATTTTGCACTATTTAATTGTGGAAATATCATAGAAATCACCCATCAGGATTTTGAACTGCCATATTACCAATATCCCTTACATTCAAATTGTCTCTAATTTTTTTCCTATGTGTTTTTCACTCTGTTTTAGATTTCATACCAGACTAGTGCTCTCTGTATCATTAGATATTGACTCATGTGTAATGTTATGTTCTAAGCTGACTCCCTGCCTATTCATCACTAAATAACAGTAAGCAATTCTATCAGGAAAATTAGCAGAAATGACAAGCACAATACACTAATAACTGGATATGCTATAGTTCCCTGGGAAATGGACTTTTCTTAATGGTTGTCTAACTTGAAAAAAGAAATATTTTGTCTATATATTATAGAAAGGTAGAGGTATTTATGTATGTGTATAAATTATATGCTTGCATGTATGTGAATATACACTATTATATGTTATATATATGAATATTTTGTGTGTATATGTATACATATATATAATTTTGCAGAGAGATTATTTGCTATGTATTTTTAAACATTTATACATGGAAAATTGTCAAAAGATTAGCTTGCTGTAAAAGTTAACTGTATATCTCACAAGAGGTAATATGGAATGCATGAAATTTTCTTCCTGACTCTCTATTTCAAGCATACGATGTCACTTATTGTATACTTTCAATTTCACATAGGTCTAATAAAAATTTTATGAACATTCACTTCTATGAAACCATCCAGTATTAATTCACACCTGAGAGCTACTTCACTCAGTGTTTATCCATAAAAGAGATAAACATACAATCTATTCTTTGAAGAGAGTCTCTCAATATAAATATCCAAAAATTTCAGGGCCGTTTTCAAGAAATACTATTTATAGGATCAACGTATTACAAAATATTTCTGGTGTGACATTCAACTCATGTTGACTTTACCTTGGGAACATTTTATTTTGTTTTAGTAAGCACAGTTTCTGCTCACAGCCTACCACTCAGAGATGAAGATGCAGCCCCCACAGTTGTATGTGTGTAAGGACAAAGTCATGACTGACTACCAGATGGGCTATTTGGATATTAGCAAGAGTTCTTTATTTTCCTGGCTACAAGCTGACAAACTCCATCCTTCTTCATATATTACTGAAGCCCAGCAGCAAATATAAGACAGTCCTATAAACCAAGACAATAGACTGCCCACAGGAAGTTTCAAACTCTAAGGAATTGATATTTTATTCATTGAGTCTTAATTTTTTTTCCCCTTACTTGGCCTTATTTTATTGTTATTGTTGCTGTTGCTACTTTTATTGTAGTTGTTTGGCACCAAGATTGAGAGGAGTTGGATTTTTGGGAGGTTTAGTAAGCCAAGGTTTTCATTCCAAAATAGTTGGGGAAACTGCTAATTGATATTTATCATGATTTATCTTTATGAGTTTTTATTCACTCACATGTAAAACCATTGTTAAAAATATCTTACTCGAGAGAATATTAAGAACTTAAAATAGGATATGAAAAGTGCTTATAATGTTAATAAGCACATAGTAGGGGTTCAACTAATGGGACCTGCTAATTTTACCATCTTGTTCATAAGTTTTACATCCTTATTTAACATCAAATAACTAGAAAACAGGTTGGCAAGATTTCCTTAAAGGGCAAGTAAATATTTTAGGCTTTGTAGGCTAAGATAAAAAAGGAAAGTCAAGGCTATTATGAAGATATTTACATAATCATTTAAAATATAACCATTTAAAATTATATTTAGCTCATTGGCTATTAAAACAAAAAGACACACCAAAACAAAAAATACAAGGTGAAGCAAGTCAGGGTTGCTCATGCCTGAACTAGAAGACTAAAATTGAGAAAAGAAGTAAAACAATTCAGACCAATTTCAGCTATTTTGGTAAAAACAAATTAAAAAAAACTGATTAGTCTTCGATAAAATAGGAATGATCTGTCCTTAATGTTATTATGCCTTAAAATAAAATTATGTCCTAAAGAGCGAACCTCAATCTACTACACTGTCATCCAACAAAAGCTAAGACGTGAAGTGCACACACATCATGGGAAAATTTCATGACAGGTAAATTACTGGGAAAAAAATGGAAAAATATTTCAAAAGGATTCTTTGCTGTTCAAAACCATAATACAGCCTGTCAAATCACAGAAACACTGAGACTAAAATATTCATTTCTAGATACACTAAAGCTAATACTGATCATATTATCCATTTAATAAATAGCATGTATTGTGCACTGACTATGTGTCAGACACTATTCGAGGCCAGAGGATATACCAACTAAACAAAAAATCTTTCTCATCATTTTAAAACATATATTTTGGTAGAGGAAATAAGAAACAGAAAAATACACTCATCAGAATGCAGAGTTCCAAAGAATAGCAGGGGGGGATAAGGAAGCCTTCTTAAGTGATCAGTGCAAAGAAACAGAGAAAAACATTAGATTGGGAAAGACTAAAAATTTCTTCAAGAACATTAGAGACACCAAGGGAATATTTCATGCAAAGATGGAAACAATAAAGGACAGAAACAATAAATGGACCTAACAGAAGCAGAAGATATTAAAAAGAGGTGGAAGAATACACAGAATTATACAAAAAAAGATCTTCATGACACAGACAAGCACGATGATATGATCACTCACCTAGAGCCAGACACTCTGGAGTCCAAAGTCAAGTGGGCGTTAGAAAGCATCACCTTGAACAAGGAGGTGATGGAATGTCAGCTGAGCTATTTCAAACCTGAAAAGATGATGCAGTGAAAGTGCTGCAAACAATACACCAGTAATTCTGGAATATTCAGCAGTGGCCACAGGACCGGAAAAGGTCAGTTTTCATTCCAATCCCAAAGAAAGGCAATGCCAAAGAATGTTCAAACTACTGCACAATAGCACTTATTTCACATGCTAGCAATGTAATGCTCAAAATTCTCCAAGCTAGGCTTCAACAGAGAACTTCGGTTCTATGTGCACTGAGAACTTCCAGATATTCAAGCTGGATTTAGAAAAGGCAGAGGAACCAGGGATCAAATTGCCAACATCCGCTGGATCATCAAAAAAGCAAAGGAGTTCCAGAAAAACATCTACTTCTGCTTTATTGACTATGCCAAAGCCTTTGACTGTGTGGATCACAACAAATTGTGGAAAATTCTTAACAAGATGGGAATACCAGACCACCTTACCTGCTTCCTGAGAAACCTGTATGCAGGTCAAGAAGAAACAGTTAGAACCATATATGGGACAACAGACTGGTTCCAAATCAGGAAAGGAGTATGTCAAGGCTGTATATTGTCACCCTGCTTACTTAACTTCTATGCAGAGTACATCATGTGAAATGCCAGGCTGGATGAAGCACTGTTGGAATTAAGAGTGCCAGGAGAAATATCAATACCCACAGATATGCAGATGACACCACCCTTATGGCAGAAAGCAAAGAGGAACTAAAGAGCCTGTTGACAAAGGTGAAAGAAGAGAGTGAAAAAGTTGACTTTAGACAACGTTCAAAAAACTAAGATCATGGCAACCGGTCCCATCACTTCATGACAAACAGATGGGAAACAATGGAAACAGTGACAGACTTTATTTTCTTGGGCACCAAAATCACTGCAGATGGTGATTTCAGCCATGAAATTAAAAGATTGTTGCTCATTGGAAGAAAGCTATGACAAACCTAGACAGCATATTTAAAAGCAGAGGCATTATTTTGGTGACAATGGTCCATCTAGTTAAAGCTATGGTTTTTCCCAGTAGTCATATATAGATGCAAAATTTGGACCATAAGGAAAACTGAGGGCTGAAGAATTGATGTTTTTGAACTGTGGTGTTGGAGAAGACTCTTTGGAGTCCTTTGGATTGTAAGGAGATCAAACCAGTCAGTCCTAAAGGAAATCAGTCCTGAATATTCATTAGAAGGACTGATGTTGAATCTGAAGCACCAATACTTTGGCCACGTGAGGGAAAGAGCAGACTCATTGGAAAAGGCCCTGATGCTGGGAAAGATTGAAGGTGGAGGGAAAAGGGAATGACAGAGGAGAAGATGGTTGGATGAATGGGGTCACTGACTGAATGGGCATGAGTTTGAGCAAAGTCTGGGAGATGGGGAAGGATAGGGAAGCCTGGCAAGCTGCAGTCTATGGGTTTACAGAGTCGAACAGGACTGACTGGCTGAATAACAACAACATTAGGCAATAAAGAAACAGTATGTCACGTTAAAGGCTAGTGAGTGCTATTAAGTGTTTTGTAGTAAGTACTCTGGAAAACAATTAGACTAAAAGGGAAGATACTGAGCAATTCTGTGTGTGGAGGTGGGGGTAGGGTGGATTATGGGATGGGGCAGTTGCAATTTATGTAAGTAGTTAGGGAAGGTCTCACTGATATGAAACTAAGGAAGGTAAAAAAAACAAAAAAAAAAAAACAACAAAAAAAAACCTTTCCCTGCAGTCATCTGGGGAAAAATGTACTAGGCTGAGGTAAATGAAAAGTCTGTAAGTCTGAAAGGTGCCTGGGATCAGAAGGAAACTGAACAGAGGCATGTGACTGACGCTGACCACATGAAAGGAAGGACAAATGTCCTGTAAGATGGTGCTGTGTGAGCCACTCAATAAAGAAAATGCTTTTATCTTCTGAGTGAACACAGAAACCATTGGAGGTCTTACACAGGAGTGACATGATATAACTTTCATTTTGGCAAAAGTACTCAATAGTGATTTGTTGCTGGGATCTTTATTGGTATTCAGTTTGACAATGAGTATAGGTAAATTATGTTACCCTAATGAGAGATGTTCTTCAGCCTGGCATCATTTATCTTATTTTGATTTTGTTTATAGATTAATTTTTCTTTCAAAATAAAGGTTTTCAATAATCAAATTATCAATTTACTCATTTATTATGAAACCAACAAGTGAAAGTCACTCGGTTGTGTCTGACTCTTTGCGACCCCAGGACTATCCTGTCCCTGGAATTCTCCAGGCCATAATACTGGAAAGGGTAGCCATTCCCTTCTCCAGGGGATCTTCCCAACCCAGGGATCAAATCTAGGTCTCCCACATTGCAGGTGGATTCTTTACCAGCTGAACCACAAGGTAAGCTCCAAACCAACAGAGATATACGCAATATACGTTAGGTGTTAGATTCTCTGTGGGTCACCTGTAATATAAGAATGGTTCAGAAGTATTAAAAGTGTCTATTCTCTACTGGGGGGATTGTAATGAAACAACATGAAAATATGGGAAAAAATTTACAATGAAGAATCCAATACACTATCAAGCTATAATACCTTCTGCATCTTATTGCTACCACTGATTCTACTACAAACAACACTAATCACGATGGTAATAAATGATCAACCAATGAGCAAATGGGTGGCTTCTTGGAATAACTGCCACTAACTCTATATGTGATCCAAAGGACCTCATTTTCCATTTACATACTCTTGCCTGGCAAATCCTATGGACAGAGGAGCCTGGTGGGCTGCCATCCATGGGGTCGCAAAGAGTTGGACACGACTGAGCGGCTTCACTTTCACTTTTCACTTTCATGCATTGGAGAAGGAAATGGCAACCCACTCCAGTGTTCTTGCCTGGAGAATCCCAGGGGCGGCGGAGCCTGGTGGGCTGCCGTTTATGGGGTCGCACAGAGTCGGACACGACTGAAGTGACTCAGCAGCAGCAGCAGCAGAAGGTATATTATTCTGTATCTTCCCATATTTTTGAGCATTTGTAACTATTATTGTTGGTTCAGTTTCAGAAAAGTGTCTGCTTTTCTACAGTTGATAGTCTTTATCTTGAAACTGAAAAGAAAAAAGGTGTTTTTTTTTAAATATCTAAGAATTATATGCTACCAGCTAGTAGCAATCAAGGTGCCACAAAATTAGAATTGGTAATCAATAGCATAAAATCATGTAGTAGTGTGGTATGGATTTCCAATGAAGTGTATGTGAAACAACACAGGATTAGACACAAGGAAAAACTTAATTCAAATGCTAGCTTTGTGACTTGCTGTTGTTATGGTCATGCCACTTTTATATCAGGTTAAATTTATTTATTGTCTTATTTATTTTCTTTCTATCTAGGATGAAATTTTATCTCAAGGAAATTAACTGACCTGACCATAAAGGAAGTCAGAACTATTGGGATTTCAGCACAATCAAATCTAGATGAGGAAGTACCTGAAATATTGGGTGACTGCTAACAATTGAGCTCAGGAACAAATACCATGGGCATTGGTTGATAAAAATCAAAAAAACAGTATAAACGGTGAAGACTGCCTAAGGGCTCAGAGGATATAAAAATCACAAATAGAAGGAAAGATCAGTAAAACTTCACAGAGAAGGTTGAACATACTCAAGAAAAGATATTTGAAGGGGAGATGAGGCTTAAAGAAAGGGTAACAGAAAGGGCATTCCAATGAAATGGAATAACTAGTGATCCTAGTTGGTGAAACATGAGGCATGAACATAGCAGGGGAAGATGCTTGAATTTAGCTGCAAGAGAGGACACAGAGAGAGGAAGAGGTAATACACTATGCATGGAAAGGGACTTTGTGGCCAAATTACAGGGATTTCAAAACTCAAATTTTTATGACTTTAAAATTTTGTTACTAAGCAATGAAGTATTTACCTTGCATTACAAGTCTGTTATTGCATTTATTATTTCTTTTAGGCTGTCATCTCACATTTGATTCTCTGGTGGCTCAGATGGTAAAAAAAAAATCTGTCTGCAGTGCAGGAGACCTGGCTTTGATCCCTGGGTTGGGAAGATCCCCTGGAGAAGGAAATGGCAATGCTCTCCAGTACTCTTGCCTGGAAAATTCCATGGACAGAGGAGCTTGGTGAGCTATAATCCATGGGGTCCCAAAGAGTCGGACACGACTGAGCAACTAACACCCACATACTCACACTTGATGAGATCATATTCCATACTGTTTTTAGGACAAACAATCAAAGTACAAAGAGATCAAATTTTAATGCATATGACCATGCGAATTGGTAAGAATGTTGTTAAAATTTTCTATAATAAAATCTCAAAGCATTTTTTCCCTATGTCTAAGCTTTTTAAGTTAAGAACTTTTAGCTTAAAGTTAGAATTATGGGTTACAGGTTGCTTTATAGTATAATTTTAATTAGCCTTAAACTTATTGCTTAAGCTCAGTTAAAGCTTATTTTGTAAACTTAAAAACTGAATAGTTTGGATTAGTCATCTGAGGTCACTTCCTAAAGGAATATTTTAAATTCAAAAATTTTAGGTTTTAAGGAAAACTTTTCATGTGAAGATTAATATTAATATAATATAGCCAAGTCTAGACAACACATTGAGAAGGTAAATTAATTTACTATGAAGTTCCTAATAACAAAAACAATTACCCTTATCATTTAAACAATTTTCAGTCTAAATTGTTGAGAAAGGATAGATCACAGGAATAACGGGGAAAGGATTTACTTTTTATATCAGGTACAAGAATTTGATCCTCAGTCTGAATACTCTTGTGATCTTGAATATGTTACTTAAACTTGATGAGCCTCATTTCTTTTCTCCACATAATGTGGCTAGTAATAAATAAATATATATTCTCTATGCCAATTTGCTTTTAAATTACTATCCTCAATCTTTACTGACTTTGTCATTTTCTTTTTTTTTTTATTGGTCAGAATCTGAAATATAAGGCTGGTGGATCATATTTTCCTTTGTAGTTGATTTAAATTTGTCTAATTAGATTGGTTTTGATATTTTTGAAGAAAGAAATTATATCATCAGTGAATTACATATAGCAACAGTGTGTTTGATCTGGAAAGCCAGTCTATTCCTTTCACTTTACATGTGAGTTGCTGCTGCTGCTAAGTCTCTTCAATCATGCCCGACTCTGTGCAACCCCATAGATGGCAGCCCATCAGGCTCCCCAACCCTGGGATTAAGTAAACAGTCACAGAAAGTAAATAGCTTGCCCAATATTAAACCACAAGGTTAAAGAGAATGGTAGACCACTTCAGTATTCTTGCCTTGAGAACCCCATGAAGAGTGTGAGTGTGTTAATTGCTTAGCTGTGTCTGACTCTTTGCAACCCCATAGCTCTCAGCCCCACCAGGCCCCTCTGTCCATGGGATCCTCCAGGCAAGAACACTGGAGTGGGTTGGCATTTCCTTCTCCAAAAGGAACTATAGGAAGAAAGAAACTGATGTTGCTCAGTTGTGTCCAACTTTGCAACCCCATGCACTGTAGCCTACCAGACTCCCACATCCATGGAATTTTCCAGGCAGGAGTACTGGATGGGTTGCCATTTCCTTCTCCATGAACAGTATGAAAAGGCAAAAAGATAGGACACAGAAAGATGAACTCACCAAGCCGGTAGATACCCAATATGCTACTGCAGAGCAGTGGAGAAATAACTCAAGAAAGAATGAAGGGATGGAGCCAAAGCAAAAATAACACTCAGTTGTGGATGTGACTGGTGATAGAAGCAAGGTCGATGATATAAAGAGCAATATTGCCTAGGAACCTGGAATGTTAGGTCCATGAATCAAGGCAAACTGGAAGTGGTCAAACAGGAGATGGCAAAAGTGAATGTCAACATTCTAGGAATCAGCGAACTAAAATGGACTGGAATGGGTGAATTTACCTCAGATGACCATTATATCTGCTACTGTGGGCAGGAATCCCTCAGAAGAAAAGGAGTAGCCCTCGTAGTCAACAAAAGAGTCCAAAATGCAGTACTTGGATGCAATCTCAAAAATGACAGAATGATCTCTATTTGTTTCCAAGGCAAACCATCCAATATGATGGTAATTCAAGTCTATGCCCCACCCAGTAACACTGAAGAAGCTGAAATTGAACTTGCAGGTTCTACAAAGACCCTACAAGACCTTTTAGAATTAACACCCAAAAAAGATGTCCTTTTCATTACAGGGGACTGGAATGCAAAAGTAGGAAGTCAAGAAACACCTAAAGTAACAGTCATATTTGGCCTTGGAGTACAGAATGAAGCAGGACAAAAGCTAATAGAGTTTTGCCAAGAGAAAGCAATGGTCATAGCAAACACCTTCTTCAAACAACATGAGAGAAGACTCTACACATGGACATCACCAGATGGCCAACACCAAAATCAGATTGATTATATTCTTTGCAGCCAAAGATGGGGAAGTTCTATACAGTCAGCAAAAACATGACCAGGAGCTGACTGTGGCTCAGATCATGAACTCCTTATTGCCAAATTTAGACATAAATTGAAGAAAGTAGGCAAAACCACTAGACCATTCAGATATGACCTGAATCAAATCCTTTATGACTATACAGTGGAAGTGAGAAATACTTTTCAGGGACTAGACCTGATAGACAGAGTGCCTGATGAACTATGGACAGAGGTTCATGACATTGCACAGGAGATAGGGATCAAGACCATCCCCAAGAAAAAGAAATGCAAAAAAAGCAAAATGGCCTTATAAATAGCTGTGAAAGAAGAGAAGTGAAAAGCAAAGGAGAAAAGGAAAGATATATGCATCTGAATGCGGAGTTCCAAACAAGAGCAAGGAATGATAAGAAAGCCTTCCTCAGCGATCAATGCAAAGAAATAGAGGAAAACAAAAGAATGTGAAAGACTGGAGATCTCTTCAAGAAAATTAGAGATACCAAGGGAATATTTCAGGCAAAGATGGGCTCAATAAAGGACATAAATGGTATGGACCTAACAGAAGCAGAAGATATTAAGAAGAGGTGGCAAGAATATACAGAACTGTACAAAAAAGATCATCATGACCCAGATAATCATGATGGTGTGATCACTAACCTAGAGCCAGACATCCTGGAGTGTGAAGTCAAGTGAGCCTTAGGAAGCATCACTATGAAAAACACTAGTGGAGGTGACAGATTTCTAGTTGAGTTATTACAAATCCTAAAAGATGATGCTGTGAAAGTGCTGCACTCAATATACCAGCAAATTTGGAAAACTCAGCTCTGGCCACAGGACTGGAAACGGTCAGTTTTCCTTCCAATCCCAAAGAAGGGCAAGCCAAAGAATGCTCAAACTACCGCACAATTGCACTCATCTCACATGCTAGTAAAGTAATGCTCAAAATTCTCCAAGCCAGGCTTCAGCAATATGTGAACCATGAACTTCCAGATGTTCAAGCTGGTTTTAGAAAAGGAAGAGGAACTAGAGATCTTATTGCCAATATCCACTGGATCATCAGAAAAGCAAGAGAGTCCCAGAAAAACATCTACTTCTGCTTTATTGACTATGCCAAAGCCTTTGACTATGTAGATCACAACAAACTGTGGAATATTCTGAAAGAGATGGGAATACCAAACCACCTAACCTGCCTCTAAAGAAACCTGTATACAGGTCAGAAAGAAACAGTTAGGACTGGACATGGAACAACAGACTAGTTCCAAATCAGGAAAGGAGTATGTCAAGTCTGTATATTATCACTCCGCTTATAAAACTTACATGCAGAGTAAATCATGAGAAACGCTGGGCTGGAGGGAAGCACAAGCTGAAATCCAGATTGCCGGGAGAAATATTAATAACCTCAGATATGCAGATGACACCACGCTTATGGAAGAAAGTGAAAAAGAACTAAAGAGCCTCTTGATGAAAGTGAAAGAGGAGAGTGAAAAAGTTGGCTATACCTCAACATTTAGAAAACTAAGATCACTGCATCTGGTCCCATCACTTCATGGGAAATAGATGGGGAAACAGTGGAAACAGTGTCAGACTTTATTTTGGGGGGCTCCAAAATCACTGCAGATGGTGATTGTAGCCATGAAATTAAAAGACACTTACTCCTTGGAAGGAAAGTTATGACCAACCTAGACAGCATATTAAAAAGGAGAGACATTACTTTGTCAACAAAGGTCCGTCAAGGCTATGGGTTTTTTCAGTAGTCATGTATGCATGTGAGAGTTGGACTATAAAGAAGGCTGAGTGCCAAAAAATAATGCTTTTCAACTGTGGTGTTGGAGAAGACTCTTCAGAGTCCCTTGGACTGTAAGGAGATCCAACCAGTCCATCAAAGGAGATCGGTCCTGGGTGTTCATTGGAAGGTTTGATGTTGAAGCTGAAACTCCAATACTTTAGCTATCTGATGAGAAGAGCTGACTCATTTGAAAATACCGTGATTCTGGGAAAGATTGAGGGCAGTAGGAGAAGGGGACAACAGAGGATGAGATTGTTGGATGGCATCACTGACTCAATGGACATGAGTTTGGATAAACTCTGGGAGTTGGTGATGGACAGGGAGGCCTGGCATGCTGCGGTTATGGGGTTTCAAAGAGATGGACACGACTGGGTGACTGAATGAACTGAAGATTAAACAGTGTAATATTTCCTCAGTAATTCTACCCAGCAGAATATACAAAGTACTCTACAATAGCCATTGTATTTTAACTCAATTTCTACAATTTTACTCAATTCAGTCTTACTGACTGACTGCAAGTTAACTATAAGGAAAACAAAACATGTAAAATATGTGAAAATTTGGACTCTCCAAAATGATTGACTCTTGAAGCTCAAATGTCATACTAGATGATTATATAAAATATTGTCATTTGGTAGAAAGTTTGTACAAATAAAAAATTAAGCTCAAAATGATCTTCAATTACCTTTTTATGCAAATATTTATTATACCACAAGCTGAGCACAGAGTAACCTGAGCAGATGTAACAAAATGGAAATATGCAAAAGAAAAAAATAACAAAAAATATCACTTCTATGACACTAATAATGTTCTGTATTTGCTTTACTCTCTCTTTGTATAGTCAAGATAATTTCCTGAAAACAGGACCTTCAGTTTCTGAAAGCCCATCTGTTCTTGATTTTATATATCCTCTAATGTATTGACTATTATAATTTTCATCACATACACTGGATTTATTGCAAGATGCAAGGCCCAGCTTAGTTCTCACCTGACATAAACTTGCTTGACCACTTTTAAACAGAGTTAGGACCTAATAGAAGACAACATCATTCACTCTGCACACTCCCTAGACTCAGTGAGTAACAAAATAAAGTCTTTTATCCAACTTCATATCGAAAAGGGAAAAGGTGAAATCAATGGAACAATAAAAACTGCAATCTCTTTTTGTCACATTTTATGACCTCATCACCAGCAAACTCCACAAGGTCATCACTCTTTGTATTAGTCTGTTAACAGTCTGGGCACAATCACTGCTACCTTTAGAACTGTTTTTTTTTTTTTTAACAATATTGCTTTTTATTGGTTTGTTTTACAGAATGTTACTATGGGTTACCTCCTTTTGGTTAAAATGAACCTCAATGAAGAATGCTATCACTGACTGCAGTAAACCTATGCAAGTAAGATACATGTGGCCCCCCAACAGCATCATTCCACAAAGCTTCTGTTGCCTAGCTACATCACTTCTTTATCAAATCAAAAGCAAAAACAATTAGTGCCCTCAATATACAGCTCAATATAAACAATCAATAACCTCAGACATGCAGATGACACCACCCTTATGGCAGAAAGTGAAGAGGAACTGAAAAGCATCTTGATAAAAGTGAAAGAGGAAGTTGGCTTAAAGCTCAACATTCAGAAAACGAAGATCATGGCATCTGGTTCCGTCACTTCATGGGAAATAGATGGGGAAACAGTGGAAACAGTGCCGGACTTTATATCTGGGGGCTCCAAAATCACTGCAGATGATGACTGCAACCATGAAATTAAAAGACATTTACTCCTTGGAAGGAATGTTATGACCAACCTAGACAGCATATTAAAAAGCAGAGATATTACTTTGTCAATAAAGGTCCATCTTGTCAAGGCTATGGTTTTTCCAGTGGTCATGCATGGATGTGAGAGTTGGACTGTGAAGAAAGCTGAGCACTGGAGAATTGATGCTTTTGAACTGTGGTGTTGGAGAAGACTCTTGAGAGTCCCTTGGACTGCAAGGAGATCCAACCAGTCCATCCTAAAGGAGATCAGTCCTGGATGTTCATTGGAAGGACTGATGCTAAAGCTGAAACTCCAATGTTTTGGTCACCTCATGCGAAGAGTTGACTCATTGGAAAAGACTTTGATGCTGGGAGGGATTGGGGGCAGGAGGAGAAGGGGATGACAGAGGATGAAATTGCTGGATGGCATCACCAACTCGATGGACATGAGTTTGTGTAAACTCCAGGAGTTGGTGATGGACAGGGAGGCCTTGCTTGCTGCAATTCATGTGGTCGCAAAGAGTCAGACACAACTGAGAGACTGAATTGAACTGAACTGAACTGATACTGTGACTTCTTGGGAACTAGCTGAATAGAAAAAAAATACTATTCTAATTATGAAAAATATATAGCAAGTATAGGTAACATAGCAGGGAAATTCTCTCAATAAGTAACAGAATTATGAATGAAAACTACATATTAATCCATTTTGGTTAACAATGATTTGGTTGATTATAATCTCTGCTATTTTTTGATGTATCAGAGTCAAGGAGAATATATTTGGTTTCAGGATCAAAAAAATTTCCTTGATGCTTTTTAATGTGATTTACTGTAGAATTGAGTTTGACAGTGACTTTAGAAATCTGTTTTGAGAAAATATTAGAAACTTAGACAGGGACTCTCAGCTATAGAGACTCTTATAGGTTCTATAGAACCTATGAATTTAATTCATAATCGTGCTCTTTAGATTTAGCATCAACATATTTTCTGTCCTCTCAGTAACCTCCCTGGACTTGGCTTTTCTTCCCTCTATGTCTTTCTACTTCTAATCGGAATATTGGCTCCTTCTGTCCTGTAGTTAAGAACTTATCCACCCTCCATCTTTTCACAGGAAGTTCTTCTTAGCTCTTGGTGTGACTGAGTCCTGACTTTGCTTCAGTTTCTATATTGGAAGCAGTCTTTAAATTCTGCCACCGTGGTGGCTCAGTGGTAAAGAATCCATCTGCAATGCAGGAGACACAGAAAACGCAGGTTGAATCCCTGGGTCAGGAAGATCCCCTGGAAAAGGAAATGGTAACCCACTCCAGTATTCTTGCCTGGAGAATCCCATGGACAGCAAGCCTGGTGGGCTATAGTCCATAGGGTTGCAAGGAATTGGGCATGAGTGAAGCGACTTAGCATAACATGCATGCATCCTCCTTTTATCTCAGGACCTAGATGTCATGTGAATATTCACTTGTTTCCTCATTGCCAATTCCAGGTCATTATTTTGCACCAACATGCCTATATGCCTCCTATTTTAAATTGCATGGTAACTACCTAACCTTATATTTATGTTTGTAATTCTCATATATCAATACCTTAGCCAAGTCTTGCAATTCACCAAGTGGGAACAGTTATACTTATCACTTTAAGCCTTCATTCTGAAAGTAAAACATGCTTCCAAACAACTCAAACAATGCGCTAGTTAAAAATTTCCCCTCCTGTGGGATGAGCATAAGCCTCACCTCCTCTCCTCCTCAGCTATCAGCTTTCTAGTCCAAAGTGGACTTGAAATGGACCTGAAATGGACTTTTCAAGAACAAAATCTTAAAGCTCTAACATTTGTGCCGAGCTTCCCATCCTTCCTTATTCATTACTTGGCCCTAGCACAGTGTTTCCTACCCCTTCAACGTGGTCTTTATCAACCCCTTTCCCTAGTTTCAGAAAAGAAAGAAGTTTGCTTTTATCCTTTTCAGAGCTGGACCCAGATAGCAGCTCTATCTTAATTACTTATGTGACTAGGAAAAATATTTAGGTCTTTAAATTTTCAGTCTAGACTCTCATTTGTAAAATGGGGTTACTGAACCTTCATCAAATTAAATAATTAAATAAAATAAAACCCATGAAAGCTTAGCAAATTTCCTGGCATTTCAAGGATTCTAAAATGCAGTGACTATTTTATTTACTTTCTTTTTAGAGAAGCAATCAGATATGCCTGCAAAAATGTATGTCCCAGGACTGCAGCGAGGTGAATGAAGGCAATTACCATAATGCCACACAGTAAAAGTTAAGGGACAGGCTTTCTTAGGAGATTCTGAAAGCCAGGCAATAGAAGAGCCATGGTTCATTGTATTAGCATCATCCCAGGAAGACATTTGTGGGGACCAGTGGGACAGTGTCCCCAAGTAAGAACACAGCCCCCTGACACTTCATCAATTCATAGTGTAAACTTACAAACATACTTTAGTAGGGATAAATAGGAAGGACTTAGGCATCAGGTGATCTACTGGTCAACTCTAGGTATGAAGAGAATTTTCTTGAATTCTTAAAGTTAGCATTGCAGATCTTTATTAAATTCAGATTCAAGCTTCTAAGAAGAAGCCACAATTTGGTCCTGTAGGAAACTGAGTTCATTCAGACATTCCTACCGAGGAAGAGGGAGCCCTCTCTTCTGTTCACTCTATTGCAAGGCAACTTGATATTCTGGGACCAGTCACTCTAACACCTCTTATTGCTCTACAAGAGCTATTTGGTGAAATTGTGTACAAGGGTAAAACCAGACTCAATCTCCATTGGGTAACAGTTTCAATAAGGTAAGTGATATCCATTTGGTGGAAAATTAAAAGTGAAGTTGCTCAGTCGTGTCTGACTCTTTGCGACCCCCATGGACTATAGCCTACCAGGCTTCTCCATCCATGGGATTCTCCAGGCAAGAATAGTGGAGTGGGTTACCATTTCCTTCTCCAGGGGATCTTCCCAACCCAGGGACTGAACCCAGGTCTCCCGCATTGGAGGTAGATGCTTTAACCTCTGAGCCACCATTAAAAATGTTTCTTACTGAGGATTTAAATTTTGACAAGGACAATAATTCAGAATAGCCTTTTAAAATAGCCTATAAAATATGATAGGTAAGATAATCTGGTACACATTTCAATTTTGCGGAAATCATAATGAATTTGCTTCTAAAGAAAAAGAAACAATATTAAAAATATAATATTAAAATTGACAGAAACAAGTAAGAATAAAATTAATATTATATAAAATATGTGCACTAATTAAGGCAATAAAGAGTCTTCTTAAAGAGAATTTAAGTACTTTTGATTAGTATTTTCAAATGCAAGGAAATTCTAAGATGAAGTTTATGTATGGTAGCAAAACTAAACTTAGGTGGGAAAAGTACAAATATACAAGTCAGTAGTCAACATCACTGTCAGTCCTATCAAATTATAAGATTTTGTGGAATTTTATTCATTTGGAAGTACATTATTCTATTTCTGTTCTTAAAGCCAATCTCAAATGCCAACAGTACTGAGAAAAACACACACACCAGAACTGTGCATCAGCAGGAGTAGCAGCATTAACAATGAAAGCAGGAAAGTAAAAGCCATAAACATTAATTTAGTTCACTAGAAGCCCCATTATCATCACTGTAATCTTCAAAGTTGGATCACTCTGCAGTAGCTTCAGATTTAATGTTAGAATCTTCTGTGACTAAATTGAAGAAATCAGTTGCTATCATCTTCTGAGCAGAGAAATTTATTCTGTGTAATTTAATGTAAAAGAGCTTTTTATATTTGTGACCATTATGCCCTTCCACATTAGAGCAATAGCAAGACACACTGAAAAGCCAAAGGAAGCTTTACAAGCTAGACTGCTTTATTGATGCTACAAAGAAATAGAGAAACTTGCAACGCAGGACACTGTATGCTGATGATATTTCGAAAGCACTTTTTTCCCAGTTTGTACATTGATCCAATATTGGATTTTTATACACTGAACTCAAACTAATGTTTATGCTGATAAGGGTCAAATGTGATGGTGAATTACAGACTCTCTTAAAGAGACTTGTTTGTACTTTGAGTTTGACCTTGGATGACTTTTACTCAGATAATCAAATAACCATTCATAAAAAGTCTCAGAATACTTATAATCTCCACAACAAGGACTGATAGGTAAGAACCAGTATCCCTTTATGCCTTACCTGCCATTCATGTTGAGTGGGACCTAAGATCTCTACAGATATTAGGTTTCATTAGCACTAAGACAAAATCAACATCTATAACATGGTCTCTAAAGTCTTGTAGGATCTGGGATCTGCCTAAGTCAAGAGCAACGTCTTAGGCTTTGCACTCTCTTCTCATTCAATGGAAATTTGCCCACAGGAGTTCTACCACAGTTCTTCGAACTTGCCAGGCTTTTTTTTTTTTTTTTTTCTGACTTAGGACCTTTCCTCTTCATCTTATCTGTGCTTTATATTCTGACTCAAGAATTTCTCTGCTGCCCTCCATTCCTCATTTGTTAGTTGTTATAGCATCATGTATTTTCCTTTGTAGCACTTCTCACAATTATATTTATTTAATTATGCAATTATGGCTGAATACCTTCTGTCTCTGTGCCAATCCACTGACATGCACATTTCAGGAAATTAGAGTCTATATGCCTCTAAAGGTCTTTATGCTTCTCCCAGTGATTAGACAATAGCTCCACAAAGGCACTCTGTATGCATTGGTTGATAAATTTAGGGATGCCACTGCCAAGCTCTTTACATATGTCAATTAAGGAATTTGGGCATTAACCTGACAGGGTTATGAAGTTAAGCAAAGTGATAGTCACTCAGTAGCGTCTGACTCTTTGCAATCCCATGGACTGTAGCCGGCCAGACTTCTCTGTTCACGGAATTCTCCAGGCAAGAATAGTGGAGTGGGTTGTCATGCCCTCCTCCGGGGAAGGGAATAAGAGAAGTAGGAGCCAGTGTATGCAGCCTCTGATGAACTCAGTCCCTATCATTTTGGAAAAGATTGATATCTCTTTGATTGATTGTCAGATTCTCTGAGGAAGGAAAAATAAATGTTCTGATTGAGTAAGCCCAGAAGATTTCTATATGCAGACTTCAGGTTCTTGTCATCTACTCAGGAGAAAAGCTAAATATCAGTCTACCTGGTGTTGTCCTGCCATTAACCCATGTGTTCTCTCCATTCAAGCACTTTTATTGAATGGGTTCTCCCTAATACTCTCTCAACTAACCTTAGGGTTTACACTCCACCAGGGCATATACATATACACAAAATATAAGCATATACTTATAGGAAGTACTTCTGGTGCTTCCTAGAAGTACTACACTTAGGTATACAGAAGATTTGCCAAAATTCTGCCTTTCATATTCACTATGGGGCCTAGGGTCACTCATAAATGGACACTGATGACCAGCTCTGAGTTTAGGTTCCTAAAGATACATAATCAGCTATATATATATTAATATTCTTGGGATCTATCAGAGTGAGACGGAGCAGTGGCCTTACCAACATCTTTTCTTTTTAGCCTTGGAACAAAAACTTTCTTCTCACTCTGCTGCTGCTAAGTCACTTCCGTTGTGTCCAACTCTGTGCAACCCCATAGACGGCAGCCCACCAGGCTCCGCTGCCCCTGGGAGTCTCCAGGCAAGAACACTGGAGTGGGTTGCCATTTCCTTCTCCAGTGCATGAAACTGAAAAGTGAAAGTGAAGTCGCTCAGTCGGGCCCAACCCTCAGCGACGCTATGGACTGCAGCCTTCCAGGCTCCTCTGTCCATGTGATTTTCCAGGCAAGAGTACTAGAGGGGGGTGCCATTGCCTTCTCCACTCAAAGAGGTATAAATAATAAAACTGGGGTTCCCTGGTGGCTCAGACAGTAAAGAATCCACCTGCAATGCAGGAGATCTGGGTTCAATCCCTGAGTTGAGAAGATTCCCTAGAAGATGGCACGGCAACCCACTCCAGTATTCTTGCCTTAAGAATCCCCACAGACAGAGGAGACTGGCAGGCTATAGTCCATAGGATTGCAAAGAATTGGACATGACCGAGTGACTAACCACAGCACAAACAATAAAACTAATTAAGAAAGTGGTATTATAGGCACTGTAAACATACTACACCAAAGCTAATAAAGGAAGTATGAAAGTATTTATGATATGCTGTGTTCTATCATGACTCAATAGCAGAGTAATGACATAAAAAATGATCCAGTAATCTCAGGCAAACATTTAGCTAATATACTTGCTACCCTACACAATATAAATCTTTCAATTAGAAAGAGCAAATATTTTATAATTTAAAGGACAAAAAGCTAAGTTCAAGACGAATAATGTAAGACTCCAGAATTTTAAATTTCAAAAATGCAATTTGGTTATTTCATGTACCATAAATCAATGTCCTGTGTAATCAAAAAAGGAAAAATGAAAGTCTGTCTAAATTAATAACAGTTGAACAGTCCATGTATATTAATCTAATCTAACAGGTTTTATTACTCTGCAGAAATTTTCTCAAGACTTAATATCTCTTATATAAAAGAGAAAGGATGATTGGGAATGATTAAAAAATATAATTGGGGAAAATGTTCATTTCAACTATAAATGAAAACTGGTAATGAATGAGCAATGAATGACCATGAGCTCTGTCATTGCTCAGTAATCATATTTAACAGAAAAATATAGTCAGATTAAAATATGTTGAAATGGAGCTTGAAAGAAATTTAAAAAAAAAAACACCTAGGTATTTTAATTTCTAATTAGGTGCCTTGAGGCAGTGAGCAGTTTCACTGAAACTAAATTGCCCTTGCTACTTAAAGCCTTATAGCCAGATGACATGGTCTACCAATCCTAACACTTTTACAATTGAACTATGCAGGTTTTTGTATGCTTTAAAATGTTTGAATAAAATTTTAAAATACAGTGATATAAGCAATAATTATAAAGAATTTCCAAACTATAAAATACATTGATATTAAAAAATAAAATACAGTTTTGTGTATACAAAGGTAGATATATATGTCGTATATTTAAAGTCTATAAAAATAATACGAAAAACAAAACACAACTAAAATAGGTAATAAACATTAGGCAAAAGGAAAATATTCACCATATAAAACTGAAGTCTTGTCTATTAAATCACGTCATATATACATCAGCTGTTAGAAAAGGACCTCAGAATGGACTGAATTTCTTAGACAAGAAGAAAAAAATCATATCATATGATTCAAAAACATGTCAAAAATACACCAGATATTTAGAAGAATTAATATGTAAAACACGATCTTTAGTAGAGCAAAGTTCCCCCTACAGCTTATCACAGGGCATGGTCAAACACTGAACAATAACTACAGTGACTATGACATACTTGAATTAATTACCTATTTATGAATTAGTCTGTGCCAGGCAACCTACTGGGTAGTAGACATTTTAAAAAGTAAGTAAACAAAAAAAATCTCCACTCACTAGATTTTTATTCCGACTAGGAATGTCATAAAATAAAGTTTAATTCCGTTTGGAAAATGGGTATATTGGGAAAGCAACTGTTTACTGCTGGAATGCACAGCTGCCATGATAAGGTTGAGTCTCTTGTTTTCAAAGGTATAAATGGACCTGGTTTAGATTAAATGCATCATACCAGAACACATTTCAATAGAAGCTAGCCTTTTCTGGAACAGAAGAATGCGGTATCTGTGCAGAGTTTTTTAATGCTCTACTTTAATTAACTCATGTCAGCCATGAAATTGATAGCTGCATAACCTTCAGCCCGTCATCCTTGTTTCAGACAGGATAGGCCAAGTTACAACGTAGTAACAAAGAGCCTCCGTAACTTGATAACTTAGAACAAAAATGACTCATCTAACCCACATTACACATCAGGCATGCTTGGTGTATATACTCTACAATGTGGGTGATTACCACGACACAAAGACGGGGATGGCAATTTATACACTGGCTTTTAAAGGCTTCTGTCCTAACAGAATGCATGTCACACATTTCTCTGACCAAAGTAAGTAAATGACGATATCTAACTTCAAGGGAAAAGACAAAATCAATCCTATCCTGAATAGAAAATGGTAATGAAGACCATACCTCATAAGTAATGTCCACAAGGTCTAGAAGATGTTGAGAATAGCGTGAAATTCTATTTCCCAAGAAAGGAAGACCTGTAACACCACTAGGGAACAACTAAAATCTTCCTATAAATTTAAGGAGAAACAAAGCCATGCGAGAGGAGAAAGTGTCCATAAAATCTGACATTTTCTTCATAAATTTGGGGATAATCAATTTCAGTTCAGTTTTTCAGTCATATCTGACTCTTTGTGACCCCATGGACTGTAGCATGCCAGGCTCCCTGTCCATCACCAACTCCCGGAGATTGCTCAAAATCATGTCCATTGAGTCAGTGATGCCATCCAACCATTTCATCCTCTGTTTGTCCCCTTCTCTTCCTGCTTTCAATCTTTCCCAGCATCAGGGTCTTTTCCAATGAGTCAGTTCTTCTCATCAGGTGACCAAAGTATTGGGGTTTCAGTTTCAACATCAGTCCTTCCAATGATATTAAGGATTGATTTCTTTTAGGATGGACTGGTTGGATCCCCTTGCTGTCCAAGGGACTCTCAAGAGTCTTCAACACCACAGTTCAAAAACGTTAATTCTGCAGTCCTCAGCTTTCTTTATAGTCCAACTTTTACATCCATACATGACTACTAGAAAAAAACATAGCTTTGACTAGATGGATCTTTGTTGGCAAAGTCAAGTCTTTGCTTTTTAGCATGCTGGCTAGTTTGATCATAGCTTTTCTTCCAAGGAGCAAGTGTCTTTTAATTTCATGGCTGTAATCACCATCTGCAGTGATTTTGGAGCCCAGAAAAATAAAGTCAGCCACTGTTTCCACTGTTTCCCCATCTATCTGCCATGAAGTGATAGGACCAGATGCCATGATCTTAGTTTTCTGAATGTTGAGCTGTAAGCCAACTTTTTCACTCTCCTCTTTCACTTTCATCAAGAGGCTCTTTAGTTCCTCTTTACTTTCTGCCATAAGGGTGGTGTCATCTGCATATCTGATGTCATTGATATTTCTCTAAGCAATCTTGATTCTAGCTTGTACTTCAATCAGCCTGGCATTTCGCATGATGTACTCTGCATATAAGTTAAATAAACAGGGTGACAATATACAGCTTTAATGTACTCCTTTCCTGATGTGGAACTACTCTGTTGTACCATGTCTGGTTCTAACTGTTGCTTCTTGACCTGCATACAGATTTCTTAGGCGGCAGGTCAGGTGGTCTGGTATTCCAATTTCTTTAAGAATTTTAAGTTTGTTGTGATCCACACAGTCAAAGGCTTTGGCATAGTCAATAAAGCAGAAGTAGATGTTCTTCTGGAACTCTTGCTTTTTCGATGATCCAGCAGATGTTGGCAATTTGATCTCTGATTCCTCTGCCTTTTCTAAATCCTCCTTTTCTAAAAAATAATACTATCTGCCTTTTCTAAATAATAATACTATCTGCCTTTTCTAAATAATAATAATAGAATAATAAAGGCCTCAAAGTTCTGAACCATATTATATGGCCATGGTACTTTTAGCCTGTTTGTTTATTTGTTTGTTTTCATATAGAAAAGTCTCAAGAAAGCATCAGTGGGACTCCCAGAATGGTTACAAAAACAAACTAGTTACAAAATCTATGTCAAGGTAACTAAACAAAGATCTCATTAGATGGGTTTATTAGAGATAATTTGCTTAAAAGTTGTGAAATATGTACCCCACATGACTGATTTTAATTTGAGAACAGACTTTAAAATCCTTCTTTCTGGCAGTAGTTAGAATGGACAGAAACACCTCAAAAATCAACAAAGATGAGGTTTACCTAGTAAGTCAATAAATAACACATCTTTCATTCTTTTCACAAATCCAAGCATGCATGTATGCACAAGCACTAAACACACACACACACGACCCTTGATTAAAGAAAATGCACTTAACACACTTGAAGATATTGGCAAACAGATCTAACATGTAGGTAGAATAATAGCTTGATTGAAAATATAGATTGCAGGGAATAAGTTCAATATTTCAGATTTACTTTCCATGAAAGGGCATAAAGGCATATTTTCACTGAGCACTACTAGATATTGCATACTAGTCGACTGTACTTTATATGGGAGGATGATTCTTATCTTTGATTAACCTGATAGTTACTCAAGCTGGTGAAGAACATCTTCTTCCAAACTGAAGATGAGATGAAAATGAGATGTAGATAAGGTTCAAGCTAAGATTATATTCTCAGTCTAATTTAAATAGCCTCCATTTAGTCCACTATACCCAGGTTAAAACTTGGCATATTCTCTCATTCTGGGAACAGGTATTGTAAACTCATTAATTAAGGTTATATTGACACTTCTATTTTCAACTAAAACATCTGTTAATTTATACAGAGGTTTTCTTGGTTTAAACCAACTTGTCATTACTTCTTCTCAATGAGAGATAATGTGCTTAGGTTTTACAAGTGCTTTAAGTGTGAACTGAAAATATTAACAGTTCTTGCCAATGGGTACACTCTGTTCATATTTTTACATATTTATCAAGAAGTCACAGAGTCTTAAGTTAATAAATGATCATTCCTCACAACATATCTATAAACAGGATCAGGATTAATGAATTTCCTGGCAGCTTTTGGTTTCAGTTAGCCCAAATTCAACTACAGAAGAATCATATCTGTCCAAAAGATTTGGATTGTGCTAATACAGGTCCCAAACAACCACTTCTATCAGTTTAATAAAGCAATTGGTCAGATCCCTAATTTTAAAGTCAGCAGTTCAAGCAAAAAAATTTTTAAAAAAGAAAAAAAAAACCTAAAACAAAAACAACGTTTAAAGTTTCTGTTTTTTTCACTATGGTTTATATCTTTAATCAATTCTCTTACTCTACTTACCTGCCTTTTTAACTACATTCAATGAAATATCATTTATCTTGTCTCTTTATGTATATATATATATTTTTTTTATGTGTTTTCTTTTTTTTTGCAATGAGTTAAAATGTGTTTTATTTTTAGACAACCCACATGACACGTTTTCTCAAAACCAATGCCTCCGCTCCAAATAAATCAACGTTCAAAACAAATGAAGAGCTCGAGATGACATCAGTCCCATCTGTCTAAGTCCTGGTGTTGTGTGGATGAAAAGCAGTGGCCAGCGAGTTATGACCACAGGTGATTGATCCAAAGTAACTGCCAACTTTGTTAACATTTTTCCATCTCTAAACCATCCTTAAAGAAAATCATATATGGGGTTACACCATCCTCACGGTAGTCCAGCAGAGCAACCATGCTACCTGGATTCATGTTTTCACCAGTAAAGAACTGATAGTTTTTGAAATTAGCAAGGCTGTGCTTGATTTGTCCTGCAGCCCCTGTCAAAAGGTTTTACTCTTTCTGGTCTCTGTTCTTCAAGTTTCCCTTTGATTGACTTCATGTAATCTTTGATGTACTTCTTGTAGGCTTCTTTTGTGAAGCTGGTTTCCTGCAAGTGATGGGTCATGACATTATCGACACCAGTGATTACTGTGCTTTCAGTACCTTAGCCCTCGGGGCCTTCAGCAGAGGCATTTCCACCAATGAGCGAGTCATCGATGTTACCCTCTGCCCTACTGACCATCTTCCCCTCCACTTCCAGACACAGCCTGTCCGCGACCTCCCGGATCTTGTAGATGTTGGAGAACATCTCGTCATGGCAAATGAGGTCCCGGTAGATGATCATGATGGCGACTGGAGGGAGGCGACAGCGGAGCTGGCTTAGCAGAAGCCCGGAGCTCAGAGCCGAGCGCAGTGCGGCCAGAGCGGTGCTCTGGGGGAGCGGAGAGAGGGCGGAAAAGGCTGACTCTGTTTCTCCCCGACCTCATATCTCTTACGTGTTTTCTTACAAACTTGCCTGATTTTCCTATTACCTTTCTTATCCTGGACAATTGCAATCAATTCCCAGCATGCTTTTTCATCTTGACTGTCACCTCCTCTCTGAAGTTCTCTCTCAACCTCACATCGGAATCTAACTTCCAATGATATTCCCAAATACCATTTGAGAAATTTTCTCTTGCTGGGCTGGAGTTGTATAACTGTTCATTATTTTTTCTAACCGGACTCTTGAAAAACTAACCTCTTGAAAAATTAATGGAACTTGCAAGGAAAGTATGTTTAATAGCCCACTCTTAATGAAGTATTAGCAGTCTAGCTATCAGATTTTAAAAGCCTTTATATTCTGTCTGCTCTTTAATTGAGAGATATAATATCTGTACCAATAAAAGAAATTTCCTCTGCTACTTGTGTGCTGTTTCATGCAGCTAGTTTGTGCTGATGCCACTCATTCATTCCTATTCAACTCTCTTCATTTCTTAAACTTCCCTCCCTAGTCTGAAGAAGCAAGCACCCAGAAATTTAGCAGGAATTTCAGGATCGGTTCCTGAAGGAATACAATGTTCCCTTAGAGATAGTGTCCCAAGAATTACAAAATGTCTACATAGAGACTCTGCATTCTCAGGACTGGCATTTTGAAACAAAAGATCAGATAAGTTCCTAAAAGTCAAGGAGTTCTGGGTAGGAGCTGAGTATAACTTAGACCAGCAGAATCTCACCAGATGAAAACTTTTCAACTAAGGGAAATGAAAGGCATCTTAAAAGACTCTTTTACACACTTCTAGACTTGAGAAAAAGTGAGGACTAGAAATCTTGTTTGGGTCAGGGTGAAAAGTTCTAGCAGTTAATGAAGGAAGGATAGGAAATGAATTTGCTTATGTCTGAGCAATAATTAAGTTGACTTGTAAAGGATGATTGGAGGTAGATGAGGAGGCAAATCTTAACACTTCAGAGGTACTGAGATCTTGCTGTCTATGTGTTCCTCAAACTCTGTGCTTAGCCCCTGCAATATACAGCCAGTACTACCTAAAACGGGACCCCAACATACTCTGTAGGAGAAGGCACTGGCACCCCACTCCAGTACTCTTGCCTGGAAAATCCCATGGCCGGAGGAGCCTGGCAGACTGCAGTCCATGGGGTCGCTAAGAGTCAGACACGACTGAGCGACTTCACTTTCACTTTTCACTTTCATGCATTGGAAAAGGAAATGGCAACCCACTCCAGTGTTATTGCCTGGAGAATCCCAGGGATCGGGGAGCATGGTGGCTGCTGTCTATGCGGTCGCACAGAGTCGGACACGACTGACGTGACACAGCAGCAGAAGCAACATACTGTTGGATTTTTCGTTTCTATCCATGTTATGGTCCTTATGCTGAGGAGCTCCAATCCTCCAGGTATTTTATCTCATTATTGATGTTTTTCTTCTCTCTTTCCAAAGCCTTGATACTTAGTTGTACCATTCCAGTTATAACTTTCTTGACCACAGTTTGGATTTTCCAGTTTACTGTCTAAACAACAGAACTCAGGGGAATTCTCCTGGGAACTAGCTTTGCTTCAGGAACCCTGGTAATCGAGTCCATAGCTATGTTTCTTTGTTGGTGTTGCTGTTGGTGTTTCTTTCTTTTGATTGTTTTCCTTTCTTAACAGATTGAAATGTTATTGAAATGCAAAAGTTAAGTAAATTGAGGTCCTTATTTGCTAAAATCTATTGACTCCCCACCAGTTTTAAAATCTACAGAAGGCAATAAGAGAGAGATAAGGTAAATTAATTTGTGACAGATCAGGGGTACTAATGTGTTTGCTTCTGACACCAAATCCCCTTTTTTTCTTTTTTTCTTTCCACTATGCTACTCTCTTTTCCCATGCTTATCATGTAGGATCATTAGAATTTGAATTCAAAGACACCTTCATCTAAAATATAATTGTCAACACACATTTTTGTTCCAGGCTATTGCTATACTCCTCAAATTAGTCTTTGTTACATTTCTTACTTAATATAATCTAAATATTTTTGGATTACCCATGTGTCTACCATTTGCTGTGTGCATTCGCCTATTTTCCTCTAGGTTTTCTTCTTCCTTTAAATGTGGGCCTGTGAAAGGTAATTTTATTGACTATAGATATATAAGTTGATAATTATGTCCCATCATCACATTGCAGATATTATTCTGAATTCTTTAAGCCTCTATGATTGCCATTGAAAAGCCATTTACCATTGTGGGTCATGACTCATTTCATTCTGTTTTTTTTTTTTTTTAATTTTCCCTAGACTTTCTCTCTGTTGCATTACTTGTGTTTAGATGTATATCTATCCCTACCAATCTAATACATGTCTCATTTTGCTTCTTCACATTGTGAATGTGAATGCATTTTTTATTATGATATATTATCAGCCACAAACTCTTCAAATATTGCTTTTCCCCAAATTCAAAATATTCTCCAGTAAAAATTTTATTCAGTCTAAGTTGGAATCTCTCATTTAATTGTTGTACATTAAAGAATTCTCAATTTCTTAAGTTTCTTAAACACACTGACATATTTGTATATTTTATGCCTATAAATATAGATACACACATTTTATATTTATCTGTGCTACTGCATTCTGAATTGCTCTCAAGTTTATTTTCTGAGACTATGATTCTTGCTACACAGGTATAATGTGTGGCTTGGCACAACTATTGAGTTGTTATGTTAATCATTCTCCTTTTATAATGTGTTTGTCTTCTCTTGTTTTTTTATATTAGATTTTCTTTTTATCATAGTATATATTTCTTCCATTATATATTTTATAACAGTTTTACTGAGATATAATTCACATACCTTAAATAGTGAAGTGAAAGTGAAGTCACACATACCTTAGCACTCATCTTTTAAAGTGTACAATACTGTACACTTTTACAGTAAATACAGTACATTTACAGTTAGGCAATCATTCTCAATAAGTTTAGAATACTTCTATTACTCCAAAAAGAAACCTTATATTCATTAGCAATAATGCTAGCAAGAAAGAGAAAAGCTAGATAATCTTGCCAAATACCATTTAACCATAAATGTAAGGGTTTATTTCTGGACCCTATTCTGTTCTGTTATCTCTGTCAATATGTTTACCCCTTTGCAGGTACTGCATGGCTTTGATTACTGCCCTTTGATATTGTCTTGAAATTCGGAAATGTAAGTCTTTCAAATTTCAGATTTGTTCTTTTTTTTTTTTTTTTTCCAAGATCTTTTGGCTACTGTAGTTCCATTGCATTTCCATATAAACTTTAGGGAAAGCATGTCTATATCCTCCCAAAAGTTAAGCAGTAATTTGATAGGTATTGGGTAGAAATAAACTTGGGGAGTATTGCTCCCTTGACAATAAATTTAATATTTAAAACTATAAGTATTCTTTGAATCTATAAATAAATGCCATTCCATTTATATACTATTTCCCTCATTTCTTTCAATAATGTTTTTAGTTTTCAGCATATGGGTCTTTCACTTCTGTTAAATTTATTTCCTATTCATATTCTTTAAATACTTTTGGTGCAATGGTAAATGAAATTGTTTTTCTAATTTCATTTTTGTAATTATTCATTGCTAGTGTAGAGAAATACAGCTGAAATTTGATAATGTCCTTGTATCTACTTTGCTCACACATTAGTTTTAATAATTATTTATACATAACTTAGGATTTTCAAAATACCATGTCATCTGCAAATAGATATAGTTTTATTTCTTATCATCAAATTGAATGTCTTTTATTACATTTTGCTGTCCAATTATCCATACCAGAACCCCCTGTGCAATGTTGAAGGAGTAGAAACAGACGACATTGTTATTCCTGATATTAAGGGGGAACCATCATGATTTTGTTGTCTTCTTTTGTGTAATTATCAAAATCAACATCAACACTTTCTTTTTAGTAGTGAATAGTACTCTACTGCCTGGATATACTACAGTTTATTTGCACATTACCTACTTAAGGATATTGTGGTTTCCTCCAAGTTTTGGTAATTATTAGTGAAGCTGCTATAAACATCTATGTGTAGTGTTCTGTGTGTGTGTGTGTGTGTGTGTGTGTGTAAACATACATTTTCAACTTTGAATAAATGCCAAGGCACAAAACTGTCAGAGCATATGGTAAGAATATGTTTAATTTTGTAAGAAACTGCTGAAATGTCTTCCAAAGTGGCTATGCCTGCTTTGTATCCCTACCAACAATGAATGAGTTTCTGTTACTTCACGTCTTCACCAGCATTTGGGATTGGCAGTATTCTGGATTTTAGCCATTTTAATACATGTATATTGATATCCCATTGCTTTAATTTGCAATTCTCTGATGAAATGTGACATACCTTTCATATGCTAATTTGCCATCTGCACATTCTTTTTTCTTCTTAGGAAAATTATTTTTAATCAAAGGATAATTGCTTTAATATTGTGTTGGTTTCTGCCATACATCAACATGAATCAGCCATAGATATATACATGTATCCCCTCCCTCTTGAACCTCCCTTCCCAACTTCCTACCTCATCTCACCTCTCTAGGTTGTCATAGAGAGGACTGAGCTCCCTGAGAGATACATCAAATTTCCAATGGCTATCTATTTTACATATGATAATGTATATGTTTCCTTGCTACTCCCTCCATTTGTCTCACCCTCTCCTTCTTCTTCCATCGTGTCCACAACTCTGCTGTCTGTGTCATGTCTTCATAACTACCTTACGAATGGGTTCACTTTCTTTGTGAGGCATTTTTTGAGGTCTTGAGCTCGTTTTATAATCAGGTGCTCATTTTCTTATTGTTAAATTTTTACAAGTTTTTATGTTTGCTTTTTTATATTAATAATTGTAGATGATAGTGCTTTATCAGATATGTCTTTTGGGAAGATTTTCACACAGTCTGTGGTATCTTCTCCGTCTACTGAAACATTTTTTAACAGAATAAATGTTTATAATTTTAATGAAATCTAGTTTACCAATTATTTCTTCCATGGATTGTATCTTTGTTATTATATCTCAAAAGTCATCACCATAACCAAGGTCATCTAGATTTTCTCTTTTTTATCTTCTTGGAGATCTATATTTTCGTTTTATAATTAGGTCTTGATTCATTTTGAATTAATTTTAGCAAGAGGTGGTAAAGTCTGTGTCTCTGTGAAGATTTTGTTGTTGTTATTCTTGTTTTGTTTTGTGTGCATGTGGCTGTCCAGGTTTTCTAGAATTGTTTGTTGCAAAGATGACCTTTGTTGCATTAAACTGTCTTTGTTCCTTTGTCAAAGATCAATTTACTATGTTTATGTGGACCTACTTCTGGGCTGTCTATTCTCTTTCATTTATTTATTTATTTATTCCTCTAATAATACCACCCTGTCTTCTCAAAAAGACCCTGTTATTCATTTTGACTAGTCCCTATAAAATTTACCAAAAATTTGCTTCTTTAATTAATATTTGTCAACTTTGAAACTGAACAAGAACAAAAATATTCATCTCATGAGTTCATTCCCTTTCTCTTCTATAGAAAGATCAGTTTGCACATGTAACAGGAAAAAAATCTTTCTATTAGTTAAGAAGACAGAGAACAAAACATTTATCCTACAGATCATTTCAATAGTCCTCTTGATATTCTTTTTAATTTGTTGGTCTAATAGGCATTTTATAATTTCCCTAATGATTCTCTTATAAACTCCCATAACACAGAGACTCTTTAATTTTTCTACTCACCAAGCATCGTTTATTATGGTGATCGGAAACATTGCTTCATCTTAGTACTCTCAAATGTTTCCTTCTATTCCTTTTTATAGTATAAGGCATTTGGAATTAAAGTAATTAATATTCTTGAAGTATTAACTCATACCTTCAGGAGACACGTACTATTCTTTGTATCAGCAAGTTTTTTCTACCAAAAAAAAATCATCTTAAAACATTAAACAACAAGCATTTGTAATTTCTAATAATTCTTCAGATGGCCTAGCCAGCTTTTCTGATTTGGGCAAGATTTGATGGTATCGAATTGTCCAAGAAGGCATTCCTTGCATTTATAGAAGTTGTCAGACTGGTTGGTCTAGGCTAAAACAAATAACAGACCCAAGCTAATATTCAAGAGATGGGAAAAAAAAAATCCCATATCTTAATAGAAAGAATAACAAAGTTACATTCTAGCAGAAATGTAAAACAATCAGGAAAGCATGTACATAACCCTACTATGGCAATATTGAGACTCACAGCAAGTCATTTAGAGATAATATAGTTTCAGATATAATAAATCATTCATAGATATAAAATATATATCTATCATCCTGTTAGAATGGAAGGCCTCTCACATGTTATCAATAGTTAATACAAGGCTCAGATTAATGAATTAATAACTAACTGCAATCAAAATTATAAGCTATATTTTTACTACTGTTTCTTACTAAATATGGCTATAACATGCAGTTCCAATGATCTTGTCTGCATTTTAAATGTGAATCAAGCTCTAACCAAATAAAAGTTGAAAATTACATTTTATATTCTTCAATACGTAATATCATCTCATACGATAAATGCCAAGCTAAAAATCTTTTCTTATGTTATACATTATATAAATAACTATAGAATTCCACTTTACTTTCATCACTGTGTTGTTGGTTAAAGCACAAAACTAACATGTATGCAAAAATGTAAAATATCAGAAAACTTGCCTATACTTCAGTCTAGGCAAAAGTATCAGGGACCCCTCTGCAAATCCCTTTTAATTATAGGAAACAAAATGAGGAATGAACCTAACAAATCCCTTATGATTATACAGTGGAAGTAAGAAATAGATTTAAGGGCCTAGATCTGATAGATAGAGTGCCTGATGAACTATGGAATGAGGTTCGTGACATTGTACAGGAGACAGGGATCAAGACCATCCCCATGGAAAAGAAATACAAAAAAGCAAAATGGCTGTCGAGGGAAGCCTTACACATAGCTGTGAAAAGAAGAGAAGCGAAAAGCCAAGGAGAAAAGGAAAGATGTAAGCATCTGAATGCAGAGTTCCAAAGAATAGCAAGAAGAGATAAGAAAGCCTTCTTCAGTGATCAATGCAAAGAAATAGAGGAAAACAACAGAATGGGAAAGACTAGGGATCTCTTCAAGAAAATTAGAGATACCAAGGGAACATTTCATGCAAAGATGGGCTTGATAAAGGACAGAAATGGTCTGGACCTAACAGAAGCAGAAGATATTAAGAAGAGGTGGCAAAAATACACAGAAGAACTGTACAAAAAGGATCTTCACGACCCAGATAATCATGATGGTGTTTTCACTAATCTCCAGCCAGACATCCTGGAATGTGAAGTCAAGTGGGCCTTAGAAAGCATCACTACGAACAAAGCTAGTGGAGGTGATGGAATTCCAGTAGAGCTATTTCAAATCCTGAAAGATGATGCTGTGAAAGTGCTGCACTCAATGTATCAGCAAATTTGGAAAACTCAGCAGTGGCCACAGGACTGGAAAAGGTCAGTTTTCATTCCAATCCCAAAGAAAGGCAATGCCAAAGAATGCTCAAACTACCGCACAATTGCACTCATCTCACACGCTAGTAAAGTCATGCTCAAAATTCTCCAAGTCAGGCTTCAGCAATACGTGAACCATGAACTTCCTGATGTTCAAGCTGGTTTTAGAAAAGTCAGAGGAACCAGAGATCAAATTGCCAACATCTGCTGGATCATGGAAAAAGCAAGAGAGTTCCAGAAAAACATCTATTTCTGCTTTATTGGCAATGCCAAAGCCTTTGACTGTGTGGATCACTATAAACTGTGGAAAATTCTGAAAGAAACGGGCATACCAGACCACTTGACCTGCCTCTTGAGAAATCTGTATGCAGGTCAGGAAGCAACAGTTAGAACTGGACATGAAGCCTTGCACAAGAGCAAGATAACCCAGCATTTTTACTATCTGCCTTGTGCACTGCTTAATTCAGTCTGTGGTACACCCATCAGTTCCGTTCAGTTTAGTTCAGTCACTCAGTCATGTCCGACTTTTTGCGACCCCATGAATCGCAGCATGCCAGGCCTCCCTGTTCATTACCAACTCCCGGAGTTCACTCAGATTCACGTCCAACGAGTCCGTGATGCCATCCAGCCATCTCATCCTCTGTCATCCCCTTTTCCTCCTGCCCCCAATCCCTTCCAGCATCAAAGTCTTTTCCAATGAGTCAACCTCTTCACATGAGGTGGCCAAAGTAATGGAGTTTCAGCTTTAGCATCATTCCTTCCAAAGAAATCCCAGGGCTGATCTCCTTCAGAATGGACTGGTTGGATCTCCTTGCAGTCCAAGGGACTCTCAAGAGTCTTCTCCAACACCACAGTTCAAAGGCATCAGTTCTTCAGTGCTCAGCCATCTTCACAGTCCAACTCTCACATCCATACATGACCACAGGAAAAACCATAGCCTTGACTAGACGGACCTTAGTTGGCAAAGTAATGTCTCTGCTTTTGAATATACTATCTAGGTTGGCCATAACTTTTCTTCCAAGGAGTAAGCATCTTTTAATTTCATGGCTGCAATCACCATCTGCAGTGATTTTGGAGCCCCCCAAATTAAAGTCTGACACTGTTTCCACTGTTTGCCCATCCATTTCCCATGAAGTGATGGGACCAGATGCCATCATCTTAGTTTTCTGAGTGTTGAGCTTTAAGCCAACTTTTCCACTCTCCTCTTTCACTTTCATCAAGAGGCTTTTGAGTTCCTCTTCACTTTCTGCCATAAGGGTGGTGTCATCTGCATATCTGAGGTTATTGATATTTCTCCTGGCAATCTTGATTCCAGCTTGTGTTTCTTCCAGCCTAGCGTTTCTCATGATGTACTCTGCATATAGGTTAAATAAGCAGAGTGACAATATACAGCCTTGACGCACTCCTTTTCCTATTTGGAACCAGTCTGTACAGAATTCTAAAAGGGTCTATGGTACAAAACCACATCAAGGACATGAAGACTGCTTCTAGAGACCCACCAGAGTTCTCTGAATTTCTATGTCTATCAACATAATTAATGGATCTCTCAGATTCTATTTAACCATTTTTTTATTCCTTTCACATTTATTAAGCACCTATTTACTATATGCCAGGCTTTATTCTAGGCAGTTGAGTTTATGGTAGTCAACTAAACAAAGTCTTTTATTTTGAATGCCTTATATTACAGTGGGAAGAAATAAAATAAGTATCACATGTGCATGTATTTTGATAAGTACCATAAAGAAAAAGTAGTCTGAGAAAGGAGGATAGAGTGCTGTGTATTTGTGGCACTGGTGATGAGAGTGGGTGCTTATTTAACACAAGGTGATCAGAAACAAGTTATATGAAAATGTGGCATTTGAGCAGAAACATGAGGTAGTGAAATGATAAACAAGGATAATATTTAAAAGACAACATTAAAAGAGAGAACAACAAGAGTCAATTCCTTGAGTTGTGAACAAGTTTTTGTCTTTTTTTTAACCCACTATCAACTAGATTCTTCTCTCTCTATAAGTACACTTTATATGATCTACTTATTTTAATTACGGCTTCCTCATTAGGTCTATACTTCATAATGAGATAAGACTTTTAGTTTACCCCATTATCCCATTTCTCAATGTGTTCTTTTAGCTTCAACTCCCACTGCTTAACTATGTGACTGCCCATGATTCCCAATTCAAATTATGAAAGGCAAAAATCTCATGAACATAGTTTCTCTGGCTATTTATGATCCTTGCCTAGTTTATAAAGCAGATAGGAGAGTCAAGAGTTGAGTCATGTAATATCAAATATCAAGAATATGCCTAATCAAGAATTACAGATGAGCATTTATCTTTAAAAGTAGCTAAAAACAAGGCATAACTCAAACATTGAGTAACATTACTTGTCTTTGCCTCATATTCAACATCTATTGAATAAGCCAGGAGAAATATCAATGACCTCAGAAATGCAGATGACACCACCCTTAAGGTGGAAAGCAAAAAGAAACTAAAGAGCTTCTTGATGAAAGTGAAAGAGGAGATGAAAAAGCTGGCTTAAAATTCAGCCTTCAAAAAATGAGTATCATGGCATCTGGTCCCATCACTTCATGGTAAATAGATGGGGAAGCAATGGAAATAGTGACAGGCTATTTTCTTGGGCTCCAATATCATTGCAGATGGTGCCTGCAGCCATGAAATTAAAAGACACTTTCTCCTTAGGAGAAAAACTATGAAAAACCTAGACAGCATTTTAAGCAGCAGAGACATTACTTTGGTGACAAAGGTCAATATAGTCAAAACTATGGTTTTTCCAGTAGTAATGTATGGATGTGAGAGTTGGACCATAAAGAAGGCTGAAGGCCAAATAACTGATGCTTTGAACTGTGGTGTTGGAAACATCTCTTCAGAGTCCCTTGGACTGCAAGGAGATCAATCCAGTCAATCCTAAAGGAAATCAATACAATCCTAAAGGAAATAAATCCTGAATAGTCACTAAAAGGACTGATGCTGGAGTTGAAGCTCCACTACTTTGGCCATCTGATGTGAAGAGCTGACTCATTAGAAAAGATCCTGATGCTGGAGAAGATTGAAGGTAGGAAGAGAAGGGGATGACAGAGGATGAGATGATTGGATGGCATCACTGACTAAATGACATACATTTGAGTAAACTCCAGGAGTTGGTGAAGGACTTGGAATCCTAGTGTGCTACAGTCCAGGGGTTGCAAAGAGTGAGACATGACTGAGCAACTGAACAACAACAACTGAATAAGTCTCTGCATTTTCAGATTCTAAAATATTTAATTTAACATTCTCAATGTATCTCATGTTATTAAAGAATAGATGTATCAATATTTAGATTTTTGACCAGTTTCCTCAGATGCTGAAAACTCTAATATAGAGAATTGAACAGTGTCTCCCAACATACATGATCATCTGGAATCTCCAAATATAACCTTATTTTGCAGATGTAAGTTAAAGTTCTTGAGACAAGAGCATGCTGGATTTAGGGTGGGCTCTAAATCAAATTACTGTTTTGCTTATAAGAGAAAGGAAAGGGAGATTTCAAACCACAGACATGAATACACAGAGGGAAAATTATGTGAAGATAGAAGAAGCAACTGGAGTGATGCATTTATAAGCTACACAATGTCACGGATTGCCAGAGTCAGAGGCTAGAAGAGAGGCATGGAATAGCTTCTCCCTCAGAGTCTCAAGAAGGAATCACTGTCAATACCTTAATTTCAAACTTCTGACCTCCTGAAAGGGGAGGTAATAAATCTGTCTTGTTTTAAACCACCAAACTTGTGTTAATTTGTTAAGGCAGGCCTAGGAAACTAACACATTGGCCCATGTATTAGGGTATCTAAATCAATGCAGATACCCAAGACAAAATTTTCGGAAAAGAGAGAAACCAATGCATAGGAAGAATAGATTTGTTACCAAACTTTGCTGCACACCTGGACAACTACTTCCAAGTAACAGTTCATCTTTTTTGTTATTCATTTTGCTTGTTTATTTTTTGTTAACCACATGATGCTCTTTTTCTCTCAGTTATACATATAAGAATACATGCCTTATTTTAAAACATCATCTTGTTTCTAAAAGCATATAAAGGGAAATCAAGGTAAAGATAATAGTTTGAAGAGGTGTGTCAGAGAAGTACAAGGTAGTCTAAGAATTCAGTTTTTTAGTGATCTGAATTAATACAGAGAATTAGCTTTGAATATAAGGAAGAAGAGGGATAGACTCCATCCCCTTTAAGCGTTTACTTTCTTGAATGATACTATCTCAACAAAGTTTTCAATAAATATTGAGTAACAGAGCATTCAAGATTGCTGTTTCTGAATTATGACTATACTTTTGCTTTTTAATCCCAGTTGGAAAAAAAGGCCATACACGCTAATAAGCAAATGTACTGTAGGTAAAATTGTTATCCTTTTTTTGAAAGCAGAAGAGTGTGATGAGGAATTTTAACCAATTATAATGCCATTCCACCTCTCTCTGAGTTGTGCCTGGAGGAAACAGGATTCTATTCTGATGATTGTTTTGGATTTGCTTCAAGCATAGATAAATGCATAATCAAAATACTAAAATTCTCTGCTACATGGAATGGCTGACAGAGTTAAAGCATGAAAAAAATAAGGCAGATGTAATTATACATATACTTTGACTAAATTAAAATTTTAATAAAGTACTCATAGCATTGCACAGCTCTGAGGTATGCTGCTTCCAGCTGTAAGATATACAGTATTCATTAAGTGAAAAACAATATTATATGAGGTATCGTGTCTTTAAAAAATTGTTCCATTAAATATCATTTAATAATAGGGAGGTGGTAACTCTACCAAAAATCACACCACCAACTTTGTAATGGTTTAGCTTTAGTTCTTCTTGGAGGCATTAATTACCTTGTATAGTCTACCGACTATTCAATTTATAAAAATATATATTATGCAAAAAAATAATATTCTTTTCAAACTAAAAAGAAAGAACACACACATCTGCTCTTTTAAATCTAGTATCATGTCATTCAGAAAAATAAAATTTAAAAGAAGATTCCTGAAGCAGTCATTACCAGTGACCTACCTACATTTCTTCTGAATTCACCTCTATCTAACAAAGCACATACTGTGAATGCCTAGAACTCTCTGCTTGAAAGATTTTGCCACCAGATCATAGGAGGCCTTACAGTGAAGCAAGCCATAAATGCCAGAAAAGCCATGTATCTGAAAGTTTTCCTTAATAATGAGGCTCCTGAGCAAGATATATGCACAGAAAGAAGTGGAGAAAAAAGCAACAATTAGTTATTAGCCAATACACAGTATTGAGCAAAGTTCCCCCAAATCCACAACTACCTGGAACCTCAGAATATGATCTTATTAGGGAATAGGTTTCTTTGCAGGTGTAATTAGTTGAGGCGAGGTCATACTGGATTAGGATGAACCCTAAATCCAGTGGATAGTGGCTTTGTAAAAAGATGTATACCTGAAGACATTCAGTAAAGAAAGCCATAAGACAAGGGAGGCAAAGACTGGAGTAATGAAGCTACAGTCAAGGAATACCAAGGGTTCTGAGCAGTCACCTGATGTTAGGAAGTTAGAAAGAGGCAAGGTAGGATTCTTGCCTAGCACTTCAAAGGGAGTATAAGCCCACCTATATCATGATTTTGGACTTGTAGACTCCAGAACTAAGAAAATAAATTTCTATTCTTTTAAGCTACCAGTTTGTCACACACACACACACACACACACACACACATATATTTATGGCTAGGATATAAAAACACCAGGTAAACCCAAGAAGCATGAATGAAGCCTGCAGTCTCAGACAAATCTAAAGAGCCTCCTCATTTTGTCACTACCATAAACACCCCTATCCATGTTCCCTTCTCTGTCCAAATCTTACTTTTAGCACCTTCCACAGCCCAGAAAGTTGCTTGGAAGGAAGAGCTAAAGAAAAAAATAGACGCTAGGAAAAAAGTGGCCTGCTCTGGCCTAAAAAGTAGATTCTGGGTCTGTTTACTTTAGAAGAAGACAAGAAAAGGCACATCCACATTCAGGCTTTCAATGAAAATTGACTCTGTTTACAAACGAATTATACCAATCAGTGCTTTGAAATTTAGCTGGTTAGATTATTAGATTGGCACAAACATAATTGCAGTTTTGGACTGTGAATTTTAAATCATTATAACTAGGCACAAACACATCTTTATTAATCAAAATAGGAACCATTTCAATCAACATATCTTTGCCAATGAGAAATAAGTTTTATTCCTGTAGTATAAAAATTCCTGTTTTGAGATTCAGTGAACTCTTAGAAAGCATTTTCTGCCTCCTGCTGGTTGTGGTAGCATTTTCCCTGCAAAAAGTTGTTGAGATGCTTGAAGAAGTGATAGTTGGTTGGCAAGAGGTCAGGTGAATATGGTGGATGAGGCAAAATGTTGTATTCCAATTTATTCAACTTTTGAAGCATTGGTGTGTGACATGCAGTCGGGCACTGTCCTGGAGAAAAACTGGGCCCTTTCTGTTGACCAATACCGGTTGCAGGCATTGTAGTTTTCAGTGCATCTCATTGATTGCCTGAGCATACTTCTCAGATGTAATGGTTTCCCCAAGATTCAGAAAGCCATACTTGACCCGATTGGCAGTAGGCGACCAAACAGTGGCCATGACCCTATTTGGGGCAAGTTTCACTTTGAGAAGTGCTTGGAGCTTCTTCTTGATTCAGCCACTGAGTTGGTTGTCACCAGTTGCTGTATACAATCTGCTTTTTGTCACATATCACAACCCAATTGAAAAATTGTTCATTGTTGTTGTGTAGAATAAGAGAAGACAACACTTCAAAACGAGGACTTTTTGATTTGCAGTCAGTTCATCAGGCACCCATCTATTGAGCTTTTTCATCTTTCCAGTCTACTTCAAATGCCAAACAATCATAGAATGGTCAATGCTGAGTTCTTCTGCAACTTCTCACGTAGCTGTAAGAGGATCAGCTTCAATTATGGCTCTCAGTTTGTCGCTGTCAACTTCCAATGGCCAGCCACTATGCTCATCTTCAAGGTTCTCATCTCCTTTGCAAAACTTCTTGAACCTCCACTGGACTGTATGTTTGTTAGCAGTTCCTGGGGCAAATGTGTTGTTGATTTTGTGAGTTGTCTTCCCTGCTTTATGACCCATTTGAACTCAAGAAAGAAAATCACTAAAATTTGCTTTTTGTCTAATATCATTTCCATAGTCTAAATAAATATAAAACAACAAGTAATAGTCATTAGCAAAAACATAAAATGAGAAATGCACATTAAAATGATGGCTAATATAACTATATTTATTGATAAGTATTCCAATATCAAACAATAAATTTCAACAATGCAAAAACTGCAATTGCATCAACCTAATATTAACTTCTCCAAAGATAAGGGGAAAAAACAGAGGATATTTCCTCAGATAGTCCTTTTCTACCAAAAGATGATTATTTCATATTTTGTTCTTTAATGGAGACTTCGAGCTTATTATTCAAACCTTTGTTTAACCAGAGCATAACTGAGACAGGGAAGACAAGAGCACAGCTATTTAGGAAAAGGATCAGGAACTTGTTTTGGGCAAAACAGGCCTTGGAAGCTAAAGAACAAAGGCCCTGTGGGCCTGGGTCCCAAAAATAAAAACCAGGCTCCCAGAAATGAAAAAAAAAAATTAACTTTCATCTCTGTTACACAAGCAAGTATACTTGGTTGGCACAAGATAAGAAGCTCAACTATAAATTTTAACCTTATCTCTTCCAGTGCTTTCTTGCAGAAAATTCTCATGGACTCCTTTTGAAACAGGAGGGAAAGGGTCCGGGCACAATCTTTAAAAGATTGCCACAGGACATGACAAAGACTTGTTGTGGCACTGGTGGCTGTGTCATTTATCATGCTACTGTATTACAATGAGTGTAGAAAGAGGCTCAGGGTCTACTGGGTCCAAGATGGTAGAACAGTTGACTTCCAGTAGACCCTGAGTCTCATTATACATTTATTGTAATACAGTAGCGTGGTAAATGACATAGCCACCAGCACCACAACAGTTCTGAGGCTAAACATAAAAGGCCAAAAAGGTGGGCAGGGTGGCCCAATTTCTGGAAATCCCTATCCCTTCTTCCAAAATAACTGGAATAATCCTTCCATATGGCTAATCCTTCCATTCATTAGCCTATGAAATTCCCTAACCCATAAAAACTAACCACACTGTATTTTGAAGCTCTCTCCACTTCAGAGATGGCCCACACTCTATGGAGTGGGTTTCTCTCTAAATAAATCCACTTCTTTCCTATCGCTATGTCCTTGAATTCTTTCACAATGAAGCAAGAACCTTAAATTCACAAGCAACACACTTTCCCCTCACAGAAAAATTTCCTGTTCCAGATAGCCACCATGGGGCTACTGCAGATGATCAAACGAGTTTAACGATTTCTGGGAATAATCAGTGATCATGAGATACACTCTCCTTTTTTTTTTTTTTAAACAAAAGCAACTCGCCTCTTCCACTCAAGAAGCTGGCACCTTTTTCCACCTTCTCCCTTTGAAACTGAGCAGGAACGTGTGGGCCTCCAAGGCACAAAAGCCTTTCTCTGTCCCTGAATCTTCAGTGTAGGAAACAGGCTTCATTCAGCCTCCAAGACTGTTCTCTGTTCCAAAGGGCAGGATCAAGCAGCTGCTAATCAGGGAACAAAGGGGATGTGGAGACAAGGGGAAAACAGTCAAGAAACAGCAGTTCAGCCTTCCTTCAGGGTCCTGATGGCCCCTCAAGAGATACGCGCAACAATATCTTTCAGGTGTTTGGCAGATACTGAAACCCCCACCAGGTAAAAGAAGTGATCTGCTGTCCACAACTATGTAGATATCAGGCCAGATGGAAAAAAGTTGATGAAATTGATTCCAAATTACCTCAGTTCAGTTCAGTCATGCAGTCATGTCTGACTCTTTGCAACCCCATGGACTGCAGCAAGCCAGGCTTCCCTGTCCATCATCAACTCCCAGAGCTTACTCAAACTCATGTCTGTCAAGTCAGTGATGCCATCCAACCATCTCATCCTCTGTCATCCCCTTCTCCTCATGCCTTCATTCTTTCCAGCATCAGGATCTTTTCCAGTGAGTCAGTTCTTTGCATCAGGTGGCCAAAGTACTGGAGCTTCAGTTTCAGCATCAGTCCTTCCAACGAATATTCAGGACTGATCTCCTCTAGGATTGACAAGTTTGATCTCCTTGCAGTCCAAGGAACTCTCAAGAGTCTTCTCCACCACCACAGTTCAAAAGCATCAGTTCTCTGGTGTTCAGCTTTCTTTATGGTCCAATTCTCACATCCATTCATTACTACTGGAAACACCATAGCTTTGACTATACAGACCTTTGTAGCCAAAGTAATGTCTTTGCTTTTTAATAGGCTGCCTAAGTTGGTCATAGCTTTTCTTCCAAGGAACAAGTGTTTTTGAATTTCATGGCTGCAGTCACCGTCTTCAGTGATTTTGGAGCCGAAGAAAATAAAGTCTCTCACTCACTGTCTCCACTGTTTTCCCATCTGTTTACCATGAAGTAATGGGACTGGATGCCATGATCTTAGTTTTTTGAATGTTGATTTTTAAGCCAGTTTTTTCACTCTCCTCTTTCATCTTCATCAAGAGGCTCTTTAGTTCCTCTTCACTTTCTGCCATGAGGGTGGTGTCATCTGCATATCTGAAGTTATTGATATTTCTCCCAGCGATCTTGATTCCAGTTTGTGCCTCATCCAGCCTGGCATTTTGCATGATGTAATCTGCATAGAAGTTAAATAAGCAGGGTGACAATATACAGCCTTGACGTACTCCTTACCCAATTTAGAATCAGTCCACTTTTTCATGTCTGGTTCTAACTGCTGCTTCTAAACCTGCATACAGGTTTCTCAAGAGAAAGGTGAGCTGGTCTGGTATTCCCATTTCTTTTAGAATTTTCCACAATTTGTTGTGATCCACACAGTCAAAGGTTTGGTATAGTCAATAAAGCAGAAGTAGATGTTTTTCTGGGACTCTCTTGCTTTTTCGAAGATCTGACAGATGTTGGCAATTTGATTTCTGGTTCCTCTGCCTTTTCTAAATCCAGCTTGAACATCTGGAAGTTCTAGGTTCATGTACTGTTGAAGCCAAGCTTGGAGAATTTGAGCATTACTTTGCTCACATGTGAAATGAGTGCATTGTGAGTAGTTTGAACATTTTTTGGCATTGTTCTTCCTTGGGATTTGAATTAAAACTGACCTTTTCCAGTCCTGTAGCCACTGCTGAGTTTTCAAATTTGCTGGCATATTGATTTCAGCACTTTAACAGCATCATTTTTTAGTCTTTTGGCTTGATGTCCACCAAGAGGCAAACTCAATTTTGGGGTAGCACTCCCTCTTAAGATACAGGGAAAGAACAGAGCCAATAAAAACCTTATAAAAATGAGAAATTAAAAACCAAATAGTCCCATCTCTAAATCTGAATCCTTTCTTTTCTGGTGTAACAAGAAACCAACTGACAATGCTGAACTTTATCTAAGCCCTGAGTTCCCAGAAAGTAGCAAAGTGTGTTAAGAAATCTATCCCTATCTCCACATACATTTTTGTGTTCCAAGAAATATTATTACCTTTTAGTTGTTAAGTCATGTCCAACTCTGTGACCCCACAGGCCCAACCAGACTCCTCTGTCCATGGAATTTCCAGGCAAGAATATTGGATTGGGTTGCCATTTCCTTCTCCAGGGAATCTTCCCAATCCAGGCATCAAACCCACACCTGTTGCACTAGCAGGTAGATTCTTTACCGCTGAGTTAGGGAAGCCCAGATTCAAGAAATATCTAAGTACCTAATATAATGGACCACTCTGCCCTCATCTATATAATATCCAAAATGAGCCACCCATCCTCTTCTCTCTCCATGTTTCAGAAATACTCACTTGTTTATCTGCCTCTCTAAAACCTAAAGTTTTCTCTCTCTTTGACATGTTCCTCATGAGTGAACACAATTCCTATTTTAATATCCTGAATAAAAGCATATTTTTAATTATTGGGGATATTTTGTCTTTGTCAGACTCAGTCAAGAGCCTGCCCAGGGTTTGAATCCCTTGAGAGCCGGTATAGGTTGAGTCATCACCACCACATGTGCTATTTCAGGTTCAACACTGAAAGCTGGATTCTCTATCTGATGGTTATTAAGTGCTTTCTTGGCTTCCTCCTTCCTCTTTCTAACTATTCAGTGGTCACTAGGATTCATAAAAATATCATGTTACACATTTACAGATACAAAATCCAAGAAACATAGGCAAGCCTTCTGGCACCCAAATAGTTGCTATCCTAAGTACCAACTTCCTTAACAAACACACAAACATATATCTTACAACAGAAAGCAAAAGCTATGTTTCCTGAAATTAATACATATTTCATTCTCTACCCACATGTTTCCTCAGTAACTCCGGAGGTCCAGGATTCCAATGTGGAAATGGACTAGAGAAGTTAATGAAGTCAATATTTTTTGACAGAGACAAAAAGAGAAACTCAATACAGGTCAACTAAAAATGAAGTCTGCACAACCTTGCTTAGCCATCCCTCAGTTATTCTTTCCTGAAACCTCTCTTCATTTCTATAATTAATGATCAGTAGTTTTCTCATCAGCCTCTTATTTTAGCCAAGGCTTTTTCAAAGCAAGAAAATTTATAATTACCTTTGCATTTTATTTGATTTAAGAAACCATTTTCAAATTTCATATAGAATAACTATAATCTCAGTAAAGTTTTATTAATTTATTTGGCTGCCTGGTCATACTCATCAAATATAACATTTGAAATAAGAGACTCACATTTCTTTATCATTTTAGAGTTAAAGCTGGATTTAAGATAACCAAAATCGGCAGATATGGGAAAATAAGGAAAACTTTAAAGAACTTCTCAAATAATAAGAAGCAGAGAAATAACTGAAATCAAGTCAATTCATTCTTTCTGTCCTCTGACCTTGATACATATATAATGTATACAAACAGCCTCTGAAGGAAGGTAGTGCCTGGTTAAACCAGAGGAAATGATACCTTTAAATGATGTTAAGAATGATGACAAGTATAAATATGCTAGCAGAAATACAGTCTATAAAACTGACTCCAAAGCACAGATGTCCTTGTCCTCAGGACATTCCTTTTTTTTTTTTTTTTTGGCTGTGCCATGTGGGATGTGGAATCTTAGGTCCATGACCAGGGACCTTGCAGTAGAAGCATGATGTTCTTCTAACCTGTGGACTGTCAGGGAAGTCCCAAGGACATTCCTTATTTTATACCATGGAGTAGTTTCCCTTCATTCCTGTAAGTTTTCACTGCTGTAAGCACCACAAAAAACTCCTTACCATAGTCTAGTCAGTAAGTAAGTTTCTACATTTCAAACATTCCTCATAGTATCTCACACTATACTGGTAACATGAACGATGTTGAAGAAATATTTATTTCAAAGGAAAGACAGGGGGAGGAAGGAAAGAGGAAGAATAGAATATTGGAGAATATTGTAATAATGCATAATGAACAATTCCATAAATACAAGAGGGTGATGTACTGAACGACTGCATTTGTATTCTTCATATTTTTATATCTATACATGAATCAAAAAAAAGCGGAATTCACAGTTTGGCAGATACCCTACATCCTCAGTTATGCTGAATGTGATGTTCCCAGTTGTTTTAGTTACAATGAGAGCTTTAATTAGTTTTTTTTTTTTGCTTTGGCATAGAATACTCTTTTGAGGGAAAGCTATGGTATGTGGAACTGTTGTTACTTTTCCAGGCAATATAAGAATGAATTCGTAGTGATGATAGTGACAGTGGAGTGCCAAAGAGGAGTAAATAAAATTCTTCCTAGAGGCATAAGAGAAATAACATCCAGTGAAAAATGTGCAAAATGTATCCAAAAAGACATTAAGGAGCGATCAGTAAATATGCTTCATTGCAAACAAAAGAAAAAATAAATTCTGGTTAACTGAGCAGAAAGACCATTTTATTCAAGCTATTGGAGTGTTCATTAAATCAAGAATATGGCAAACCAGGCTCATAAAAGAAGCCATAAATATAGTCATGGGGAGAGTTTAGTTACAGAAAAGATGTTATGGGTGCTGCCACCATCAGACAGCATTGTCTAAGTCTGCTGGAATCTCAACTCCAACAGTACCTCCATCCATCCCAGTGGGCACTAGACTCCAGATACTAAGACCAGAGTAAATTCTAAAGGTCCCAAGAGTAGTAGCCATTGTCCAAGCCCTTTATTACCTGCCTTCTTCAGACCAAGAAACAGCCTTAAAATTTCTTTCAGTTTGACTGAACTTTAGACAGGTTTCTTCCTGACTAGAAGGCCCTAATATCCCTTTTCTTAAAGAATTTACATTAGAAAATTGCAATTGTAAATTCTCTGTCTCTTTGAGATGTAAATCTTCTCTCAGCCTCTTGCTAGTTTTACAACTCAAAAATGTCTTTTTCAAGGACTTGAGAGCCATCTCTGAAATATCATCATCAAAGAAGATAGCACCCCTATCTCCCAGTCTTTATGGAAAGGTAGAAGTCTAATTTTGATAAGTGCCAATTAGCAAACACAAATGATCTAATTATATTCGTTAATTGACCCACTCCCCAGTAACATTCCCTAGTAAGTTTCCACTAGCTTATCCCATCTTTCATTTCAGAGTCTTGAGTTTAATCTCTTTCCTCTATTTATAAGTGAGGAAGCCACCTCACTTCCGGGATGGCTCAGACAGTAAAGCATCTGCCTACAATGTGGGAGACTCTGGGTTGGGAAGATCTCTTGGAGAAGGAAATGGCAACCCTTTCAGTACTCTTGCCTGGAAAATCCCATGGATGGAGAAGCCTGGTAGGTACAGTCCATGGGGTCGCAAAGAGTTGGACACTACTGAGCATCTTCACTTTCACTTTCACTTTTTCCCCTCTATTTCTATAGTACTGAATAAAATCTTCCTCGTCTGTTGAACTTTCCTGATGCAATTTTTCACTGATGTGCCCCTAGGTTCTATGAGTCTTGACAGAACAAATGTCTGGTCTTTGACAATTTTCATGGGTAGAGGCAGAATCACCTCTTACCTAGACTCAGACTGCAAACAAATCCTTGGAACATAAGCAGGAAGTGTCCATGCTGGATGGCAAAAAAACAGACTTACTTCTTTAGAATATAATGTCTCTGTGTTCAGTCACTTCAGTCATGTCTGACTCTCTTTGCAATTCCATGGACTATAGCCCACTAAACTCCTCTGTCCACAGAATTCTCCAGGCATGAATACTGAAGTGAGTTGCATGCCCTTCTCCAGGGGATCTTCCCAAGGATTGCAGGCAGATTCTTTACCCACTGAACCACCTGAGAAGCCCAGAATATAACGTCTACAGGAGGAATAATGTCTTCAGGAGGATTATTCTTTCTTGCATACACTGAATACTAAAATACTCACAAAATGATCTCTAAGGCTGTTTCTCTGTTACGCTGAATTTCTTGAATATCCTTAGCCTAGGTTCTGTGTTAGTAAGCAGCTTCCAAAACTATCTTGGCTAGCCAAAAGTTCATATGTTTGGTTGAATGTGGTAAGTGGTTCTCAGCACAAAGGTAATTAACACCTGCTGAGTAGTTATCAGATATTTAGAACTTTTAAAATCAAACCTTTTAAATCTTAGAATTTTTAAGATGTTTTTTCATTAAGAATAGACATCAAACAATGAAAGGAAAAAGATCCATCAATTACTATCACCTCACAGGTTGAAGGTGACTCCATGTCTATACTTATAACCAGCATTCTATAGAAATAATTCAAAAATTTAAACCTTGAATGTATGATTTGAACTTGGGTCTTCTAACTCCAAAATCCTTACTTTTACTGCAAAAATAGAAACTCTATTGAAAACATTAATAATTAATAGGCTGTGCAGTGTGCTCCTTTCCTAGAGAGGTTTAGTTGTCATCTTTTTCACTTCAGAGAAAAGAACACACGTAATACTCCTGGCTGAACACTTTTATCAGTCCTAATTCAGTTTAATATATAACTCATGTTAAAAAGGCTTTGAATGGCATACATACTGCAAGCAATCTTTATCTAAGAAATATAGCTTTCCCTTGACCCAGTCTATCTCACATCTCTCTCTTCTTAACAGCTAAACCCTTCAATATAGTTATCTGCACTTCATGTCTCCTCCTCTCTTGAATCCAGTGCAATCAGGATTTATTACCACTCCAATAAGAATTGCTCTTTAGAATGCAAATTCTTATTTATTTGAGCTTTGGTGACACTTATTAAACTTTTCCTTTTCTTGATTTTGGGACAATTTTGTTCTCTTGGTTCTCATCTTACCTCCCTGGCTCCCCTTTCTTGAGTTCTTCTGGTCGTTATTCTCCACTATCCTGAAATCTGAATTAATTGAAAGTGTTAGCATTTAGTCTTCTGGTATCTTCTAATATATATTACATTAACTCCACAGGAGAGTTCATCCAACCCAAGGTCTTTAAATGTTGCTGAAATTCTGGTAACCCATGTATGTTTATTTGTATAGCAACCTCTGCTTTGAACTCTAAATGTATCAATATTATATATAATATTGGCTACCCACACTTCCACTACAGGAGGCAGTTGCAGTAAGATAAATAAAATTAGACACTATTTTTAAAAAGACAAAAAGTGTGTCCTGCTGCCTATTCTCTTTGCAACCCCATGGACTCTAGACAGCAGGCTCCTCTGTCCATGGGATTTCCCTGGCAAGAATATTGGACTGGGTAGCCATTTCATTCTCCAAGGGATCTTCTCCACTCAGGGACTGAACCTGGGTCTCCCGCATTGCAAGCAGATTCTTTGCTATCTGAGCCACCAGGGAAGCCAGACATAATTAAAACTAGACACTATTTTTAAAAAGACAAAAATGTGTATCATGTTGCCTACTCTTTCAGTCAGAGTTGGCCTTAGTCTGTCCTGTTTCCCTGTACTAAACACAGTTATATCCACTATACCGAGATGAGGTTGTACGTCAAAGCAGGATGTCTTTACATAAGCCACTTGTTATGAGACTAAAGGTGACTAATTCATGGGTGTTTTTTCATGATTTTGTTAAAGAGGACATCTGAGAAATATTCTGTAATGTTAAATAATGACCTACGAAACAAACCAGCAGGATGTGATTGTAGTAAAAAATTTCAGTATAGAAATGAACTTATAAATTTAATGAGTTGATATTGAAACAATCTGACTAAATTTGAAATAAATTTAATATACTTCATGTATTTTTCTTTCAAACTGAACAGTCAGGAAGCATTGAAAATTATTTCCAATAGAAATAATTTCCAGTAAATTCCAATAGAATATTTCCAATATTTGTGGTCTCTCAAGAAATATCAATAGTCAATTCATACACTGGTTTAACTAGGGGTTTTTTTTTTAATCAGTATTGAAAACTATATGTGAAAGAGCCTGACTTTTAAAATGCTCTCTAATAATTCTAGTGTACCTGTCTATTTTCACGCCTGCTTTTTCTTTTTAAATGTGGTTCATACTCAAAAATCTAACCTAGCCTTTTAAAAACAGGATAATTATACAGAAAACTATTAGGAAATGGAAAGTCTAAGATAAGTATTTTCTGTCATTAATTATGCAGGTTTGGCATACAGTAATAGAATTTATTAGGCATCAAAACAGCATGGAAATGAATTACACAACTTTGACTTTAAAAGTTAAGAAATCTCATCCAGGACTTCCCTGGTGGCCCAGTGGTCAAGAATCCACCTGCCAATGCAGAAGTCATGAGTTCCATCCCTGATCTGGGAAGATTCCACATTGAGGAGCAACTAAGCCCATGTCCCACAACTATTGAGCCTGTTAGTTGCGAAGAGAATAGGCAACAGAATACACAACTCTAGCCCACTGGCTAGAGTCCACGAGCTGCCATTACTAAGCCCATGTGTCTCAACTACTGAAGCCCACACAGCCTAGAGCTTGTGCTCTGCAACAAGAGAAGCCAGCATAATGAGAAGCCCACACACAGCACCTAGACAGCAGCCCCTACTCACCACCACTAGACAAAGGTCCATGCAGTAATGAAGACTCAGAGCAGCCAAAACTAAATAAACTCCATGTTAAAGCTTGTCTAGTGGGTCAGCTATCACTCAGAATTCCCAAAATATGTTAGGAACTTTGTCCCCCAATCCTTCCTTTCCTTGAGTTAGAATTCCAGAGTTTGACTTTTAGACTAAGTATTCTACAACATAGAACCCATTTGCTGTCAGCCAAGAGAAATTCAAGAACCTCGAATTCAGTGCATGAGATTTGGAATCTGCGTCATTTTCTGATACTCCCACAGGAAACGGGTGCTTCAGATCTGAAGGCAGAACATTTTCGTCTGTGATGCTGCAACTAAGGCTCTACCTTTTCACTTCATTCTGGTAACTGAATTTCTACTTTGTCCCTTTATGCCTGAGCCCAGTCTTAAACTGTTTGCAAACATTGGGGCTACCCAAAGCCCTTTCCAGTTCCCTTCTTTTCACCAAGAAACTGAGCCCTAAGCTCCCTTTCAAGCAAAATCTAATTCATCTGCAAGGGATTTCCCAGATCCTAACTTCCTTTTTACATACCTAACTGGGTCTTAATCAATTTATCTGATTAAAAATAGTGACTATTTTGACAATAACCATGCGGGTTTTGTGATATTGAGCCAAACTGATCCTGTGCTCCAAGAATCTTTATGAAAGTGATTCAGTATTGGATCAGAGTTCTTTAAAGAGGTTAACTGTGCTCACCTTGCACAATAATAAGTGATTAGCAGAAAAAGCACCACAGAATAGTGAGTAGACTGTGAACACAGCATGGAAATTAAACAGTTGTCATGTCAAATATTCCATAGCCTTTATGAGAGGTGCTATTTGAAGAGATATTTTTTTCCCTCCATGCTTATTTATTGAACAGTGCTAGACCATGGTATAGCTGAATGTTTTAAAATAAATTAATAGAGACTCTCATATACAGTTTTCAGGTAATAACTCTCTTAGAGTTCATAACATTTTTGCTGTGCACACACACACGCACATACACACACACAAGTACACATACAGACACACAAGAAAAGAGAGTTATTTAAAAGCATTTATGTTAGATCCACAATAGAGAGAGCTAAATGAGCTCCTATGAAGACCATTTATCTTAATTCCCTGTCTTAAAAGTTCATGGTGAAAATTCATTGCAAAATAAATTTTGGATAAGACTGTGGTAATAATGGTCCACAGTCTCCCCCAAAAGAAATGTGGATTACTTTTCTTTCAAACAGTTTTGTAATTGAAACTCTTACCTACAAGTAAAAGATACTGGAGGTCCTTTATTAGAAACTCTCTGATATCAAGACTGCTTTTTTGGTGTGGTTGCATTACCTAAGAGATGCCAACTAGCTCTAATTAGTACTCACTGAATCAAAAGTGTTTTGATAACTATATGTACAAATCTAACTTCCCACCCACAAAATCTCTTTCAATTTGTAACTTCTCTGTGATCTACCAAGTCACCCTATTCACTGTCATCTTTTGCTTCTCCATCTCCACCATTTTCTGACCCATAACCAGGTTTTTCTCCATTATATATTCAATGGATTGTATAGAAAATTCATCTCTGACACAAGAGTGAAATTCTTTCTAAAGAACTGTAGAAATTTATCAACATCTGACTTCCCAAGGTGCCAGGGAGGTAATACTTATTTCCAGAAATACCTTGGCTCCTTCAATTTAATCTGAGTGAAATAAGAAATTTGAATTAATAGCTCATTGTTACAGAGTTGAGCAAACCTAAGAATACATCAATAAGCTGGAGACGAACTGGAATATAGAGTATGGAGAAAAGGGAAAGTAGAATTACTTGAAGAAAAAGGAAATGGGAAGCTAACAAGATATACTAAAGTTGAGATCAAACTCAGAAGAGATCAAAAGAGCTACAAGTGAATCTTGTAGCTGGAATCTAATTGTCTCTCCTCTTTACACACCATCTTGTAATGTTTCTACTGGGCATGGAATAAAGTCATGAGTAAAATACAAAACTTAGAATTTGCTAACACAAAAAGTCTTAATCTTCAAACCAAATCATCAATCTCATTAATCCAGATGAACAATACCAAGATCCCTTTCAAATCATTTTAGGGAATGTATCCTAAGGTCCATCATTATATACATTCCACCTTAAACACTCTTCCAAACTTTAACAGTACCATATATAAGTAGTTAAAATAAATATTAAGAGGTTCATTCATATATTGCCTGAGTCTTCTAGGCAGCAGAAGAAAAAAAATCATGAAACCTTCACAGAAATCATCCTCTAACATTAATAACTGACTAATTTATAAACAGTTAATTTGACTTAGTATCTTTTTTCTGATCAAACTTATTGTTGATCTCCCAGTGTCAACATGAGATTTCCTTCTTCCCAACTCAAGCTCAGAGTATCTAGTCTTCTTAACCTCCATTCAGCTCTGACAATGGACTAATAATTGAACTCATAATTCTTTTATTTTGCTCAGTAATCTTGAATATTCTCAAAATTGTGATTAATTTTATGGTAGTCTTATGATAGTCCTTCAGTATCAAATTACACATAAGCCTAGTCAAAACAATGAGCATGACTCCTTTGGATGACTTCAGACGAAAGGAATAGTTGTAAATACTTTAATAGCATAAAGTGTTTTACTTCTGGACCAAAGTGTCAGAACTAATAGAGAAAGTCCATGGATGCTACTTCAATAAATACAGAAATAGATCAGAAAAACAATTTTCCTATAAGTTTTCTACTATAAAGCCAGCCAATTACTTTATCCTTCATGTGAGATAAAACATAAAACACTGCAAGGCAAATTTTATTTTTCATATGGGATGTTTCTGTTGAACAAATATTTGATAAGACAGTTTGGGCAAAAAGCTGCATTTTTTCCAAAGCTGTCATTCAAAATTAGAGTTATGATATTGAGACTTGGCCTTTTTAATTATATCTTAGTATTTATCATATTTTTATTAGAAAGTGGTATTTATTGATTCTGAGATAATATTTTATTACCCTCACAATAGTACATACACTTTCAGAAAGTATGAGGGTCACTAGTAAACTCTTCCAACTTAGTCTAGAATATTCTGGACCAGTGAAAGCAATGGGGATGTGTTTATTTAGGAGTCTTTTCCTGTTACAATATCTATTGCTAAATATCTTTGTACTGCTTCTTCTGTTGATCAAATTATTGTACTATTTTCTTTCGGCCATCTGAAAGAATTTCCCATTATAGGATTTTTCTATCAGTATCCACTGAAAGCGCCCCATCTGCCTGGCTTTATATTTGCTATTCTACAGGAGTGTCAAAAGCAATCTGAGGGCCAGTGAATCATAAAGTCCACTGTGTATAGTTATGGACTTCTTCATTTTCTATCCTGCCAAATCTCTGTTTAGTTATTTTGCATTCTCTTATTGTTCTCCTGGTATTTCTAGCTTTATTTCAGCTTATTCCTCTGTGGAAGTTTTCAAAAGAGACATTCAATTAAATGTTTTTTTATTTCATTCCAAATGGAGTTCATCTCATTCTTTTCGCTATTCTCTCATATTTTAAGTTTTATTTTAGTGATATATATTCCCAGAACTAGAACTAGATCAGCGATTTAAAGTGTTGTCTTTTTTCTGTGGAATATATTTAATGTTTACTATTACTTTGCGTATTTATTTATTTCTAAGAATAAAGTACTATTTTAGTCTTTGAATCAAATGTAAAGACTGAGTTGGTAGTCTATGAATCTTGTGCATTAGGTAACCTCACCTCTATGGAGCTAAAATTAAAGTCATAATAAGAGTAGAAAAATATTTTGTTCCTTTTATTTCATTCCTACCTACTACCAGAGAATTCCCTGGCACTCCAGTGGCTAAGACGCCACACTTCCCCTACAGGGGGTATGGGTTCAATCTGTGGTTAGTAAACTAAGATCCTCTGTACCACCTGATGCAGTCAAATTTTTGTTTAAAAAAATCATCAAATCTCTAGTACATTTTCCATAATGTTCTAGTCCTCTCAAGAGAATTACCTTGGGTCAATTTTTGAAGAGGTCTTTTTGCATCTTCCATCTACCATCTACCACATGCCCATTGCCCACATCTCCATCTACCACAAACAGTCTAGAACACCTATCCAATGATATTTTATTATCTAATACTACTTTAAATTCAACTGAAGTTTTCCAGTTGAGGTCACATGGAAATAATAAACAAGTGAAATAATCCGTGTAGTTTTTCAAAAGAGAGAAGTAAATTCACATTCCTTTCTAGCATTATGTTTAACATTGACTCTATTAGACCAGTGGGGAAATATCTTCAACAAAGAGGCAATCAATTTTTTAAGGTCCTATCTCCAAAAGAGAAGTATTTTATAAAATCTCTTCCACTGGTTTGATAGGGCAGATAAACTCATTAGTGCAAACATTAAGCTGTTCCAAGTGATGGTTTGTGGCTTCGTTTAATAGACTCAAATATATATTCTACCCCATTGACTACTGAGCCAAAGAAAAGGCCAGTCAAAATCACCAAGCCATTCAAAACAAGGTCATAATAGCAGATTCATCCTAAATCAAGCATAAAAGTATTAAATTTTAGAAATATCAGATACTGCTAAATGGTCCTTTGGGAATGAAAGGAGACACCAAAGACCAAAATATACATGTTGGTGATTATTTTGTTTTTGGAATTTTCATTTTCAGGTCAATTTATTTCCTCATATAATGTAAGATGAGATTTCCTAAGGGAGGAGACAATTATTAGAGTCCAGATAATATTGTTTAATAAGCACTTGTCATTTGTGTTTCTAAATATAATCTGTATACATAAATGGTCATCCTTTCAAGGAAAATCTCAGATCCTTTTTAAAAGTTCAGACTTTCATTTTAAGTGTAAAACATTCTTTGTCTACTATGGAGAGTAAAATGAGGGGATCTTACCCTAATTGTGCAGTGGTTCCCTCAAATAGTCTGATGTTATACTGAGACACTGGTCATCTTTCCCCTTCAAACCGTCATAAGTAAAACAAAATTAATTTCAAATTTATCCTGTAGGCTGGGCCTACAGTTGAAACTAAATGGCCTATGAACATTGCTGTCCTGGTATGATGAAGTTTAGGCTGTACAAGAACAAAGATTATCTAACCATCAACTTATAGACTCTTGAATTAGAAGGAAGAGGTTTCCTTCCTCTGATATATGATGAGCCTGAGGTCCTAAAACAACAATGTATTTCTAACTTTGTCAGGGCAACATGAAGAAGTGAGTTTAAGTTCTGTCTCCACTAAATTCTGTTAGATGTTGATATACTATATTATATCTATTAGCTTCAGTTTTTCCCTCACTGTTAAAATGATGAAAAATGAAGAAAAACTGAGGCTAATAAATGTTAAATAGTCTCTTCCTTTGTGTCATTTTAGTATAATTTGTCTTAAATAAACAAATGACTATACAATAAATTTTAAAACCCTATTGCTTATTTATGTGTTTCAGGTATGGCCATTATGAAATCTGAGTGATGAATTACTTTCTCTTTAGATTCTCCTAAATATCCAACAATATATCTGGCATTTCCATGCAGATACCCTGAAAGGACTTCAAACATTATGTGAACCTAAAACAACCTATAGATTTCCCTTCAGAGGTGACAATTTAGTTCCCAACGATGTAACCCAAATTTCAATAAAATATATTAATAGCTCTCAATTTCTCAGACCTTGAACTATAACAAAGACCTGCTACACTGACCTCCTTGACATTTCTAAAGCTTAGACAATTTTTTTCTTTATGGCCATTATCCTAGTCTACATAAACTGCATTTCTTAGTTAAATTATTATCTTAATCAGTAAGAGGCGTTCCTGTCCTCAGTTTTGCCCATTTTAATCCTTTGTGTAAAACACAACCTTTGTGAGCTTTTGAAAATACAAATATGATTATTTCACTGGCCTGATAAAATAGTAAACTAAGTCCACATTTCCTTTAGATAATATCCAGACTCCTTAATAGTAACATGTTATTATGAATTTGATGTCTGTGGCCCCCTCAAGTTCATATGTTGCAGTCCTAGCCCCCAGTCTGATAGTATTAAGAGGGTAGGTCCTTTGGGAGGTAATTAGATTTAGGTGAGGTCACAAGGGAAGAGCCAGCAAGACAGGATTAATGTACTTAAAAGAAGAGGAAAAGACAGGAAAGCTTCCTCTCTCTACTTTATGGGGACACAGAGAAAAGGTGGCCATCTTCCAGGCGTGAAAATGGCTCTTACCAGTAACCAAATCTGCTGGCACCTTGATATTGGACTAACTAGTCTCCCAAATGGAGAAGGCAATGGCACCCCACTCCAACACTCTTGCCTGGAAAATCTCATGGGTGGAGTAGCCTGGTAGGCTACAGTCCATGGAGTCACTAAAATTCGGACACGACTGAGCAACTTCCCTTTCACTTTTCACTTTCATGCATTGGAGAAGGAAATGGCAACCCACTCCAGTATTCTTGCCTGGAGACTCCCAGGGACGGGGGAGCTTTGTGGGCTGCCATCTATGGGGTCGCACAGAGTCGGACACAACTGAAGCAACTTAGCAGCAGTCTCCTAAACTGTTAGAAATAAAGGTTTGGTGGATACATGTTGATGTATGGCAAAACCAATACAATATTGTTAAGTAATTAACCTCCAATTAAAATAAATAAATTTATTTTAAAAAAAATAAAGGTCTGTTGTTTAAACCATAGTATATGGTATATTGTTATAGCAATCTGAGATCACCAAGGAAACAAATGAATCCAAGAAATGGAGATGGTGCTGCAACAAATACCTAAAAATGTTGATGCAGGTTTAGCACAAGTTATGGGTAGCTGTTGAAAGAGTGCCTTCTGCATAACCCTCTCCACCCTAAGATATGAATTTAGGTGGGGAAAGGATCACTCCAACATCAAGTGGGAAGGGTATGTAAGAGATCAGGCTCAAGCTAGTTCTGAAGACGCAAGTAAATCGCATGAACCAATGAATCAGATTCATAGCGCTTACCTATACTTATACTGCCTCTTCTCTCTCCACTTCCCCCTATGGCCTCATGGGGAATCCTTTATGCCCAGTTGACTTAAAGAAGAAACATTTGGGACCCAGGTTTATAGATGATATTGTATGATATGCTGAAACTCTGCACAACTACAACACAGCATCCTCAGCGTTTGGGAAACCCAGGAGGACAACAGAGAAAGGAATGCTCCCAAAGGACAGAACTTTTAGCAGGCACACAGGTGTTCATTTTCACCTGAAAAGAAAGACAGCAAAAGACACAGATATACAGTGATTTACGGGTGGTGGCTGTGGTTAGGCTGGACGCACAGGAATTGGAAATGAATGATTGGAAAACTGGTGACAGAGGTCTTATATTGACAGTACAGATTACTGAGACAGCCTTCCACATGGTCTGTTTCAAGTTTGGCCCTGTTCTAATCCATTCTCCAAAACATAACATGTAGGAAATTTTTTAAATGTCTATATGGTTATTTCACTTCCCTGCTTAAAATCCTAAAAAGGCTTCCCATTTCTCTTGGATAAACTCCAAATTCTTTAACACAACTTACATATTCTAACCACTTAATGCCTGACACCAGTGTTTCTTCCCAGTCTTATCTCATCTCTCCTTTGGAAAAAAATAAAAACTATATTTTAGTCTCCATTTATACGTGATTATCCTTTTTCCTAGAATTCCCTTTACACACACCAGCTTTAAAACATGTAGATACCAGTTTAGATATTATTTCCTCTGGGAAGATTTTTTTCACCCATCTATCTTCAGATAAATATTCATCTTATATTTATTTATTGCAGACCATATTTCTATATAAATCTTCCAGAGGCAGTTCAAGCGTAAACCCAGAACCAATCATGGCTTATTCACGCTTCAGATTCTAGGCTCAATGCTCCTTCTTGTTTAGAAGGATGGAGATATTTGTTTCTGTAGTCACTTCTCCCTATTTTTTTCTGCCTGAAATTAACTTCTTTCCAAGACAGTTAAGAATAATGATTATTTTTTCATTAGAAACTACTGCAAAGTAAGCCCCATCATTTGATTCTAACAAGGTAATCAGTAAAAGTCCAACATTAGAACATTCCACAAAATTGGGTAATCATGAATATCCACAGTCCTACCTACCACACAAGTACACCTCTGTATAAGTGCTTGTGCGTCATGAATATACATTGTAGATATCATAAAAATCAAAGCTGAAAGGTACCTCAAAAGATACTCAGATCTATTCTTAAGTCTCAAAAAATGCCTTCTAAGTGGTTATGCATTTATGCTTTAATATCTCCAATCAGTGAAAGTTCAATATTTCACTAAGACAATCCACTCCAATATTAGATATTTCTGACATAGAAATATCAATCATATACGAAGTCAAAATGTATCCCTCAATAGTTTAAACTCAGTTCTATTCATTAAAGGCTGTATTGTTCAAGTTTAATTCCTCTTATGATAGTCTTTTCAGTATACACACACACATACACATACTAAGTTTCTAAAAATCACTGTATCCTTTCAAATAGGTGTCTTCATATCACATATAAAGAAATCTAGTTGTTTTGGAAAAAGGAGGAGAAGGAGAGGTGAGGACAGGGGTGAAATAAGAGAGCTGGGTATTTTTTTGAAGGAAAAGGTTAAAGAATCTGTATGTGAAGAAAACAGTCTGGGGTACTATTTGTTTTAATTACCATAATTAAAAGACATTACGGCCTATGTCAAGGTTGCAGAAATTTTCCTTAAGAAGTTGTTAAATATCTACTCAGAAACCTGGTACAATAACTTTTTTGCCTCTCTTAGGAAGAGGAAAAACAAGTTATTTTCTTTACATAAGTGATGTTTTGTCATTGCTTTCAGTTTTCATCTATCATTTCCCTCACAAGCAATTGCTCTTAAATCTCCTTGATGTGGAGCACTAGCAAATTTTGGAAAATTAAGATCCAACAACTTTTGGATATTTTCACCTTTCATTTTTGGAATTTGTTTGGGTGACTTAGGGAAGCAGATGCTTCTTTACATCATGAATAGACCAAGCAGATTCAAAGCTTAGTGCAAATGGCCCTGCATATTCATCATACTCCCCCGTAATAAATAGCAAAGCAACAGTGATCCTGTTTATTAGCACTAAGCATCTGCTACTCAGGATCATGGTGAACTTATGGGAATGTTCTAGGTGTCCTTGAGTCCAGAAAATTAAGAGATGGTGAAAATAGACACAAAAGTGTCTTGTAAACAAACAAAAATATCACCAAATGTTAATGCCAGCATCCATATTCATCTTAATCCCCTTTCATACACATTTATCAGATGTGATACAAATTAATGCATTTACCATGTGGTAACAAATTATTGCTAATATATTTCAGCAATATTATTGTGAAGCAAATGTCCCCCTATTACAGGATCAGCCAACAAAACTTTGGCATGATTCATAAGGATTGTTATGCTATTGACAGTGATGTCTAAAGAGCAAGCCACGGAATTTATCATCATCAAAATACATTTTACAGCATTAGAGTCAGACAGTAGGACTGTATAAATAACCTTTAAATATTTCATATACTATAACCAGCAAAGAAAGAATGAATTGATACCATTATTGCTTATTCTAGAAGATCTGAGGCACTGTAAAGAAATCTCTCCCAGATTACTCAAAGGAAGGAAGATTTCAGAGAAACCTTAAGTCTTCTTTTATATGAGAGAAATATGAATTGTTGTATATAAAAGTGACCAAATCCACCATGGACTATGGGCATATACAGGCAACAGCTGATGGAAGGAGCATCTAGGAGTCAGAGGTAAAGTGCACTTCACTGCTCTTATATCCGTGTTTTGAAATCAATACTGAGACCACCACTAAGCCGGTTTTGAATGTTTCTACACTTATTGTTAACAGAATAAACATAATCAGATTGATCATGTACCCTAAGAAGAGAGGGAAGACTCCTCATATCCCCACTACTCCAGACACTATTTACCATTCAGTCTTTTAAGAGAAGAAAATATATTCCTCAATTTTATCAAGAAATTATGAATTATAAAGTTTCACTAGTTCCAATCTGAAGGAAGATGAACCACTTTCAGAGATGCTGAGACTAGATGATGATATTGATGGCCCAGCAGTTCTGTATTCTCTCCAGTCACCCGAAGTTTTGGTGACCCACCTAAACACTCACCTAATTCTGACCTTAATTTTAAGCTCGGTTTTCATTCTCAAGTTCTTAATACCCTGATGATATTAATTTTCTTTTCACTGTAAAATATTGTAAAAATTATGTTCTTGCATATGCCAAGCACTGTGTTTGAACATGTTTTTATATAGTCCTCACCACATCCTTGTGAGATAGGTATTATGAGCTCACTTAATATGGGAGGAAATAAAGGCTTTCAACTGGTGAACAATAGAATGCTGCTGCTAAGTCGCTTCAGTCGTGTCCGACTCAGTGCGACCCCATGGACAGCAGCCCACCAGACTCCCATGTCCCTGGGATTCTCCAGGCAAGAACACTGAAGTGGGTTGCCATTTCCTTCTCCAATGCATGAAAGTGAAAAGTGAAAGGGAAGTCACTCAGTCGTGTCTGACTCCTAGCGGCCCCATGGACTGCAGCCCGCCAGGCTCCTCCATCCATGGGATTTTCCAGGCAAGAGTTCTGGAGTGGGGTGCCATTGCCTTCTCCAAACAATAGAATAAATATCCACAAATTGTAAACAGGAGGGCCTGAATCCCAACATGGCACTGTACAACTCCAAGGTCCCAAGCAGTATCTATTAGAGATCAAAGCCAACAGTGTAATTCATTTATTTTACTGGGCCCAGAAAAATAAGACATGGTACATAACTTACATCAGGAGTAAATAAAGTTTTCTCTGTAAAGGGATCTATTGTAAATATTTTCAAGTTTGTGGGACAGATAGTCTTTGTTACAGTTAAAACTGCCATCACAGTAGGAAAGCAGCCATCAACAAATGAACATGGCTGTGTTCCCATAAAACTTTATTTACACAAATAAGCAATGAGCCAGCTTTGGCCTATGGGATACAATTTTATGAACCCTTTCTCATACCATTTGATGAAATGCTTATCTTGATAAACAATCAAAATTTTATTACATGCAATAAAGTTTTCAATCAGAACATCATATACATAAATCATATAAGAGTTTTCATCACATTATCATATAAACATGACCCATATCAGGAGTCAACATGAAGGCCTCAATGCTGTTTGTAGAATTAGTCCCCAAACTTAACTCAGAAACCCCCACTCTTGGCATGGATGGGGTCAGTGGATGGAGGCCACACTCAGGATATCTAAGGGTAGGCTGGAATCATTCTAAGGTCTTTTCTGTATAATTATACCCATGTTTTCATATATAATATACTATAGTTGATCTCTTGAAATAAAACTTCTATATTTTAAAATATCAAGGTAGAATAATAGGTAAAATTTACAATTAGGCCTGGGCTAAAAAAGAGAGATGCATAATAAATATATGGATTAACATTTAGAAGACACATCATATATACCTATTAAACTGAGCAGTGGTCACAACTGGAGAAGGTCATTATTCATTCCAATTCAAAGAAGGGCAATGCCAAAATTTGTTCAAACTACTGCAAATTTGCACTCATTTCACAAGTTAGTCAGGTCATGAACAAAATTCTCCAAGCTAGGCTTCAACAGTACATGAACCAAGAACTTCCAGATGTTCAAGATGGATTTAGAAGTGGAGGATTAGAAGTGGCAGATTCAAGATGGATTTAGAGCCCCATTTATGACAGCGCAGAACCTACCCCTCTTCCAAGGTCAGGGACTGTGGCAAAAGGAGCTACCCCTCATCGAAGGTAAGGAGCAGCAGCTGTGCTTTGCTGGAGCAGCTGTGAAGAGATACCCCATGTCCAAGGTAAGAGAAACCCAAGTAAGATGCTAGATGCAGAGACAGGGCATTAGAGGGCAGATACACTGAAACCACAATCACAGACAACTAGCCAATCAGATCACCTGGACCACAGCCTTGTCTAACTCAATGAAACTAAGCCATGCCATAAGGGGCCACCCAAGACAGGCAGATCATGCTGGAGAGGTCTGACAGAATGTGGTCCACTGGAGAAGGGAATGGCAAACCACTTCAGTATTCTTGCCTTGAGAACCCCATCAGTTCATTCAGTTAATTTCAGTCACTCAGTCGTGTCCGACTCTATACGACCCCATGAATCACAGCACACCCGGCCTCCCTGTCCATCACCAACTCCCGGAGTTCACACAGACCCACGTCCATCGAGTCAGTGATGTCATCCAGCCATTTCATCCTCGGTCGTCCCCTTCTCCTCCTGCCCCCAATCCCTCCCAGCATCAGAGTCTTTTTCAATGAGTCAACTCTTCTCATGAGGTGGCCAAAGTACTGGAGCTTCAGCTTTAGCATCATTCCTTCTAAAGAAATCCCATGGCCGATCTCCTTCAGAATAGACTGGTTGGCTCTCCTTGCAGTCCAGGGGACTCTCAAGAGTCTTCTCCAACACCACAGTTCAAAAGCATCATTCTTCGGCACTCAGCCTTCTTCACAGTCCAACTCTCACATCCATACATGACCACAGGAAAAACTGTAGCCTTGACTAGACAGACCTTAGTTGGCAATGTAATGTCTCTGCTTTTGAATATACTATCTAGGTTGGTCATAACTTTTCTTCCAAGGAGTAAGCATCTTTTAATTTCATGACTGCAATCACCATCTGCAGTGATTTTGGAGCCCAAAAAAATGAAGTCTGACACTGTTTCCACTGTTTGCCCATCCATTTCCCATGAAGTGATGGGACCAGATGCCATGATCTTCGTTTTCTGAATGTTGAGCTTTAAGCCAACTTTTTCACTCTCCACTTTCACTTTCATCAAGAGGCGTTTTAGTTCCTCTTCACTTTCTGCCATAAGGGTCATGTCATCTGCATATCTGAGGTTATTGATATTTCTCCCGGCAATCTTGATTCCAGCTTGTGCTTCTTCTAGTCCAGCATTTCTCATGATGTACTCTGCATAGAAGTTAAATAGGCAGGGTGAAAATATACAGCCTTGACATACTCCTTTTCCTATTTGGAACCAGTCTGTTGTTTCATGTCCAGTTCTAACTGCTGCTTCCTGACCTGCATACAGATTTTTCAAGAGGAAGGTCAGATGGTCTGGTATTCCCATCTCTTTCAGAATTTTCCACAGTTTATTGTGATCCACACAGTCAAAGGCTTTGGCATAGTCAATAAAGCAGAAATAGATGTTTTTCTGGAACTCTCTTGCTTTTTCCATGATCCAGCAGATGTTGGCAATTTGATCTCTGATTCCTCCGCCTTTTCTAAAACCAGTTTGAACATCAGGGAGTTCATGGTTCACCTATTGCTGAAGCCTGGCTTGGAGAATTTTGAGCATTACTTTCCTAGCATGTGAGATGAGTGCAATTGTGCGGTAGTTTGAGCATTCTTTGGCATTGCCTTTCTTTGGAATTGAAGGAAAATTGATCTTTTCCATTCCTGTGGCCACTGCTGAGTTTTTCAAATTTGCTGGCATATTGAGTGCAGCACTTTCACAGCATCATCTTTCAGGATTTGAAATAGCTCAACTGGAATTCCATCACCTCCACTAGCTTTGTTCGTAGTGATGCTTTCCAAGGCCCACTTGACTTCACATTCCAGAATGTCTGGCTCTAGGTGAGTGATCACCCCATCGTGATTATCTGGGTTGTGAAGATCTTTTTTGTACAGTTCTTCTGTGTATTCTTGCCAACTCGTCTTAATATCTTCTGCTTCTGTTAGGTCCATACCATTTCTGTCCTTTATCGAACCCATCTTTGCAGGAAATGTTCCCTTGGTATCTCTAATTTTCTTGAAGAGATCTCTAGTCATTCCCATTCTGTTCTTTTCCTCTATTTCTTTGCATTGATCGCTGAGGAAGGCTTTCTTATTTCTTATTGCTATTTTCTGGAACCCTGCATTCAGATGCTTGTATCTTTCCTTTTCTCCTTTGCCCTTTGCCTCTCTTCTTTTCACAGCTATTTGTAAGGCCTCCCCAGACAGCCATTTTGCTTTTTTGCATTTCTTTTCCATGGGGATGGTCTTGATCCCTGTCTCCAGTACAATGTCATGAAGTTCATTCCATAGTTCATCAGGCACTCTATCTATCAGATTTAGGCCCTTAAATCTATTTCTCAGTTCCACTGTATAATTATAAGGGATTTGATTGAGGTCATAACTGAAAGGTCTAGCGGTTTTCCCTACTTTCTTCAATTTGAGTCTGACTTTGGTAATAAGGAGTTCATGATATGAGTCACAGTCAGCTCCTGGTCTTGTTTTGGTTGACTGTATAGAACTTCTCTATCTTTTGCTGCAGAGAATATAATCAATCTGATTTCGGTGTTGACCATCTGGTGATGTCCATGTGTAGAGTCTTTTCTTGTGTTGTTCAAAGAGGGTGTTTGCTATGACCGGTGCATTTTCTTGGCAAAACTCTATTAGTCTTTGCCCGTCTTCATTCTGCATTCCAAGGCCAAATTTGCCTATTACTCCGGTGTTTCTTGACTTCCTGATTTTGCATTCCAGTCCCCTATAACGAAAAGGACATCCTTTTGGGTGTTAGTTCTAAAAGGTCTTGTAGGCCTTCATAAAACTGTTCAACTTCAGCTTCTTCAGCGTTACTGGTTGGAGCATAGACTTGGATAACTGTGATATTGAGTGGTTTGCCTTGGAGATGAACAGAGATCATTCTGTCATTTTTGAGATTGCATCCAAGTACTGCATTTTGGACTCTTCTGTTGACCATGATGGCTACTCCATTTCTTCTAAGGGATTCCTGCCCACACTAGTAGATATAATGGTCATCTGAGTTAAATTCACCCATTCCAGTCCATTTTAGTTCTCTGATTCCTAACATGTCAACGCTCACTCTTGTCATCTCTTGTTTGACCAGTTCCAATTTGCCTTGATTCATGGACCTGACATTCCAGGTTCCTATGCAATATTGCTCTTCACAGCATCAGACCTTGCTTCTATCACCAGTCACATCCACAGCTGGGTATTGTTTTTGCTTTGGCTCCATCCCTTCATTCTTTCTGGAGTTATTTCTCCCCTGATCTCCAGTAGTATATTGGGCACCTACTGACCTGGGGAGTTCCTCTTTCAGTATCCTATCATTTTGCCTTTTCATACTGTTCATGGGGTTCTCAAGGCAAGAATACTGAAGTGGTTTGCCATTCTCTTCTCCAGTGGAACACATTCTGTCAGACCTCTCCACCATGACCTGCCCATCTTGGGTTGCCCCGAGGGCATGATTGGTTTCATTGAGTTAGACAAGTCTGTGGTCCTAGTGTGATTAGATTGACTATTTTTCTGTGAGTATGGTTTCAGTGTTTCCGCTATCTGATGTCCTCTTGCAACATCTACCATCTTACTTGGGTTTCTCTTACCTTGGGCGTGGGGTATCTCTTCATGGCTGTTCCAGCAAAGTACAGCCACTGCTCCTTACCTTAGATGAGGGGTATCACGAGAACCCCAAGTTCCTGAAACAAGAACTTCCTAGGTCAGTAGGTGCACAATATGCTACTGGAGATCAGTGGAGAAATAACTCGAGAAAGAACGAAGGGATGGAGCCAAAGGAAAAAACGCACCCAGTTGTGGATGTGACTGGTGATAGAAGCAAGGTCCAATGCTGTAAAGAGCAATATTGCATAGGAACCTGGAATGTTAGGTCCAAGAATTAAGGCAAATTGGAAGTGATCCAACAGGAGATGGCAAGAGTGAACAACAATCTAGGAATCAGCATACTAAAATGGACTGGAATGGGTGAATTTAACTCAAATGACCATTATATCTATTACTGTGGGCAGGAATCCCTTAGAAGAAATGGAGTAGCCATCATGGTTAACAAGAGTCTGAAATCCAGTTCTTGGATGCAATCTATAAAAAGACAGAATAATCTCTGTTCATTTCCAAGGCAAATGCTTCAATATCACAGTAATCCAAGTCTATGCCCCAATCAGGAATGCTGAAGAAGCTGAAGTTGAACAGTTCCATGAAGATCTAAAAGACCATCTACAACTAACACTGCAAAAAGATGTCCTTTTCATTATAGGGGACGGGGACACAAAAGTAGGAAGTCAAAAAATACCTGGAGTAAGAGAAAAATTTGTCTTTGGAGTACAGAGGGAAGTGGGGCAAAGGTTAATAAGAGTTCTGCCAAGAGAACGCACTGATCATAGCAAACACCATTTCCAACAACACAAGAGAAGACTCTAAATATGCACATCACTAGATGGTCAACACCAAAATCAGATTGATTATATTCCTTGCAGCCAAAGATGGAGAAGCTCTATACAGCCAGCAAAAACAAGACTGGGAGATGACTGTGGCTCAGTTCATGAACTTCTTATTGCCAAATTAAGACTTAAATTGAATAAAGTAGGGAAAACCACTAGACCATTCAGGTATAACCTAAATCAAATGCTTTATGACTATACAGTGGATGCGAGAAATAGATTTAAGGAACTAGACCTGATAGACAGAGTGCCTGAAAAACTATGGACAGAGGTTCATGACATTGTTGAGGAGACAAGGATTAAGACCATCCCCAAGAAAAAGAAATGCACAAAAGCAAAATGGCTGCCCAAGGAGGTCTTACAAATAGCTGTGAAAAGGAGAGAGGTCAAAAGTAAAGGAGAAAAGGAAAGATATACCCATTTGAATGCAGAGTTCCAAAAATAGCAAGGAGAGATAAGAAAGCCTTCCTCATCGATCAAGGCAAAGAAATAAGGAAAACAATAGAATGGGAAAGACTACAGATCTCATCAAGAAAATTAGACATACCAAGGGAACATTTCATGCAAAGATGGGCTCGATAAAGGACAGAAATGGTATGGATCGAACTGAAGCAGAAGATACAAGGAAGAGGTGGAAAGAATACACAGAACTATACAAAAAAGATCTTCACGACCAAGATAATCATGATGATGTGATCATTCACACTCACCTAGACCCAGACATTCTGGAATGTGAAGTCAAGTGGGCCTTAGGAAGAATCACTATGAACAAAGCTAGCAGAGGTAATGGAATTCCAGTTGAGCTATTTCAAATCCTGAAAGATGATGCTGTGAAAGAGCTGCACTCAATAAGCCAGCAAATTTGGAAAACTCAGCTGTGGCCACGGGACTGGAAAAGGTCAATTTTCCTTCCAATTCTAAAGAAAGGCAGTGCCAAAGAATGCACAAACTACCGCACAATTGCACTCATCTCACACACTAGGAAAGTGATGCTCAAAATTCTCCAAGCCAGTCATCAGCAAAACATGAATCATGAACTTCCAGATGTTCAAACTGGTTTTAGAAAAGGCAGAGGAATCAGAGATCAAATTTGCAACATTGCCGGATCATCAAAAAAGCAGGAGAGTTCCAGAAAAACATTTATTTCTTCTTTATTGACTATGCCAAAGACTTTGACTGGGTGGATCACAATAAACTGTGGAAAATTCTGAAAGAGATGGGAATACCAGACCATCTGACCTGCCTCTTGAGAAACCTATATGCAGGTCAGGAAGCAACAGCTAGAACTGGACATGGAACAACAGACTAGTTCCAAATAGGAAAAGAAGTACGTCAAGGCTGCATATTGTCACCCTGCTTTTTTAACTTATAGGCAGAGTACATCAAGATGAACACTGGGCTGGAAGAAGCACAAGCTGGAATCAAGATTGCCAGAAGAAATATCAATAACCTCAGATATGCAGATGACACCACCCTTACGGCAGAAAGTGAAGAAGAACTAAAAAGCCTCCTGATGAAAGTGAAAGTGGAGAGTGAAAAAGTTGGCTTAAAGCTCAACATTCAGAAAATGAAGATCATGGCATCTGGTTCCATCACTTCAGGAGAAATAGATGGGGAAACAGTGGAAACAATGTCAGACTTTATTTTGGGGGGCTCCAAAATCACTGCAGATGGTGATTGCAGCCATGAAATTAAAAGATTCTTACTCCTTGGAAGGAAGTTATGACCAACCTAGATGGCATATTAAAAAGCAGAGACATTACTTTGCCAACACAGATCTGTCTGGTCAAGGCTATGGTTTCTCCAGTAGTTATGTATGGATATGAGAATTGGACTATAAGGAAAGCTGAGTGCCGAATTGTTGCTTTTGAACTATGGTGTTAGAAGAGTCCTGAGAGTCCCTTGAACTGCAAGGGAATCCAACCAGTCCATCCTAAAAAAGATCATTCCTGGGTGTTCATTGTAAGGACTGATGCTGAGGCTGAAACTCCAATATTTTGGCCACCTGATGTGAAGAGCTGACTCATTTGAAAAGACCCCAATGCCGGGAAAGATTGAAAGCGGGAGGAGAAGGGGATGATGGAGGATGAGATGTTTGGATGGCATCACAAACTCAGTTGACATGGGTTTGGGTAGACTCTGGCAGTTGGTGATGGACAGGGATGCCTGGCTATTGCAGTTCATGGGGTCGCAAAGAGTCGGACATGACTGAGTGAATGAACTGAACTGAAATGCCTTGACTACACCAAAGCCTTTAACATCACTTCATGGGAAATCGATGGGGAAATAGTGGAAACAGTGTCAGACTTTATTTTGTGGGGCTCCAAAATCACTGCAATGGTGACTGCAGCCAGGAAATTAAAAGACGCTTACTCCTTGAAAGAAAAGTTATGACCAACCTAGATAGCATATTCAAAAGCAGAGACATTACTTTGCCGACTAAGGTCCATCTAGTCAAGGCTAGGGTTTTTCCTGTGGTCATGTATGGATGTGAGAGTTGGACTGTGAAGATGGCTGAATGCTGAAGAATTAATGCGTTTGAAGTGTGGTGTTGGAGAAGACTCTTGAGAGTCCCTTGGACTGCAAGGAGAGCCAACCAGTCCTTTCTGAAGGAGATCAGCCATGGGATTTCTTTGGAAGGAATGATGCTAAAGCTGAAACTCCATTACTTTGGCCACCTCATGCGAAGCATTGACTCATTGGAAAAGACTCTGATGCTGGGAGGGATTGGAGGCAGGAGGAGAAGGGGACGGCAGAGGATGAGATGGCTGGTTGGCATCACTAACTCGACGGACATGAGTCTGAGTGAACTCTGGGAGTTGGTGATGGACAGGGAGGCCTGGCGTGCTGCGATTCATGGGGTCGCAAAGAGTCAGACACAACTGAGCGACTGAACTGAACTGAAAGCCTTTAACTGTGTGGATCACAACAAACTGTGTAAAATTCTCAAAGAGATGGGAATACAAGACCACCTGACCTGCCTCCTGAGATAACTGTAATCAGGTCCAAAAGCAACAGTTAGAATTGGACATAGAACAACACACTGGTTCCAAGATAGGAAAGGAGTATGTCAAGGCTGTATATTGTCACCCTGCTTATTTAACTTATATGCAGAGTACATCACGAAAAATGGTGGGCTGAAAGAAGATTGCCAGGAGAAATACCAGTAACATTAGATATGCTGAGAACACCACCCTTATAGCAGAAAGCGAAGATGAATTAAAAAGTCTCCTGATGAAAATGAAAGAGGAGAGTGAAGAAGCTGGCTTATACCTCAACATTCAAAAAACTAAGATCATGGTGCCTGATCCCACCACTTCATGGCAAATAGATGGGTAAACAATGGAAACAGTGGCAGACTTTATTTTCTTGGGCTTCAAAATCACTGCAGATGGTGACTGCAGCCATGAAATTAAAAGATGCTTACTCCTTGGAAGAAAAATTATGACCAGCCTAGACAGCATATTAAAAGAAGAGACAATACTTTTCCAGCAAGAGTCCATCTTGTCAAAGGTATCGTTTTTCCAATAGTCATATATGGATGTGAGAGCTGGACTATAAAAAAGCTGAGTGCTGAAGAAATGATGCTTTTGAACTGTGGTGTTGGAGAAGACTCTTGAGAGTCCCTTGTACTGGAAAGAGATCCAACCAGTTCGTCCTAAAGAAAATCACTCCTGATTATTCACTGGAAGGACTGATGCAGAATCTGAAACTCCAGTATTTTGGCCACCTGATGTGAAGAACTGACTCATTAGAAAAGCCCCTGATGCTGGGAAAGATTGAAATTGGGAGGAGAAGGGGATGACAAAGGTGAGATTTTTTGGATGGCATCACTAACTCGATGAACATTTGTTTAAGTAAGCTCCAGTAGTTGGTGATAGACAAGAAGCTTGGCGTGCTGCAGTCCATAGTTTTATAAAGAGTCAGACACAACTGAGCAACTGAACTGAAATGAATGCAGAGTACAATATGCAAAATACTGTACTGGATGAAGCAAAAGCTGGAATCAAGATTGCCAGAAGAAATATCAATAACCTCAGATATGCATATGACTCCACCCTTAAGGCAGAAAGCAAAGAGGAACTGAAGAGCCTCTTGATAGAGATGAAAGAGGAGAATGAAAAAGCTGGCTTAAAACTCAACATTCACAAATCGAAGATCAGGGCATCCAGTCCCATCACTTCATGGCTAATAGATGGGGAAACAATGGAATCAGTCGCATATTTTATTTTTGGGGGCTCCGAAATCACTGCAGACAGTGACTGCAGTCATGAAATTAAAATAAACTTCCTCCTTATAAGGAAAGCTATGACCAACCTAGACAGCCTATTAAAAAGCAGAGACATTACATTGCCAACAAAGGTCTGCATAGTGAAAGTTATGGTTATTCCAGTTGACATGTATGGATGTGAGAAGGCTGAGTGACAAAGAATTGATGCCTTTGAAATGTGGTGTTGGAGAAGATGCTCAAGACTGCAAGGAGATCAAACCAGTCAATCCTAAAGAAATCAATCCTGAATATTCTTTGGAAGTACTCATGCTGAAGCTGAACCTCCAATACTTTGACTACCTGTTGCAAAGAACTGACTCATGGAAAAGACCCTGATGCTGGGAAAGATAGAAGGCTGGAGGAGAAGGGGATGACAGAGGACGAGATGGTTGGATGGTATCACTCAATGGACATGAGTTTGAGGATGTTCCAGGAGATGGAGAAGGACATGAACCCTGATGCATTGCTCCATGGGGTCAGAGAGAGTTGGACACTACTGAACAACTGAACAACAATAACAAACTATTATTAATTGGATAAAAATTTATTTAAGAATTGTTAGTGATAGTTTTTGTCAAATAAAAGAAGCATCTTCATTTGATGATACTGATTTGGAAGCTTTGCCTTCATATCCGAAATATTTTGTACAAGTACAGAGTAACTAGCCAAAGAAATGTAGAAGGCAATGGCACCCCACTCCAGTCCTCTTGCCTGGAAAATCCCATGGATGGAGGAGCCTTGTGGGCTGCAGTCCATGGGGTCACTAAGAATCGGACACGACTGAGCGACTTCCCTTTCACTTTTCACTTTCATGCATTGGAGAAGGAAATGGCAACCCACTCCAGTGTTCTTGCCTGGTGAATCCCAGGGACAGGGGAGCCTGGTGGGCTGCTGTCTGTGGGGTTGCAAGAGTCGGACATGACTGAAGTGACTTAGCAGCAGCCAAAGAAAGTGTTCAGCTTAAAGGAAGATAACCTCAAGAGGAAGGTCAAAGGTCCCTGCTTCTCTGTGATGACCTAACTTTAGATTCCCTTTGTCTATTTATTACCAGCATGATACATATCTACACACTTAGGCATGCATCAGATTCATGTAATTCCTTTTTATCTTCAGGTATTCCAAAGTTTATATCAGTGTTAATAAAAATATAATGGTGTAACCTAACAAAGACTTTATCATTACAGTTTTATGAATTTTTTTAGTACTGTTTTTCCAAAATCAGTAAGGTTGTGAATTAGTTTAATTTTTTCTGCATACTTTTCTGAATTTGGGTTAAAATCACATTTTAAAATTGACTCTATAGATTTATAAAATTAAGAATTCTTATGGTACATTTCTCATGAGTGTGAAAAGGCATGTGTGTGGCTGTGGGTGTGTAAGTATTCAATATACAAAGAAAGTTTCCATTGTGCTTCTTTCTTAAATCTCCTTACATCATTTTGTACTGATTTGTGCCATACTGAGGTGCCTAATGAAACATGAAATGTTTAATTAACTGTCTAATATTATTCTTCCATGATAGATTAGAAAATCCATGAAGGTAGGAACCATAATTCGCTTGTTTCCTGTTGTGTCCCCAGGCACAAGTACAATATCTGAGATGTAGAAACCACATAATAAATAAATTCTTGTTGCCATAGTAAATTAAATCATATTTTATTTAGAAGAAATATAAAGAGAAAATTGTGTCTCAGACACTCTTCACACAAATAATCTTCAATGGGTCTGTGAGGAGGGGATATCTCATTTTTAAAGACTGAGGTTTACATTTATTTTCTAGAAGGTGCCGAAAACACCCTCACAGGCAAGCACCAGAGAGAAGAGAATGCTTTTGTCTAGATCTTGGGCTTTGTCAGAGAGGAGAATCAGTCTTCAAATGCTGTCAGCTTAGATGGTTGCACTGAAACTGTTCAATTAAGCCTCTGATGGAGGATCAAGTAGACTGCTACTTTGGGCTACTAGATCAATAATAATAATTCCCTGTATTTGTATAGCAAGCACTTAAACTTCCAAAAAGTACTTTCACATCTATTGTCTAATTTTATCTTTACAAGAACAGGGTCAGATATGAGCGTCAGATCACCTTTTCCGTTTCACAAATGAGAATAGTTCAGGACCTGAAAAGTTAACTACCGTTGTCAGCAGAGATGAAACAAAGCATAAGACCCTAGCTTTCCTACATCTGAGTTAATTGCTCTGCTCACAGGATAACCCTGCCCCACAATATAACCACCTTTTACAATGTATACATACTCATATTTCAGTTCAGCAGCAGAAGCACAGTTAACCATATACCTTCCATTTCTGAGAAGATATAAATGATGAGGATTAAAGCCAGGAAACCAATGATCTGCACCCAGATCAGAGACAGCATCCCAGTGGAAACACTGTGGTGAAGTGCAAAGATCACAGCGTGCAAGGAACTTGTGTGTGTGTACTAAGTCGCTTCAGTTGTATATGACTCTGTGACCCTATGGACTGTAGCCTGCCAGGCTCCTCTGTCCATGGGATTCTCCATGAACACTTGAGTGGGTTTCCACACCCTCCTCCAGGGGATCTTCTCAACCCAAGGAGTGAACCCGTATCTCTTATGTCTCCTGCATTGGCAGGCAGGTTCTTTAATACTAGCGCCATCTGGGAGGCCCTTCATAGAACTCGGAACCAGACAAATATAGACTGTATCTATTCACAGTACTGGGGCATACTAACCTTTACTATCATCTGCAAATAGGACTGTTTATGGCTACTAAAGGATTTTAAGAATTAAACCTAACAATGAATGTGCAAGTAGGTAGTTTAGCATCAAACCCATTTTTCTATACTTTGTCTGAGATTACATTATCCCAATGTCCATTTGTCTCTTCTATATTATCAATATTAACAACAAAAAATTTCATTTAATAGTGGTAACACTGTATTCACTAAAACTCTGTTTCCCAGACTCCTGATAGAGGATAATCTAAAGGGTTTTGACTAATGAGAGGTAAAAATAAGTTGCTTTCCAGGATTTACATGGATGTCAGAAACAGCATGTGCCTTTTTTTCTTTGCCTTTCCACTTCCTGCCTGGCCCCTGAAACAGGAAGGATGGAGCAAAAAACTTGTCACCACAGAGGGGCACAACTACAGGCTAAGGATGAGCAAATAGACAGGATAGATCTCAATGACATCATGGAGCTACTGCATGACCCCTTGACCCCTTTATGCAAATCTTCATTTTGTGACAAAAAGTAAACATCCTAACTGTTTAAGTCACTGTTTGTGAGAATTTCTATAAGAGCCAAACAAATTCCATCTGATATAACAAATTTCCTTTTATTCAACTTCTTCAAAAGGTATCATAATCCATTTTGAATAGCACTGCTAGGTTAACATTTGTAAAATAAAAATAAATAACACATTGAAGACTTTGAGTCAGTTTCTATACTAAGAATACAAATATGCCTTAGTAGCAAAATAAGTTACTGGTGGAGCCAGAGTTCAAACCAGGAGGTAAATCAGACTCAGTCTGTGCACTGTTCCCTGTGATTTAGGGCCTGATATGATATGAGTTTTTGTTTCATGACTTGCCAATTGTGTGACATTGCCAGACATAGACCAAAAGACTTGACTTGACCTTATATAATAAAACTAAATACATCCCAAGAGGTAGGGACCACTATTATCACATATTACAGATGAGGAAAGAAAGGTTTGAAGAGATGAATCAACTTCCCAGGAGTACACATCTAGTGCTGAGCAGAGCCGTGCAAGCAGCTCACTGATTCCAAAGCCACACTTCTAATGAGTACCCTCTGCTGTCTTAACTCCACGTATAGAATGTCAGCATCCAATTCCTGCTATGAGAAATTTACTACTAAAAGCAGAAAACCTCTTCAGGAAAGTCTGAAAGCTTATATGCATACAGAAGCCTTTTCTGGTTGGAAATGAGGCCACATCATGTTAGATTTTCACTCTATTCAGCTGTGTTTTAGAGGGCTCATGCTGACTAAATCCATGAAACATGATATAGTCTGCTGTTAAGTCACTAATAATATGACAGATTTCATACAGTTTAAAGAGTCAAATATATTCCTCAGAATATTTTGTTCTTGGTGGCAGATATTTACATTTGTAGGAAAAATCTAAGAATTAACCCTTCAATGCCTAGGAATAGAGATAAATCAGTCTCTACTATCTAGTGCAAAATTATCAGCCTTCTGATTTCATTTGGTTTTTAAATTCTCTCATGTGAAGCCAGACACCAGCATTTCTGCTTCCTTCCCCTTAGCATCTGAATATCTATGATCCAGGAAGTATTTCTGTGAATTTAGAGCCTAAAATGTCACCACATGCTGCTGCTAATAATAACACATCATAATAACTGCTGTGAAAGTTCTTTGGCTGTCAGCTCTATTTTTATTTCATTTAAAAAATAATTTCAGTGCCCATTGCTGTGCCTCTGAGTGCATTTACAAACCGAAAACATATTTTCCATTTTGCAAAAAGTAAAAGAGCAACATCCAGCTAATTCAGATCTTAAGCCTCAGGCGAAAGAACTGCCTAGGCTTCCTGCAGACAAAAAAAAAAAAAGAAAAAAAGTGGTGATGTTTAAGTGGCCAAGAACTGAATGAGGGTAGCAACAGAATTTAGATTAATGGAATCCCAAAAGCAGGTATCCTTCAAGGTTATCTGTTTCAACTATCATCTGTTATATTAACATTTCCCTCTTCATGAATACATATAAAAACGCAAACAAGATATCCCAGGAAATGACTATTTACCATAGTATTTCCCTTCATTGATGGGAAATTCATTCTGAATCAATCAATTCCATTTTAAGTCTTTAAAGTCAATGGCAAAATGTTTTTGTTTGTTTATTTGCTCTTCTTTGTCTCTTCTATTTTGTTTTTCTATTAGGACTAAACTATACTTCATGAGAAGGAAATGGCAACCCACTCCAGTATTCTTGCCTGGAAAATCCCATGGACAGAGAAGCCTGGTGCGTTACAGTCCGTGGGGTCACAAAAGAGTCGAACAGGCCTTACTGACTAAACAATAACAGTGCTCCATGAAGCTTCTACTCAGTAACTCTGCTTCTGAGTCCTGTAGCCAACAGACTAGTCTATCCATAATCTTTCAGTTATTCAAAGATGGCAAGCATTTCTTTAAGTCCCAAGACTTATATTATGCAAGACAACTTATATATAAATTTTAAATAACTCTAAAACATTTAAAATAGAACATATTCAGCTGACTCTAAAAAAAGTGTCCATATTCAAAATTAGCAAGAATTCCAGATGTTGTTTAAGGAAGTATAGAACAGAAATGGATACTTGTAAGCTGCAGTGATCTTTCCTATGAAACCCTTCCTCACTGAAGGCTATAAGGATGGTCTGGATAACTTCAACATCACTATCTTCAATACCAGTCACCACATAAATGCTTCATCTTTTCTGAGAGTATGGTAGGTGTCCCATTTTCAAACTTATCTCTCCTTCTCACTTCTCGTCTCCTCTTTACCTCCCACCTCCCTGGAGCTGCAATCAGCAGATAACTGCTAAAGGACTTTGGCATGTGATTTCTCCTATTGCAATATATTCTTAATTCTTAGTTTTCTTTCAAATGAAAATGCATTCACTGTTTCCCTGACCTCGTAAGTCAGATTTCATGTTACACAGTCTCATAACACCATTGATCTCTACATCCACAACTTGTAAAACACATCAGCCATTGTGATTTTACATTTATTCAATAACCATCTGTCTACCCATTTAGATTATAAACTCCATAGGGAAGACAGACTGCTTTTGTCTTTGCTTATGTATCCTCAGCACTAAGCTCAAATCTTAGTTCATAGTGGATGATCAGTAAATGTTTGTTGAATAAAACATTGCAGAGATGATTGAAATGAAAGTGAAATAAAATTTTCATAGAGAGAAACTAGGTAGATTGGTGGCAATAAATTTAGTAGAATGAATAAGCTAAAGCCTCAATGACCCTGTGAATGCAAGTGTGCATACATATATCTGTTTCCAAGTATGTTTATGAGTTAGGTTCACATGGTAGAATGGAGATGAAGATGAGCAATCAGAAGCAAGCTGAATCTCAATACTTACACCGGTATGGGGGAGGGTGTCAACAAATCAGGAGAATCTGTGAATTAGATATTCTTAGACTCCCGGTCTTCTTCTTGACTTATACAGGGAGGCCACTGCTGTGAAAAACTGGTGGTTTTACTTTCTGGAGAGTAGAATAACAGAAGTCCACCTTTAGAGACAGTACTGAGAGGGATGGCAAGAGTAGATGTGAAATGAAATGAGGGGAATAAAGGGAATGTCTACAGAACTGCCAGACAAGTCTTACTTCTCTAGAGTAAGGCAGTCAAATTTATGCCATCCAGGTTGGTATTCAAATATCACTGTGTTCAGTTCCTCAGAGAAGCAAAGATCAAGGCAAGATTAGACCCAAAGGTGATTTAATGGGGAAAGCATGTTAGAGACTAGAGTGGAGAAAGGAGTATAGAGGAGCCTTCAGACCACACAGTGGAAGGAGAGGGGGAAAGAGGGAGTGGTGAGGAGGGGTTTCTGATCACACTGTAGTTCTAGCAAAGTGCTGCCTAGACCAGTGAGGAGTCCTTGAACTAAAGTGGTCCGTTAAAGGGATTCCACATGGTACGCGAAACAACTGCATCAGTACCTCAGTGGGGATGATAGGGGTTCGGTAATTGGCTGAAAAGCCTCAACTTGGAGGCAGATCAAGTGGGTAGCAGCTGTGGGCATCAGTCAATTACATTCTCTGTGACAGAGATATGAGTGAGAAATATTCACAGTCACCACAATTCCTTTTTGGGAAAACTGAGCTGCCTCCTTAAAATATATATTGACATTTGGGGTTCTCCATAAAGTACAGTTAATATTGTTCATAACTATTTAAATATGTAAACAGAGTCTAAAATACAAGTGTAACTGATATATACAGCATTCAGCTTGATTTGTAATATTTTACATCTGCAACAAAAAAGAGATCTGAAAACATACGGTAAAATGTTATTAACTCAGTAGTGGGTATATAGCTGTTATTATGTCTTTTGTATATATTTTAAATGCTCCAAAATATTGTTTAATATTAAAAATCAGACATGAAGGAATGTGAGAAACAATCTGTTGGGGAATACTATGCAGTTAGTATACCTGGAACACAAGTTTTATGTGTAAAAGGAGAGATCAGGAAAGGATGCATGATTAGACTTGATTATGGTCAGCAAGTAAAGCAACTTACATATTAGGATACAGATTTGAAGCAAAATGAACAGACAACAGGGAGCTAAAGAAAAATTTGAAATCTGAGGAAAACTGTGCTCTAGACATTTGCAGATACCTATCAACCATCCTATCCTTTATCAGGCAGTAATTATAATTTTGTATTTTATACAGCTCATGAGATTCTCATGGCAAGTATACTGGGGTGGTTTGCCATTCCCTCCTCCAGTGGATGGAAAGAATGGAAGAACTGTACAAAAAGATCTTAATGAACTGGATAACTATGATGGTGTGGGCAGTCACCCAGAGTCAGACATTCTGGAATATGAAATCTAGTGGGCCTCAGGAAGCACTGCTGACAAAAAAGCTAGTGGATGTGATGGAATTCCAGCAGAGCTGTCCAAAACCCTAAATTGATGCTATCAAAGTGTTGCACTCAATATGTCAGCAAATCTGGAAGACCCAGCAGTGGCCACAGGACTGGAAAAGATCAATCCTCATCCCTATTCCCAAGAAGGGTAGTACTAAAGAATGTGCTGATCATCAGACATTTGCACTCATCTCACATGCTAATAAAGTCATGCTTAAAATCTTGCATGCTAGGCTTCAGCATTATGCAAACCAAGAATTCCCAGATGTCCAACCTGGGTTTAGAAAAGGCAGAAGAACCAGAGATCAAATTGCCAACATTCACCGGATCATAGAGAAACCAAGGGAATTCCAGAAAAAGCATCTACCTCTGTTTCATCAACTATGCTAAAGCCTTTGACTGTGTGAATCACAACAAACTGTGGAAAGCTCTTAAGGAGATGGGAATACCAGACCATCTTACCCATCTCCTAATAAACCTGAATGAGGGTCAAGAAGCAACAGTTAGAACCCTGCATGAAAAAATTGATTGGTTCAGGATAGAGAAAGGATTTTGACTGGGCTGTGTGCTGTCACTTTGTTTATTTAACCTATACACTGGGCATATCATGAGAAATGCCAAGGTGGGTGAGTTGCAAGCTGGAATTAAGATAGGCAGGGAAAACATCGACAATCTCAGATATGAGGTTGATACCACTCTAATGGAAAAAAATGAAGAGGAACTATAGAACTTCTTGATGAGGGTGAGGGAGGAGATATAAAGAGCTGGCTTAGAACTAAATATTAAAAAAAAAAAAAAAACTAAGACCATGGCATCTTGCCCATTACTTCATGGCAAATAGAAGGGGAAAATGTGGAAGTAGTGACAGATTTCCTCTTTTGGGGCTCTCAAATCACTGTGGATAGTGACTGCAGCCACGAAATCAGAAGATGATTGCTTCTTGGCAGGAAAGCTATGACAAACCTAGACAGTGTGTTGAAAAGCAGAGACATTACTCTCCCAACAAAGGTCTGTATAGTCAAAACTATGGTCTTCCCAGTCATCACGTATGGTTATGAGAGCTGGCAGAACGCCAAAGAAATGATGCTTTCAAACTGTGGTGCTAGAGAAGACTCCTGAGAGTCCCTTGGGCAACAAGATCAAACTAGTTAATTTTAAGGGAAATGAACCCTGAATACACATTGGAAGGACTCAAAATACTGAAGCTCCAGTATTTTGGTCACCTAATGCAAACAGCTGACTCATTGGAAAAGTCCCTGATTCTGGGAAAGACTGAGGGCAGATGGAGAAGAGGGCATCAGAGAATGAGATGGCTGGATGGCATCACTGATGCAATGGACATGAACTTGGGCAAACTTTGGGAGATGGTGAGGAACAGGGAGGCCTGCATGCATGGGGTCAGTCCAAGGGTCACAAAGAGTTGGACATGACTGGGCAACTGAGCAAAAACAACAATTATAACTTTGCATTAAAAATACCATTCCTCCCCTACTCTTAGTCCATGTGGATTCTGTGTGGCTGATACTATCCCCTTGCATAAGGCAATACATATGACCCAGACGCAGCAAATGAAGGCATTTAATACAATACCTGGTTCAGGGATAGGACCCTAATCCAATGGATCCAACAAGATTGAAATATGAATCCATACAACTGCTAAACTCCTATACCATCAGCCCAGAAATTCTGCCACAATAAGCAGAGAAGCAATCAGAAAATGAAGTTACCACAAAGGAACATTAACCCCAGAGAAGGGGAAAGTTGATGACTGATAATAATGTTTGGATCCAGAAGCACCTAGATTTGAAGCCAAAATCCAATAAATTCTTTTTTTGTTATTGTTTAGTGAAAGTGACTTAAGCGAAAAATTGGCTAAGGCTTTAGGCTACTGAACAGAAATATTTTGAATTCTGACAATGTTGTAATAATAGAATAAAGTCAGAAGTCGAAGAGAAGGGATACTTTATTTGTGCTAATTTATTTCTATTTTCAGTACAAGTGATAGACTTAAAATTTAAAGTTAATTAATACAACATAAGTATATTGGAAGACACAGATGTTACTCATGACCAATAAATATATTGTGATGGTAGTATGTAAGTGAAGGGAAGTTTTACCACCAAAATATAGTATGGTGATAGAAGTGAGGGGAAGAAGAAAGTTGTAGCTATAGAAAAACACCAATCAATATTATAAAAAAAAAAAAACAACTATAGATTAATACCAGAAAACTTCTCATTTATTGTTTGTGGGAGTTGCTGTTACTCTAGCCTCTAAGGGGCAATTTGGAAATTTGTCTATTTAAATTAAAAATGTACATATTCTTTGGTTCAGAAGATTTATTCCTAAAATTTATTATGTGAACTTAATTATACAAGGACATAATGAAGTCTGCAGAAAGATATTTAATGTAGGACTTTTGTTAAAAAAAAAAAAAGAAACAGGTTAAATATGAATCTATCAGTTCAGTTGTTCAGTCGAGTCAACTCTTCGCAAACCCATGAACCCAAGCATGCCAGGCCTCCCTGTCCATCACCAGTGCCCAGAGCCTACCAAACTCCTCTACATTGAGTCGGTGATATCATCTAACCATCGCCTTTTCCTCCTGACTTCAATATTTCCCAATATCAGGATCTTTTCAAATGAGTCAGCTCTTCACATCAAATGGCCAAAATATTGGAGTTCCAGCTTCAACATCAGTCCTTCCAATGAACACCCAGGACTGATCTCCTTTAGGATGGACTGGTTGGATCTCCTTGCAGACCAAGGGACTCTCTAGAGTCTTCTCCAACACCACAGTTCAAAAGCATCAATTATTCCGTGCTCAGCTTTCTTTATAGTCCAACTCTCACATCCATACACGAACACTGGAAAAATCATAGCCTTGACTAGCTGGACCTTTATTGGCAAAGAAATGTCTCTGCTTTTTAATATGCTGTCTAATTTGGCCATAACTTTCCTTCCAAGGAGTAAGCACCTTTTAATTTCATGGCTGTAATCATCATCTGTAGTGATGTTGAAGCCCCCTAAAATAAAGTTAGCCACTGTTTCCCTATCTATTTCCCATGAAGTGATGGAACCAGATGCCATGATTTTCGTTTTCTGAATGTTGAGCTTTAAGCCAACTTTTTCACTCTCCTCTTTCACTTTCATCAAGAGGATCTTTAGTTCTTCTTCACTTTCTGCCATAAGGGTGGTGTCATCTGCATATCTAAGGTTATTGATATTTCTCGCGACAATCTTGATTCCAGCTTGTGTTTCTTCCAGCCCAGCGTTTCTCATGATGTACTCTGCATAGAAGTTAAATAAGCAGGGTCACAATATACAGCCTTGACATACTCCTTTTCCTATTTGAAACCAGTCTGTTGTGCCATGTCCAGTTCTAACTGTTGCTTCCTGACCTGCATACAGGTTTCTCAAGAGGCAGGTCAGGTGATTTGGCATTCCCATCTCTTTCAGAATTTTCCACAGTTTATTGTGATCCACACAGGCAAAGGCTTTGGCATAGTCAATAAAGCACAAGTACATGTTTTTCTGGAACTCTCTTCCTTTTTCCATGATCCAGGAGATGCTGGCAATTTGATATCTGGTTCCTCTGCCTTTTCTAAAACCAGCTTGAATATCTGGAAGCTCATGGTTCACGTATTGCTGAAGCCTGGCTTGGAGAATTTTGAGCATTACTTTCCTAACGTGTGAGATGAGTGCAATTGTGTGGTAGTTTGAGCACTCTTTGGCATTGCCTTTCTTTGGAATTGGAAGGAAAACTGACCTTTTCCAGTCCTGTGGCCACTGCTGACTTTTCCAAATTTGCTGACTTATTGAGTGCAGCTCTTTCACAGCATCATCTTTCAGGATTTGAAATAGCTCAACTGGAATTCCATCACCTCCACTAGCTTTGTTCATAGAGATACTTCCTAAGGCCGACTTGACTTCACATTCCAGGATGTCTGGCTTTAGGTGAGTGATCACACCATCATGATTATCTTGGTCATGAAGATCTTTTTTGTACAGTTCTTCTGTGTATTCCTGTCACCTCTTAATATCTTCTGCTTCTCTTAGGTCCATACCATTTCTCTCCTTTATTGAGCCCATCTTTGCATGAAATGTTCCCTTAGTATCTCTGACCTTTTTGAAGAGATCTCTAGTCTGTGCTATTCTATTATTTTCATCTATTTCTTTGCATTGATTGCTGAGGGAGGCTTTCCTATCTCTCCTTTCTATTCTTTGGAACTCTGCATTTGAATGGGTTTATCTTTCCTTTTCTCCTTTGCTTTTTGCTTCTCTTCTTTTCACACCTATTTGTAAGACCTCCTCAGACAGCCATTTTACTTTTTTGCATTTCTTTTTCTGGGGGATGGTCTTGATCCCTGCCTCCTGTACAATGTCACGAACCTCCGACCATAGTTCATCAGGTACTCTATCAGATCTAGTCCCTTAAATCTATTTCTCACTTCCACTGTATAATCATAAGGATTCATAATCATAATTCATAATCATGTAAATCTATAGGACATATATTGAATAATGCTATGAGGTCACCACAAAGGATGAGATAGTTTTATAGGACTGGTATCTAAAATATATATTTTAAGTGGAAAAAATCAAAGTGAATAATATGTAGAATAAACTGTTAGTAGAAAAATTGATACACAGATTCTTTCAAATGTAAAGCGCTTCTCTGCAATGAATTGTCAAGAAATTAGGTTACTATTAGACAAAGAATGGAGACATCTCACCCAATTATTTATTTCACCCATTTATTCTTTTGATCCTTATTTTTTATAGTATATAGAAATATTATCTATTCAAAGAATAAATAATCTTATTTTTTAAATGAGTAAAGCACAAGCAGAACCAGAAGACTTTATAAATAAGATTGAAAAGGAACTGCCAATCAAGATGGAGCAGAAACAATATGGATTGCTTCAGACCCAAAAGATTTTGAGGAAGATGTGATTATTTCAAAGAGGTCTTATACCCCCATTTTTGGATTTTCTACACATGCATTTATCAAATCCCTGACACCCAGATAAGTCAGTAAAAGGTTGTAAAAAAACTGTTGGTCTGTAGAACTATTTTAGATCATGACTGAAAGATCTATGCTGCAAATGCCCATGGAGCACAGAAAGGTGAGTGAGCTGTCAGTCCTCTCCTGAGCAAGAAAGAAACATCTGCCAGTTATGCAGAGGATGTGAATATATATATTTTTAATCTAAATGTATCCCTAAGCATCCTCTCAGGGTAACACTAGTTATTAAATCTCAGGTTACATTTTGCAATTGAGCAAGACTTTAAGTGAATGAGCCAAAGGATCAGGAATCAGAATGCCTTTCATTCTGAAAATTTAATTGCCTCCAGTGTGCTATACTCTTCATACTCGAACTGTAGGCGAAGAAACTACTGGGTATGTGTCAAACCTTCAGCTGAATATTGTTTTATTAGCTTTTATTATTAATATGTTATGTCTGTTCACAGTCATTTCCCAAAGTTTACAATAAATGTTTCATCTCATATACTTCATAAAATGCTTCTGTATCTGGAAGTCATCAGGAAGATGCCAAATGTGCAGAGGGAAAGGGGGGAGGGGACACATGATGGGTTTATTTGTGAGAAAATCATCTCCTTTATGTTTTTTGTCCAGAAACTTCTATCACAACCATGTTAAAGACATCAAAATATTTAAACCATTTGTTTAGAATTCTCCACTGTTCCATCTGTTTGACGAACTCTAGAATGCAAGCCACAGAAATCAAAATCAATGTTCCACATACAAAAAATTGCAGAAATATGATAAATTGATTAAAAACAGAATATCTCTCAAATATATCATTTTTTTATCATGGGGATTATTCCTTCTTATGAATATAAGACAATGGTTTTACAGAAATGTAGGGCTTATTACATTAGAATGTTTGATAGCAAAACTCACCTCCCTGGACTGTCCTCTTTGTGACCCCCTCACCCACCACCAAGGTCTAGTCCATAGCTGGGTTATATTTTGATATAACAGACATGCCACTTTCTCTTATCCTCTCAACCACTGACTGGAAAGGAAAAGCTGTTCCTATCTTACTCATTTTTCTCATCTACCTGGAAATACTAAAATCCTTTCATATACACCTTTTCTTTATTGACAAAAGTGTTCATCAGAACCTATTAGGATGATAGGGTCCCTCAAGACAGATGTTTGAGAGAAAAAAAAAATATCATGTGTCAAGTATAATGACCACATAATATGTATGCCACTACAGAAAATAAATTGTGTGGCTCACTTAAAGTTGATATTGCCCAAGTTTTCTGGTTCCTTCTTCCATGTCCCAGAAAGTGATCTGAAGGAAAACTATCTAAATAAGCATCTTGAATAAAATCCATGATACTTTATATACATAGAAGAGAACAGTGTATGTAAGTTTTCTCAAGGAGGTACCAGGAAGAAATTTGTTAATAGCAATGAAGGCAGAAATCTTGATTATTATTTCTAACATTGGTATTGGGTTTGTTGTTTTAGTCACTAAGTTCTGTCCATCACTTTGAGACCCCATGGGCTTACCCACCAGAATCCTCTGTCAGTGGGATCTTCCAGGGCAACAGTACTGGAGTGGGTTACCATTTCCTTCTCCAGGAGATCTTCCCAAACCAGGGATAGAATCAGTGTTTCCTACAATGACAGGTGGATTCTTTACCACGGAGCCAACAGGGAAGTACATGGTATTAGATCAATAAAGAAGTTGTAAAACTTTTAATTTTTATAACCTACATGTGATGTCTATGCCCCAACCAGTAATGCTGAAGAAGCTGAGGCTGAACAGTTCTATGAAGACCTACAGGACTTTTTAGAACTAACACCCAAAACGGATGTCCTTTTCATTATAGGGGACCGGAATGCAAAAGTAGAAAGTCAAGAAACACCTGGAGTAACAGGCAAACGTGGCCTTGGAATACGGAATGAAGCAGGGCAAAGGCTAATCGAATTTAGCCAAGAGAACACACTGGTCATAGCAAACACCCACTTCCAACAACACAAAAGAAGACTCTACACATGGACATCACCAGACGGTCAACACAGAAATCAGACTGATTATATTCTTTGCAGCCAAAGATGGAGAAACTCCATACAGTCAGCAAAAACAAGACCAGGAGCTGACTGTGGCTCAGATCATGAGCTTCTTATTGTCAAATTCAAACTTAAATTGAAGAAAGTAGGGAAAACCACTAGACCATTCAGGTATGACCTACATCAAATCCCATATGATTATACAATGGAAGTGAGAATAGATTTAAGGGAATAGATACGATAGATAGAGTGTCTGATGAATTATGGACTGAGGTTCATGACATTGTACAGGACACAGGGATCAAGACCGTCCTCATGGAAAAGAAATGCAAAAAAGCAAAATGGCTGTCTGGGGAGCCTTACAAATAGCTGTGAAAAGAAGAGAAGTGAAAAGCAAAGGAAAAAAGGAAAGATATAAGCATCTGAATGCAGAGTTCCAAAGAATAGCAAGATATAAGAAAGCCTTCCTCAGCAATCAATGCAAAGAAATAGAGGAAAAGAACAGAACAGCACAGACTAGAGATCTCTTCAAGAAAATTAGAGACACCAAGGGAACATTTCATGCAAAGATGGGCTTTATAAAAGATAAAAATGGTATGGACCTAACAGAAGCAGAAGATATTAAGAATAGGTGGCACGAATACACAGAAGAACTGTACAAAAAAGAACTTCATGACCAAGATAATCACGATGATGTGATCACTCACCAAGAGCCAGACATCTTGGAATGTGAAGTCAAGCGGGCCTTAGAAAGCATCACCATGAACAAAGCTAGTGGAGGTGATGGAATTCCAGTAGAGCTGTTTCAAATCCTGAAAGATGATGCTGTGAAAGTGCTGCACTCAATATGCCAGCAAATTTGGAAAACTCAGCAGTGGCCACAGGACTGGAAAAGGTCAGTTTTCATTCCAATCCCAAAGAAAGGCAATGCCAAAGAATGCTCAAACTGCTGCACAATTGCACTCATCTCACACACTAGGAAAGTGATGCTCAAAATTCTCCAAGCCAGACTTCAGCAATACGTGAACTGTGAACTTTGAGATGGTCAAGCTGGTTTTAGAAAAGGCAGAGGAACCAGAGATCAAATTGCCAACATCTCCTGGATCATGGAAAAAGGAAGAGAGTTCCAGAAAAACATTTATTTCTGCTTTATTGACTATGCCAAAGCCTTTGACTGTGTGGATCACAATAAACTGTGGAAAATTCTGAAAAAGATGGAAATACCAGACCACCTGACCTGCCTCTTGAGAAACCTATATGCAGGTCAGGAAGCAACAGTTAGAACTGGACATGGAATAGCAGACTGGTTTCAAATAGGAAAAGGAATACATCAAGGCTGTATATTGTCACCCTGCTTATTTAACTTATATGCAGAGTACATCATGAGAAACATTGGGCTGGAAAAAGCACAAGCTGGAATCAAGTTTGCCGGAGAAATATCAATAATCTCAGATATGCAGATGACACCACCCTTATGGCAGAAAGTGAAGAGGAACTAAAAAGCCTCTTGATGAAAGTGAAGGAGGAGAGTGAAAAAGTTGGCTTAAAGCTCAACATTCAGAAAACGAAGATCATGGCATCTGGTCCCATCACTTCATAGGAAATAGTTGAGGAAACTGGAAACAGTGTCAGACTTTGTCTTTTGGGGCTCCAAAATCACTGCAGATGGTGACTGCAGCCATGAAATTAAAAACGCTTAATCCTTGGAAGAAAAGTTATGACCAACCTAGATAGCATATTTAAAAGCAGAGACATTACTTTGCCAACAAAGGTCCATTTAGTTAAGGCTATTATTTTTCCAGTGGTCATGTATGGATGCGAGAGTTGGACTGTGAAGAAAGCTGAGCACTGAAGAATTGATGCTTTTGAGCTGTGGTGCTGGAGAAGACTCTTGAAAGTCCTTGGACTGCACGGAGATCCAACCAGTCCATTATAAAGGAGATCAACCCTGGGTGTTCTTTGGAGGAATGATGCTAAATCTGAAACTCCAATACTTTGGCCACCTCATGTGAAGAGTTGACTCATTGGAAAAGACTCTGATGCTGGGAGGGATTGGTGCAGGAGGAGAAGGGGTCAACAGAGGATGAGATGTCTGGATGGCATCACCGACTCGATGGACATGAGTTTTTGTGAACTCTGGGAGATGGTGATGGACAGGGAGGCCTGGCATGCTGCGAATCATGGGGTCACAGAGTCGAACAGGACTAAGTGACTGAACTCAACTGAACTGTGATAAGTACTTGTGTCATATAAACATCTATTAATCAAGTTCATAATGTTTAACTGTTTTTTGCTTTTCTCAGTATTAAATTTGCTTTCTTGTAGCTCAGAACTTTTAGTTAAATTCAATAGAATCTTAAGGGTATTACATTCATATATGGTAGCTGTCAATGGAAGGGCAGGATGGCAGGTGAGAGCAAAAGCAAATATAATGCTAGATAATCATTTGACAAAACATTTAAACATAACTTCTTTAAAAAGCAATACAGGTGAGCTGGTTTTCATTTTAAATAAAGAATGGTATCTCCTAATAATTGTTGGCACTTATTAGCATTAATAGTCATCAAATATTTCTACTTAGGAAAATATAACTGTTAAGTCTTGGCTAGACAGTTTGAATTAAATAAAATAGGACCTTTTCTTTGGTTCAACATGCATTTTAATCAAAGGATTTGTTCATTTAGTCAGAATCTCTATTTGTTATCCTTTTTCCTTACTATAGTTTTTTCCATTGGTTTGATAATGGCGATCATTTGAACTTCATTTTCCCCCATAGTTGTCCCTTCTTTTTTCTGGAAAGAAAAGAAAAGAAAGTGAAGGAGCTTAGTTATGTTTGACTCTTTGTGACCCCATGGACTCTAGACTGCCAGGCTCCTCCATCCATGGGATTTTCCAGGCAAGAATACTGGAGTGGGTTATCATTTCATTCTCGACCCAGCGATTGAACCCGGCTCTCCTGCATTGCAGGAAGATGCTTTACTGTCTGACCAACCAGGGAAGCGTGGTGAAGCTAGTTAAAAATCTTTTTTATATTTGGTTTATTTCAGTTCAGTTGCTCAGTTGTGTCCGATTCTTTGTGACCTCATAGTCTGTAGCACACCAGGTTTCCCTGCCCATCACTAACTCCTGGAGCTTACTCAAACTCATGTCCATAGCACCCATGTCGCCATCCAACCATCTCATCCTCTGTCATCCCCTTCTCTTCCTGCCTTCAGTCTTTCCCAACATCAGGGTCTTTTCCAATGAGTCGCTTCTTTGCATCAGGTGGCCAAAGTATTGGAGTTTCAGCTTCTGCATCAGTCCTTCCACTGAACTCCTTTAGGATGGACTGGGTGGATCTCCTTGCAGTCCAAGGGGCTCTTAAGAGTCTCTCAAACACCACAGCTCAAAAGCATCAATTCTTCAGCACTCAGCTTTCTTTATAGTCCAACTCTCACATCCATACATGACTACTGGAAAAACCATAGCTTTGGCTAGACAGAACTTTGTTGGTAAAGTAATGTCTCTGCTTTTTAATATGCTGACTAGGTTGGTCATAGCTTTTCTTCCAAGGAGCAAATGTTTTTAATTTCATGGCTGCAGTCACCATATGCAATGACTTTGGAGCCCCCCAAAAATAAAGTCTCTCACTGTTTCCATTGTTTCCCCATCTATTTGCCTAGAACTAATGGGATTGGATGCCATAAACTTTGTTTTCTGAATGTTGAGCTTTAAGCCAACTTTTTCACTCTCCTCTTTCACTTTCATCAAGGGAGTCTTTCATTCCTCTTTGCTTTCTGCCATAGGAGTGATATGCAGTGTCATCTGCATATCTCAGGTAATTTTTTTCATATTATCTGCATATATACATGTGTGTGTGCATGTGTGTGGGTGTATAGTATATGTAGTGTAAGGCACTCAGTTATGTCTGACTCTGTGAATCCACAGGACTGTAGCCCACCAGCTCCTCTTTCCATGGGATTTCCCTGGGCAAAAATACTGGAGTGGATTGCCATTCTCTTCTCTAGAGGATCTTTCCGACCCAGGTATCGAACCGGGTTTCCTGCATTGCAGGTAGATTCTTTACTGTTTCAGCTACAGGGACGATCACCATGGTATATGTAGCTGTATGGCAACTTTCTTCAGATTATGCAAATCATAGAAATTTTATGCTAAGAACTTACTTTTAGTTCCATTCAATCTTCAGTTTTTAAATTAAGGGTAGTTTATAAAATTCTTTGAAACTTACACTAACATCACATATAAAAGTTTGAAAATTATCAGTCAACACTTTCTGGAAAGCCAAAAAGAAAAAGAATGCTAAAATAAAAAACTCAGAATTCAACCTAGGTTTTTTCCACCTTAGTCATTTGCTTATGACGTTTGGTCAGAGGAAGGTCCCCTGCTCTTTTCCCCATTGTGAGTGGTGGGAAAATGTTCTTAATCTTAGTTAATACTTAGTTTACATATTATACAAGAGCACCATCGTAGACTATAGCCCAGCGAACCAGAAACGGCAAAACAAAACAAAAAAAGCCTGACCTGGGTTAACAGGAGAGTACTTTCTAGATTTAAATTTACAAAGAATTTGATATGACGTCCATGTTTCTACACAATACAGGATCTGTTTTCAGCCACATTTCTCTCTGCCAATTAAACTTGCCATGAAAATTGATCCAAAAGTTCTATCCAAAACAGACACAGACATCACTGGTGATATTTTCAATATAGTGCAGGGTGTAACCAACCTTTCTTGAAGATTATCTGGTTTTCTAGTGTGTGTATCATTTTGACAGCAAAATACCATTCATTAATGTTTTTATAATTCTATAATATTAGAGATTAATTTTTAGAAAACTGATATCCATGCATATAATTCATGTCTAAAAGGACTATTGGAAATAGTCCTTGTCTAAGAGTATTTGTTGCAAGTGATTCTTCAATAACAGCAGTTCAAATGATTTCTGGTCATAAGGGATAGTAATGCAAGGATTACTATCTCTTATTTAGCACACATTAACCATTAACCAGTAATATATTCACTAGCAAATTTATTTCTGCATTTTTTAACCGACAAACTAGAGACCCCCAATTCCCCATATTCCTTTAAAACCAGGTTTAATATCAAATTGGCTCTTTCATTAACATTAATAAAAACTTTGACATATTCATCTCATATTGTTATGAGCATCATGTTTTTAACTTTTTGAAAATTATACTTTAGCACTCTAACAAGTCTTCAACTAATAAAATAGGCCTCCAGTGATGACTAAAGGAACAAAAGGCTGATCACAAAAACACAGAATAAACTGGCAGGCAAATAGAAAATACTCAATTTTGACAGCAAGTTAAAAAGTCTACAGAATCAAACAAAGAGGAAATAAGGAAATCTAGTTTCTTAGGGCAATACAAAAATCTTAGAGCCCCATGGCACCAATGTGGTGAGCAAGGCAAGCTTCTCATGGAGGAAACTGATAAAGAACAGCCAGGTGGCTTACTGTGTACCTTCAAGTGTCGCTTCAAAAACAGACATAAAAAAGAACATGGAAGAGGAACATGAGAGGACTATTTGTAAGTAAATGCGAAACATTTCCAAAAAATAGTGATTTTTTTTTTTTTTTCAAGCTGCACCACATCGCATATGGGATCTTAGTTCCCCAGCCAGAAATCGAACCTGTGTTTCCTGGAAGCACAGAGTCTTAACCACTGGACCCTCATGGAAGTTCCAAAAACAGCATATTGAGAAATTAAAAGAACAGGTTTCTGGATTACAGAGCATTGGGTTCAAATTCTATCATCTCATTTACCAGATTTTTTATAAAATTTAAGCTAGTTACTTAAATTCTCTGTGCTTATGCTTTCTGAGGGAAATCATTATTCCAAAGAGAGAATAATGATATTATCTATCTGAAATGAATATTAAATTTGAAAATGTACATAAAGCACTTAGCACAGTGTCATACACATACTAAAGTAATTTGATAAATGACTTATTACTTCTAATGACTTAGGAAGATTTTGAAAGGTGTAGATAATCTGCAGTGCCTTGAAGAAAAGAAGCCATCAAACTTCAAACATTAATGTTGTGATCTTATTGTACGCTGAGGCTGGTGGATCCAGGGGAATAACTGGGTTTGCAGAAGCTAAGATAGATACAAAGGCTGGGTGCTAAGTCTGCCCTGAGTAATGGTATTTGACAAACAGTAATTATAATCCACAAAGGAAACTGTAAACATAACACAATTCAGATTATACAAGATTAGGGTGACACATATTAGAACAGATGGAGAAAAATATAACCAAGCAAAAAAGAAGTAAAATTGAACAAGACCAGATGTGAAGCATTCAGGTTCACTAAGGATATTTCTATTCCTAATAAATTAGAAGCCTGTATCTAAATCCTTCTAATGATTATTTTAAAAATTTAACCTACAATTGTGCTTACATTCACCATATAGAGAGAACATATGTCATCCTATCATGCCACTATCATTTCAGTTGCCCGCATGCATGCATACTCAGTTGCTCAGTGGTTTCCAACACTTTGCAACACTATGGACTGTAGCCCACCAGACTCCTCTGCCCATGGAATTTTCCAGGCAAGAATATTGGAATGGGTTGCCATTTCCTCCTCCAGGGATCTTCTCAACCAAGGTATTAAACCCATGTCTACTTCGTATCCCGCATTGGCAGGCAGATTCTTTACCTTCAGTGATTTATTTCTAATTCTTGATATTCAGAAATACCACTCTGAACATAATTGGCTATCATAAGTAGACAGGCTGGTGAAAAGAATCCATTACAGAAAGGTGTGAGAAGTACCAAATACTGCAGAATATAAATTTCTCTTCTCACCGCATATTCCACCCTTTTATCAATCATAAAATAGCAATGTTGGAAGCATTCCATTTATCCTTCTAATCTCAGCCAAAATCTGATCTCAAAACAACAGAAGGAGATCAATTCTTCATTTCTAACTGAATGAAATCTAGGATAAAAGAAAGTAAAATCTTCTGAAAATTCTTCCTATTGATGTCACACCACAAAATACATATTTTTGAGTACAATGCTCCAAAGAAGTAAAAAACATAACTCACTGTCATTCCTCAATCTGCTCATAACCAATGGAAACAACAAGAGTCTTAGTTTGAATCTTCATTCCAATCTCTTGCTTAATTAGTTTAAGATAAAGTAGAAGAAAACATGTTAATCTTGACATCATTTGGCCCTAAAAGGAAAAAATACTCTTATGCATTGTCACCAATGCATTGAATTTCTAACTGTCAATGTTCCTGAGAGCCAAGGGGCATAATGGGATCTCTATAGAATAAAAGGAGAATTTCTTGGAATGATCTAAGGGGTTTCTATCTGAGGTCTTTTAGTATCAAATAGAGGAATATAAAATGCTTCTCCTTTTTCACTTTGAATATTGCTGGGTTTCATATTTCAACACATCATATTTTACAGTTCACTCTTATAGGATATTTTAAATATTTCTATGTGAAAATGGGGATAAAATGGTTATTGAGGTAAGGTCAGAAAAATAGATGTTAAAATAGTGTAACATTTATTTCACTCCTAATAGTAGAAACCATCAAAAGAAATAATAAAAGTTATCTATTTTGTAATCCAAAATAAATAGCACATTTGAAAAACAAACAATTCTTGTATCAGTAAAATCTAAAGAAAATACATAAGAAAATAAAAATAAAGAAAGAAAATTGATAACCACAAAATAAAATGGGTAGGAAATAACAGTCAATTTGATGATTTTTTTTTTTTAATGCCACACTTCACTTAAATATGAACCTTTCCTTCTTAACAACAAATTTTGGAGTTCAGTTCAGTTCAGTCCCTCAGTCATGTCTGACTCTTTGTGATCCCATGAACCACAGCACATCAGGCCTCCCTATCCATCACCAACTCCCGGAGTCTACCCAAACTCATGTCCATTGGGTCGGTGATACCATCCAACCATCTCATCCTCTGTCATCCCCTTCTTCTCCTGTCTTCAATCTTTCCCAGCATCAGGGTCTTTTCAAATGAGTCAGATTTTTGCATCAGGTGGCCAAAGTATTGGAGTTTCAGCTTCAGCATCAGTCCTTCCAATCAACACTCAGGACTGATCTCCTTTATGATAGACTGGTTGGGATCTCTGGCCTGTCCAAGGTGAATCTCACGAGACTTCTCCAAACACCACAGTTCAAAAGAATCAGTTCTGCTCTCTGCTTTCTTTATAGTCCAATTCTCACATCCATACATGACTGCTGGAAAAACCATAGCCTTGACTACATGGACCCTTATTGACAAAGTAATGTCTCTGCTTTTTAATATGCTGTCTAGGTTGGTCATAACTTTCCTTCCAAGGAGTAAGTGTCTTTTAATTTCATGGCTGCAATAACCATCTGCTGTGATTTTGGAGCCCCCCAAAATAAAGTCATCCATTGTTTACACTGTTTCCCCATCTATTTGCCATGAAGTGATGGGACTGGATGCCATGATCTTTGTTTTCTGAATGTTGAGTTTTAAGCCAACTTTCTCGCTCTCCTCTTTCACTTTCATCAAGAGGCTTTTAGTTCCTCTTCACTTTCTGTCATAAGAATGGTGTCATCTGCAAATCTGAGGTTATTGATATTTCTCCCAGTAATCTTGATTCCACCTTGTACTTCTTCCAGTTCAACTTTTTTCATGATGCACTTTTCATAAAAGTTAAATAAACAGGGTGACAATATACAGCCTTGACGGACTCCTTTTCCTATTTGGAACCAGTCGGTTGTGCCATGCCCAGTTCTAACTGTTGCTTCCTGACCTGCATACAGGTTTCTCAAGAGGCAGGTCAGGTGCTCTAGTATTCCCATCTCTTTCAGAATTTTCCACAGTTTATTGTGATCCACACAGTCAAAGGCTTTGGCATAGTCAATAAAGCAGAAATAGATGTTTTTCTGGAACTCTCTTGCTTTTTCAATGATCCAGCAGATGTTGGCAACTGACCTTTGGTTCTTCTGCCTTTTCTAAAACCAGCTTGAACATCTCGAAATTCACAGTTCATGTATTGCTGAGGCCTGGCTTGGAGAATTTGAGCATTACTTTACTAGCACGTGAGATGAGTCCAATTGTGCGGTAGTTTGAGCATTCTTTGGCTTGCCCTTCTTTGGGATTGGAATGAAAACTGACCTTTTCCAGTCCTGTGGCCACTGCTGAGTTTTCCAAATTTGCTGACATATTGAGTGCAGCACTTTCACGACATCATCTCTTAGGACTTGAAATAGCTCTCCTGGAATTTCATCACCTCCACTAGCTTTCTTCATAGTGATACTTCCTAAGGCTCACTTGACTTCACATTCCAGGATGTCTGGCTCTAAGTGAATGTGAGTGATCACACCATCATGATTATCTTGGTCATGAAGATCTTTTTTGTACAGAGCTTCTGTATATTCTTGCCACCTCTTCTTAATATCTTCTGCTTCTGTTAGGTCCATACAATTTCTGTCCTTTATTGAGCCCATTTTTGCATGAAACGTTCCTTTGGTATCTCTAATTTTCTTGAAGAGATCTCTAGTCTTTCCCATTCTCTTGTTTTCCTCTATTTCTTCTCACTGATCACTGAGGAAAGCTTTCTTATCTCTCCTTGCTATTCTTTTTGGAACTCTGCATTTAATTGAATATATCTTTTCTTTTCTCCTTTGCTTTTCACTTCTCTTCTTTTCACAGCTATTTGTAAGGCCTCCTCAGCCAATTTGCTTTTTTGCATTTCTTTTTCTTGAGGATGTTCTTGATTCCTGTCTCCTGTACAATGTACGAACCTCTGTCAATAGTTCATCAGGCACTCTATCAGATCTATTTCTCCCTTTCTTGACAATGAATTTTTGAGAGGAAGGACTAAAAGAATTTAAAATGGTCTCATTCTCAAATGTAAACTTTGAAGTGACTTTGAGAATAATGCTTTTTAAATAAATAATAAATAAAGCCCCCAACTACAATTGGCCAGGAAAAAAAAAAAAAAACAGACACATAGGCTTTTTTTGTGATTTAACTACATTATATTTCTTATTATGAGATCTGAAAGTAATATACCAGATTAAAAATATTTGAGTATATTGTTCCTACACAGCCACCTTTGGACACTGTTTAAGCAGCAACATTCTCTGATGTTAGTGAGTGATTGAGGTTTCCTTTTGCTCTCTTAATGTATCTATTAAGTTTCTTAACAGGATAGGAAAAAAAAAATCAAGGATTTAAGGAGGGTGGGGAGGGTGAAATAATATCCAGACAGCAGCTGCAGAAGATAATGGATGACTAACTTTTTTCATTTTAATCGCATGGACTAGATAAATAATTTAAAAACCTTAAATATATAATGCTTTCAAAGAAGGGAAATGGACCAGGTTTCCAAAGATATTGACTTCCAAAGTGCTATACAGAGTGGCAAAGTATTAAATTTTTAAATATTCTGATCCTAATCTTTACATTATGGACTCTCTGTGTATTGATTGGAGCAGTACGTTTTCTTTCTTCTACCAAAGGCCATTTACAGATATCACTCACTGTCATTCTGGGAAATGCATTATTGCACCATCATTATCTCCCCACATAATCAGAATCTCTCAGAGTTTGTTTTATAAGTTGTTTTTTTTTTTTAAATACATAAAACTTGATGTGTGGTCTTTAGTTTCATGAAGAAAAGTTTCTTGTGTATTTATTTTTCACTGGAGTTACTTAAATACTATGATAAACCATTCAATTCTGAATTTAAATACTGAAACTGGAAATCTGCTGTTGCTAAAATTTGTTTTAAAATACAATGAAAAATTTGTTAACTTTTATAAGGACAGAGCTGTGACTAGCTCATTAGGTCAGCCTCCAAAGAAAATGGCATGAGCAACAAGCTCTCTCTCTCTCTCCATGTGATGCTATTAGAGAGTGGGGATTTACTATGAAAGCTTTTATTGATTTCTATGATAAATACTACATGTACAGTGCCTTCAATCACTTAGAAATTTCATTTTTTAAGAAGAGTTCAGTTAATGTATCTCTAATTATGTATTCAAAGCACTGTCTACCATGTCAGGTATGAGTCAGCTCTGTCAGTATTTCTACAAACAGGAAGGTTAGGGAATCAACATCTATTTCTTTTTTCCTGTGCATGAAACACAAGCATCATGCAACATGTCATCTGACTTATGATATGATCATCAATTCAAAATAGTTAGCATTAGTTCATCCTTGTCCAGTGTTAAAATAAGTGGTGTTTCAGTGAGTATCAACCCTTTAAAATGCTAAAAAAAAATATTTAGATAAAAGGAAACAAACGTGAGAAGAACTGCTTTTTAACTTACAGGAACACTGAAATAGTTCCATAATTATCTTTGGAGTCAAGAAGAACAAGGATCCTGTTGTTCAAAGAATACTTTGCTAATTTTGTCTTTTATTATATCATTATTATCCATCAAGATTATGCTCTTCCCTATTCTGGTCCTGACTCGAACTTGCTCACATCATTAACTCTGCCTCTCATCTCAGATCTCAAGTCTAATCTTGAGAAGCTCCAGGGAAGCTTTCCTCCTTCTTCTTAACTAACTAGCATGCAACTCCTAGCTCCATGTAATTCTTGTGATGATATTCACCACAGTTTCAAAGCCAAGCTTACTTCTGTCATTCTTTTTAATTGTCTGCTTAGCTCACTTGATAGTGAGTGGAAGGAGAGTTAGAAAATGTCTCCCCCACCTTCTCCTGCCTCACTCTCTCTTGTCAAGGAGACTCTAGAACTAAAGAAAGTGCTTAACAGCAGTCAGGTAAAACTTGTTGGATAAATGAACAAATGAATGAATAAGTAAAGCAATGAAACTGTGAACCCTGAAGATGGATCATGAACAATTCTTTCTAAAGATCTTAGAACCATAGAAAAACGTAACTGCTCATATGAAAGTGATCTCTCTTGGCCAACCCATAATTTTATTTTATTTTTTATTTTTTTTAATTTTTTTTTTATTTTTTAAATTTTAAAATCTTTAATTCTTACATGCGTTCCCAAACATGAACCCCCCTCCCACCTCCCTCCCCACAACATCTCTCTGGGTCATCCCCATGCACCAGCCCCAAGCAAGCTGCACCCTACGTCAGACATGGACTGGCGATTCAATTCTTACATGACAGTATACATGTTAGAATTCCCATTCTCCCAAATCATCCCACCCTCTCCCTCTCCCTCTGAGTCCAAAAGTACGTTATACACATCTGTGTCTTTTTTCCTGTCTTGCAAACAGGGTCGTCATTGCCATCTTCCTAAATTCCATATATATGTGTTAGTATACTGCATTGGTGTTTTTCTTTCTGGCTTACTTCACTCTGTATAATCGGCTCCAGTTTCATCCATCTCATCAGAACTGATTCAAATGAATTCTTTTTAATGGCTGAGTAATACTCCATTGTGTATATGTACCACAGCTTTCTTATCCATTCATCTGCTGATGGACATCTAGGTTGTTTCCATGTCCTGGCTATTATAAACAGTGCTGCGATGAACATTGGGGTACATGTGTCTCTTTCAATTCTGGTTTCCTCAGTGTGTATGAAAGTTTTTCAAATGACTAATGGCAAAGATTCTTTGCACATTGTGCTGTGCATTGATACCAGTTTACTGTTTAAGATTTTACTATTAATTCTTGTCATAAACACTACGTGTAGAATGTTCTCAATTACTCAAAAGGATGTCATTTTTAAGGCGTATTCCCAGAAACATATCTCCCAAATGCTTATAGTGCTAATAATAAAATGAGATGTAAACAATCTTCTACCTTGAAATGTGCATACAAGCTAATGGTAAAAGTACTTTTAACACTGTCTAATTTTTATCCAATGCAAATGAAGATTCTTATTCATTTAGGTCCTAATAACTAAAAGTTATGTTATCTTTGCAGTCTTCTTTCCTAGATGCTACTATGACTCTTAAAGAATGGCAGAGTACCCTGCTGCCAGATCTAAAAATTCCATATATTTTAATGCATGCTGCCACCTGATGTTGTAGCATATTATACATCTTAAAAAAATGTTTCATCTTCTTTCTCTGCTAGGAGGTGATTTTTACCCTGAAGGGGACTATTTCATGAATTCAATATCAAATATTACAGTAGGCCTAGAAGGGGCCTTGGGGGCTTTTCTCAATCTCTTCTTGAATCTTCAAACAGGAGAATATCTTAACCATTACATAAACACATACTGGCCCATGTGCTGACGCCTTAATGAATTCAGGACAGGACTAATGACAGTTAAGCAGTAGATGTTAAATTTTAATCACATCTAACTCTTTAATTCCTTTATTTTGATTTTTCAGTGGATGCTGAGTGTGGCAGAATGCCAGAATGTGGGTTGAACTGATTTAGAGCTACACAGAACAGTATAAAGAAACAGGTCCAGCAAACACCCTTTACCTTGATAAGAGCAGGATGCTGCAAGCCTACTAGGGAAGCCATTGTCTCAGTTCACAAATTTAAAAAAAGAGAGCAAGAGAAATAAATATTATATTCTCTTTCAAATATCATCAGCGTATTGACATCAGCCACATGTCCAATCAAAATCTCATATTGCATTTTAAGGTTATTTTCTTGTCTAGTCTTTATCTGTATTTCCTGGATATTTTTATAATTCTTTTCCATGAAGTGAAAGTGAAAGTTGCTCAGTCATGTCTGACTCTGTGTGACCCCATGGACTATACAGTCCATGGAATTCTCCAGGCTAGAATACTGGAGTGGGTAACCGTTCCCTTCTCTAGTGGATCTTCCCAATCCAGGGATTGAACCCAGGTATCCCACATTACAGGTGGATTCTTTACCAGCCACCAGGGAAGCCCAAGAAGACTGGAGTGGGTAGCCTATCCTTTTCTCCAGTGGATCTTCCTGACCCAGGAATCGAACCAGGGTTTCCTGAATTGCAGGTGAATTCTTTACCAGCTGAACTACCAGGGAAGCACTGACCAATTAAAATTTTATTTTGTGACTGACTTTCAATCCAAATATTAATTCAGTTCCTACTCTAGATTTTTAAATACAAATATGGGGAATATGAAAGAATACCTTATCAACTATATTGAAAGAAAAAAAAAGAAACAAAACCATAAAAACTTCAACCCCTACACTGGTAGCTATGTATGCTGGGACATACTGGCGACTTGGAAGACAAATTAAAACAAAAGTATAAATACATCATAAAATATAACCAGGCTGGCTACATAATTTGAAAGGTCCAGTGTAAAAGGAAAACATGAAGCCTCATATTCAAAAGTTACAAATTTCAAGATGGCAGTAGCCAAATATTAAACTAAGCATGGAACCCCTCTAAGTGCAGGACCCCGTGTGACTTCACAAGCTGCAAACCCATGAAGCTGGTTCTAAATAACATAAATTCCATCTTATATTAATTATTAAGGATGATACCTATAATACCTGTCCTTTTTAAAGTGATGGAGTATCAATGACTCTAAAGGAAATTCTCCTCTTTGGTTAAAGTTGGCCTTTATCTGTTTGCTCAGGCGTTGGTGGTATAGTGGTTAGCATAGCTGCCTTCCAAGCAGTTGAGCCGGGTTCGATTCACAGCCAAGGCAACAGTTACTTTGGGCTTCCCCGGTCACTCAGAGGTTAAAGCATCTGCCTGGAATTCAGAAGACCCGGGTTCGATCCCTGGGTCGGGAAGATCCCCTGGAGAAGGAAATGGCAACCCACTCCAGTACTCTTGCCTGGAGAATCCCATGGAGGGAGGAGCCTGGTAGGCTACTAGTCCATGGGGTCACAGAGTCGGACACGACTGAGCGACTTCTCTTTCACTTTCACTTTTATCTGTTTGATATTTAACCTGTTCAGATGATACTCGCTCTGTTAAAACAATATTTGACTACTATTAGTCGATCGATTGAAACAGGCACAAGTAGTATTTTTTTTAAAAAAAGATAATACATAATGCTTATGATATTTCTCAGAGAAGATAATAAAATTCCAGGGAAGTTTGAGGCCTTATGATAATTAGAAATGTTTTACACTGATAGACTAAGATCATTCAAAGAATTAGTGGACAATAAAAGCATAAATAAAATTTTTATCTTAGCCCAAATAATGAATTTTGTAAGAGCTGAAAAAGATTTATGGCTAAATCTAAGAGGAAGCAAGGGAGAAAAAAAAGAGAGAGAGAGAGTACAAATTTAAGTACAAATGAAAGTTAAGTTAGAAGCTAGGTGCCAATGTATATTTAAGAAGTGGCTGTTCTTCTCTGTTCCTGTTATGCTTTGTGCTTTACACTTAAACATGAAGTTTGATCCCTAATAGATTTGTTGCTTAAATAAACATAATAGCAGTATGAGGATACTGAATGATACAGCCCTGCTCTGTCTCCTGTTTAATGATGACATGAATGGACCTGAGGCTACTGTGCTTCTTGACTGAGACATCACAAATCTGCTGCAGACTTCTGAAGGAAACAAATGGTATTTCCAGAGTTAAAACTGGGTCCTGGAGCTTTCTTGAAAGCAGGATCTCAGAATTACCACAATGATAAAGCTCACTGGGAGACTTACAGTAACAATGCACGTAAGGGTGCAGCATCTTAGAACTTCAGAAACTGTGATGTTAAAGCCATTTGCCATTTGTTCAGGATTTTTAAAATCATTTTATATAATAGATTTGACTTTCAATCAGAAGCATCTCAAAATTATATATAATAAAAGGTACATTACTGCTTTAAATCAGAACTTGAGTATAAAACAAGTATGGCACATGCCTAGAAGAAGGAATGAATCAATATATTTAATCCAGTTCTGCGAAAACTATGCTTGGAGGGGTGGGAGGAAGAAAGAAGTCTTATGAATTGTAACTGATTCCTTGAAATCCTTAAAACTGATCGGTAATAACTATACCTAATAGAAGTAATAGGTTCTATTAGGGCTATTTACTAATAGGGCTCCATCTTCAAAGTTGTAAACTTCCGTGAGTAAGAAGATCCATTTAATTGCCATCCTCTCTCAATTTATTCATCTGGCCAAGAAACTGAAGTTAAATTTATCAGTAATGTTCACTCACAAAACAGGCTGTGTTTCCAAAGATAGTTAAGTCTGTGAATAAAACTGGATGAAGTCGCTCACTTAGTCGTGTCCGACTCTTGGCAACCCCGTGGACTGTAGCCCACCAGGCTCCTCCGTCCATGGGATTCCCCAGGCAAGAATACTGGAGTGGGTTGCCATTTCCTTCTCCAGGGGATCTTCCTGACCCAGGGATCGAACCCAGGTCTCCTGCACTGCAGGCAGACGCTTTACCCTCTGAGCCGCCAGGGAAGCCCACAGACTGCCAGTTTAGCAACTTCTTCATTAAACCACTCACTACTGAATACAGTAATATCCTGCTCACATTAATTCAAGTATCCTCTACAGTTATAATAGCAACAGAATTTCAATGAGTAACATGACACTTCAATAGTTACTGTGTGATGACTAAAAGCTTCACCCCAGACCACAGCTGGCCATTTTTCCTGTATATCCAGCTTCGCACTCCAGGGCCTGTGCATTGCTGTTCATTCTGCCTCAGATGTTTTTCTCCAGGCTTTCAGCGGCTGATTTCCACTAGTCACTTTCCAACTGAATGTTGTAGAAAAGGTTCATTTCAGGATGAGTCCATCTAAACATGCCTATCTAAAGTAGTGAAAAATTACCGTATCGTCTTTGATCTACCACTCACCATATCTTCCTTTTTTCATTCTGTAAGTTATCTTATTTGTGTATTTTTACTTATTAACTTCCTTTTTAAGGTCAGAGAACTTCCATATTGTGCACTTCTATGTAACTGGGACATAGGACAATTCCTGACACATATTTGTTGAATAAATGAATACATTTATTAATTAAACTTAACAGCAACCTTCAACCTTCAATACTCCAAACATGTACTAATTTTCTTTATTTTTAGATGAGGGAAATTAAGTTCAAAGACATTAAGTAAGATGCTCAAGTTCTCATAAACAGAAAATGCTAGAGCTTTGATTAAAAGCCACATCCGATTAAGCTTGAGAGATTGTAGAGTTAACTTCTATTACTTCAAAATTATCCCTTCTTCTGTAAATCAGAGCTCAGTTTCTTTTCTTGTTCTCCAGATAGAATCTACTTTCATCTCTTACCAGTATTGAGAAATGGACTCAACAGAAGGATAGAGGAAAAATTTTTTTCTCACTTACCCTATAGCAAATTAATCAAACATCACAATAGACTTATAGTCTCCCATCTTCATCTGATGCAATTCCTCCTTCTTCCTCCTCTGCCCTTCTCTCTGCCCCTCTCTTATTTCCTTTTGCTCCTCTTCCTCTGCTGCTTCTCTTAGCCGTCCCCTCCCTCTCATGCTCCTTCTTCTTTCCTTCTTCAAAGAATTCAGGCCTTTTCAACATCTCTTCCAAATTAATATAAATATCCACTGAGGCAGTCAAGAAACAGCCCTCATAGAATCAGCACTTATCCCAATTCAAGTCCATGTGAGAATTATTTATAATTTTTTATTTATAATTTATTATTTATAATTATTTATAATTTTCCCCCCTTTAGGGGGAAAAAAAGTGCTTTTAGTCACATCAGGTACATCTTGCTTAGGCAGCTTAATAAGTATATTAACTAACTCTTTTCACGGTGGCATTTTCATTCCAAAGTGTTCTGACTAAAAGAATAAGAGAAAAGGAGGCCTCCCTTCAGGTAGGCTCATAATATAGAAGCCAAGGGCAATACAAGTTTGGTGAGGTAATATCTTCAGTATCCAGGATAAAATTCTAGATATATTGAGAGGTTTTATGCTGAATATGCCCTAGCACATGCATCTTTTTGTCATAAGTGGCAAAATCAGGCTTTTAATGAAATCTTTCCAGTGAGCCCCTGGAGAAGTCACCTTAATTTATGATCACCCTGTAGATGATTCCAAAAGTACTTTCTCTTGAATAATATACAGTTTAACTTATTTTGCCCTTGTTTTTTGTTTTTCACTACCCAGAGAGGACAGTGTCCATTGTGTGGCTGAAGCTATTTTGAATTAATAGTCATGGTTCTGAACCTTGCCTCCACAAATAAATACTAAGAAATAAGATTCGTTTTAGAGAAAACGAAACTCAATAAGAAAAAAAAAGAAAAGAAAATCAAGACCAACAAAATGATACATATATTTATAACTGCACAACCAGGCTTATGGTATAATGCATTACAGTTTCACAAACAATCGATACAAATTATTGGATATAAAATTACTTTTTGATGACCACTGTGAAAATACAAGCTGTTCAAGTCATTCCTCACACTATTATTGATTTTACTCTACTTTTTCTATTGCATTTTTAAAGTACTTGGTGTCAATTTTTAAGGCTCTAGTCTCTAGTAAAATACTAAGCAAATTCATGTAGACTAGAATTTTCGAAGGAATATCAAGGAAGAAGAGATTCTTGAGAAAACTTTGCTTTGAATTTCACATTCGAACAAGTATCTCTTTTTTTTAAGATTCAAAAATGTCTTCAAAGTCACCTCCAATAAACATTTGAAACTGTTACATCATTTTAAGGCTAGCAGTAATTCTATTTTTATCATATTTTTTCCATAGTGTAACACTTTGTTGTTGTTGTTGCTTTTTACTCGCTAGGTCATGTCTAACTCTTTTCCAACCCTGTGGCCTGTAGCCCGTGATGAACGGGACTTGTGTTTCCTGCATTGATAGGCAGATTCTTTACCACTGAGTCAGCCAAGTGGTTCCCATGAAGATGGTAATGCTTTCTCTCAAACATCAAATCACAGGCAATTATCATGTTTAAATACAGGATTTCTGTATTTTAAATGCTTATTTATCAATTAGTATTTAATATTAATTTAGGATCATTAAAAATTAGATGTAGCTGCCTCTACGACCAAATTTTGATAAAGCTAGTAAGTTTCCAGCAAAATGTTTTAGGCTGGGGTCCAAGAAAACAGGGCTTCCCAGGTGACTCAGTGGTAAACAATCTGCCTGCCAATGCAGGAGATGCAAGAGACTCGGATTCAAAACCTGGGTCGGGAAGATCCCTGGGGGTAGGAAATGGCAACCCTCTCTAGTACTTCTGCCTGGAAAATCCCATGCACAGAGGAGTCTGGTGGGCTACAGTCCATGGATCTCAAAGAGTTGGGCACGACTGAGAGACAGCACACAAATACACATCTTCCAAGGAAACAGATCAGTTCAGTTCAGTTGCTCAGTCGTGTCTGACTCTTTGTGATACCATGAATCACAAAACGCCAGTCCCCCCGTCCATCACCAACTCCCAGAGTTCACCCAAACTCATGTCCATCGAATTGGTGATGCCATCCAGACATCTCATCCTCTGTCGTCCCCTTCTCCTCCTGCCCCCAATCCCTCCCAGCATCACAGTCTTTTCCAATGCGTCAACTCTTCACATGAGGTGGACAAAGTATTGGAATTTCAGCTTCAGCATCTGTCCTTCCAATGAACACCCAGGACTGGTCTCCTTTAGGATGGACTGGTTGGATCTCCTTGCAGTCCAAGAGACCCACAAGAGTCTTCTCCAACACCACAGTTCCAAAGCATCAACTCTTCAGCACCCAGCTTTCTTCACAGTCCAACTCTCACATCTATACACAACTACTGGAAAAACCATAGCCTTGACTAGATGGACCTTAGTTGGCAAAGTAATCTCTGCTTTTGAATATACTATCTAGGTTGGTCATAAATTTCCTTCCAAGGAGTAAGTGTCTTTTAATTTCATGGCTGCAGTCACCATCTGCAGTGATTTTGGAGCCCCAAAAAATAAAGTCTGACACTGTTTCCACTGTTTCCACATCCATTTCCCATGAAGTGATGGGACCAGATGCCATGATCTTCATTTTCTGAATGTTGAGTTTTAAGCCAACTTTTTCACTCTCCTCTTTCACTTTCATCAAGAGCCTTTTTAGTTCTTCTTCACATTCTGCCATAAGGGTGGTCATCTGCATATCTGAGGTTATTAATATTTCTCCCAGCAATCTTGATTCCAGCTTGTGCTTCTTCCATCCCAGGGTTTCTCACGATGTACTTTGCATATAAGTTAAATAAGCAGGGTGACAATATACAGCCTTGATGGACTCCTTTCCTATTTGGAACCAGTCTGTTGTTCCATGTCCAGTTCTAACTGTTACTTCCTGAACTGCATATAGGTTTCTCAAGAGGCAGGTCAGGTGGCCTGGTATTCCCATCTCTTTCAGAATTTTCCACAGTTTATTGTGATCCACACAGTCAAAGGCTTTGGCATAGTCAATAAAGCAGAAATAGATGTTTTTCTGAAATTCTCTTGCTTTTTTGATGATCTAGCAGATGTTGGCAATTTGATCTCTGGTTCCTCTGCCTGCACAAATTTTATCAAGAGGACCCTTAGTAATATCTTCAAAAGAGTTAAATAGGCAGAATTGGGCAAAGAGAGAATTTTGCAGGTCAATGCTAATTCTTAATTCCAGGTCAATTAGGTCAACTATTCCTAGAGGGAGTTTGGCAGCTGGAAAGAACCTCTGGACTTGTGTAAGTTAAGAAAAGGGGAGTCCATGAATTTGTATCATTGCTCTAATGATTCCTTAGATGCAATTCAACCCAGGGAAGACAGAAGGTATGACCTCAGGGAGGACAACTACTTTCAAACAAAGCCAATTTCCTAGAATAGCCTGTGAAGGAATGAATGGATAGAAGAATGAATGAAAGGAATGAAAGGATAGAGGAATGCCTCTATCCTCAAAGAGACACCTGGATGCTATACCACAGTGTACACTCTAAATAGTAAAGGGGTATTTTTGTATTATGAGACCACACAGTCTAGAATTATTTGCATACGAGAGCTTGGTAACTCCTTAGCCATTCATATCTTGCCTCTCTCTCGATGCCTACTTCTCTGAAAATAATTTTTACTTAGGTCTTTCATTCTATCCATTGTTTATCCCTCCTTGAATTTCAGTTTCTATCTGAAGTTCTGTTGTTTTTTTTTTTCTACCTATTTCAGAATTTCAATTGAAAAACAGTGGTCTTTGAATATTTTGATTGAGTAATGCTAAAATAATTTTCAAAATAACCATGGACTGTACCCCTCACACATTTTAAAGATGATTTTTATAATTTTATAATTTATTTAAAAGCATGTAAAGAATATAATGTGTGGTGAACTTTAAATATTGAATATTATAAAAATGCATTCCATCTTGATATTAAAAGTATTACATAGCATATAAATATAAGAAATATTAATATAAGGCATAGTTCTTAGCCTATGGTATCCCAAATTATTCTTAGATAATTGAGACATATATCTGAAAAAAACAATTAGTAATGAAAGGAAGAATATGACACTATGGAAATGAGTTAGTGTGAATATCCAGTCTATTGTGAAATAAGATGGCCATTCTACTGCCTAAAACATTTCAGTTCTTTCCAGTGTCATTGGGAAAAGATGTAACTTTTCAGCCACACATACTATACTATTTTTTCAGCTTTTATTTCTGCTGTATATTTCTTTATATTGAGAGGGTAAATCCTAGGCAGGTAGATAAGAAGTCTGAGGTTTTCAAAGAGGAGATCAGTTCAGTTGAGTTCAGTCACTCAGTTGTGTCCGACTCTTTGGAACCCATGGACTACAGCACACCAGGCCTCCCTGTCCATCATGAACTCCCTCAGTTAACCCAAACTCATGTCCATTGAGTCAATGATGCCATCTAACCATCTCATTCTCTGCAGTCCTCTTCTCCTCCCACCTTCAATCTTTCCCAGTATCAGGGCCTTTTCCAACGAGTCAGTTCTTTGCATCAGGTGGCCAAAGTATTGGAGTTTCAACTTCAGCATCAGTCCTTCCAATGAATATTCAGTACTGATTTCCTTTAGGATGGACAGGTTGGATCTCCTTGCAGTCCAAGGGACTCTCAAGAGTCTTTTCAAACACCACAGTTAAAAAGCGTCAATTATTCAGTGCTCAGCTTTCTTTATAATCCAACTCTTACATCCATACATGACCACTGGAAAAACCACAGCTTTGACTGGACCTTTGATGGCATCTGGACCTTTGTTGGCAAAGTAATGTCTCTCCTTTTTAATATGCTGTCTAGGTTGGCCATAACTTTCCTCCCAAGAAGCAAGCATCTTTTAATTTCATGGGTGCAGTCACCATCTGCACTGATTTTGGAGCCTCCCAAAATAAAGTCAGTCACTGTTTCCATTGTTTCCCCATCTATTTGCCATGAAGTGATAGGACCAGATGCCATGATCTTAGTTTTCTGAATGTTGAGCTTTAAGCCAATGTTTCACTCTCCTCTTTCACTTTCATCAAGAGACTCTTAGTTCTTCTTCACTTTCTGCTATAAGTGTGATGTCATCTGCATATCTTAAGTTATTGATATTTTTCCTGGAAATCTTGATTCCAGCTTGTGCTTCATCCAGTCCAGTGTTTCTCATGATGTACTCTGTATATAAGTTAAATAAGCAGCGCGACAATATACAGCCTTGATGGACTCCTTTTCCGATCTGGAACCAGTCTGTCGTTCCATGTCCAGTTCTAACTGTTGCTTCCTGACCTGCATATAGGTTTCTCAAGAGGCAGGTCAGGTGGTCTGGTATTCCCATCTCTTTCAGAAGTCCAGTTTTATTTAAAGATGGCTTTTGAAAGCCATCTCCATTTGGCACCTCAACATTGCCTGTGGCCTCTCAAAATGTTTTTCCAGCTTCCATCCTTCCTCCCTCCATCCTCTCTCTTTCCTTTTTCTCTTCTCTTTCCCCTCCTTTTCTCTTGACTTGACTTTAACCAAGACACCAAAAGTTCTGTGAGATGTCACTTCTCTTGTTCCCCAGCATCCCATATGCTCTTCTCTCTTGGTCCTTATCACACAGTGTGTCATTACCTCCCTGTATCTCACGTCAATTGCCAGGATCTCTGAAGCTAAGGGCCTTCTAACTTATTCAGTGTTATATATCCAACAATTAATACACCATCTGGTAAATAGTTCAAACATAATTAATATTTATTGAATAAATTAGTTACTGAATTATGAAATTAATAAAGTTAACTATTAGAGGAGGTAACCTTTAACATTTAAAGAATGTATGAGATCTTCCCTGGTGGCTCAGATGGTAAAGCGTCTACCTACAATGCGGGAGACCCAGGTTCAATCCCTGGGTTGGGAAGATCTGGAAAGAGAGATGGCAACCCACTCCAGTATTCTTGCCTGGAAAATCCCATGGACGGAAGAGCCTTGTAGGCTACAGTCCATGGAGTCGCAAAGAGTCAGACACGACTGAGCAACTTCACTTTCACTTTCATGACAATTGTACTGGAAGACAGAAAGTAAAGGATTTCTTTCCTTTCTTTCTTTCTTGAAAGAAAGTTTCATTTCTTGAAAGATGACTGTTTCTTTAGAAACAGGCTACTTTTCTAGAACTACATCCTAAAACCTAGCACAATATTAGTAGAAAAATAACAAGTTATGCTCTCCTGGCAAATTTAAGTAATATATCTTTACTGACAAAATATAAAGATTACATTTCTCTATCTCATCCCCCTCTTATCCCTCCCAGTATAGGACTTCCACAAGATGGAAATAAGTTTTCCTTCTAGGAATTAAAACTTAAAACAAATACTAGATAAATAATAGATCAGAGTAGTGATAAGCAAATCCATTTTTAACTGAGTACTCTCTATGTTACAAGTAGACTTGTTTCACACATTTATGCCACACTTAATCCTGTGGCTAAAAAAACAAAATTTCTAAATTTGCTCTATCTCTTGGGTTCTGTCTATAAAATGTAAATATGTCTGGTTGATTGAAGTGTCCAGATGTTTTGGTGTGATATGAAAACATCTTTAGACTACCAAGTACTTCATAGCAATAATTGTACTTTAAATAGCTGATAGAATTATTTTATTGTTGACAGTTTTGAACCTAATTTTGGTGGAATATTGTTCTCTTGGAATAAAACTATTTTCAGATTCATTTTTCTGCAGAATATAGTAAAATGCATTTGTGCCTCCAGCTGCTTCTTACTGAAACAGTTTGTAAGGTCTGCTGATATAAAACTTTCATATCTACACTGGCTATGAGACTACCAGAATTCTTTTTTATCTCTAGCACTGACCATTTGATTGACTCTGAACAAATCATACTATGATCCTGGTCTCAGTTCTTTCATCTATAAAACTAAGACATCAGTGAGGTGATTGCTAAGGCCCTTTTCAGTTCTAGTATTCAATGACATTATAATTTCAAATCCTACCTAAAAAGAGATATTGTGACATACTTAACTGAGTTAAGAATCTATGGTTTGTGCTACAGATTTTGATTCTCCCACAGGTGAAGGAAGAGACTTCTGTAATACAATATAATCTGTTCCAGTACATCTAGACTTTGCCCCTTATTTTCAGAAGCCTCTTAAATTTGATTAAGTTTACGATAAAGAGGGTATGGATTATTTGAGCATAAAGCCCATTTATAGCTCATTTATTTACCCATTTTTATTTCAGCCTGTATCATTTTCCTATAGGTATGACTGGTAAGCAAGACTGTAGTCACTCAAGGACACATATCTTAGCTATTATGTTGGTAAGAAGAATAATGAAACAACAGCTGCAAGCATTTATGAAACAAAGGATTATGTGTCAGACATTAGTAATGTAACAATCCTAAGAAATATGAACTATTATCTCCATTTTTAGTGATGAACAATCTAAGTGTCAGGGGTACTGGAGACTTTTAACGTCTCTGCAACACCATTTCTAAGGGAAGCATAGAATTTAGGGCCAATGAACAACGATTATTCTGTGTGAACTACGTTCAATTTAACCCAATTCCACAACAGAAGTCAGAAGTAAGAACAATTGGTTCTTAATATGGAAAATATTAAATATTAAGGGTCTGGAATTCTCAAGGAGGAGGAAAGGACGTTTTCTTTGCTATATTCCTTAGTATTGAGTGAGTGAGTGAAGTCACTTGTGTCAGACTGTTTGCGACCGCATGGACTGTAGCCTGCCAGGTTCCTCCATCCATGGGATTTTCCAAGGAAGAACACTGGAGTGGGTTGCCATTTCCTTCTCCAGGGGATCTTCCCCACCCAGGGATCAAACCTGGGTCTCCAGCATTACAGGCAGATTCCTTACCCTCTGGGCCACTGGGAAGAACAGAGAAGAATCCTTTGTTTTAGTAAGAATTATATAACAATGTATTCTGCTTGAGAGCATGCTTCTCCTTTTTGAGAACTTTTTCACTAATCCTGTTATCTTCAATTTTGTATTATGGGAGTAGGTCCTGTAAGATCTTTCTATTGTTAGCTCTAATCCTGTCATCTTAAAATGTAAATTGCAGCAGTGGGTCTAGTAAGATCTTCACAACCTTGAAACTTTCTTTTGATTTATTATAGTAATCAAATTAAAAAAAAACTATAACTATCTGCCTTACAGAGAAGACTGTATATTGTCACCCTGCTTATTTAACTTACATGAAGAGAATATCATGAGAAATGCTGGGCTGAATGAAGCACAAGCTGGAATCAAGATTGCTGGGAGAAATATCAATAACCTCAGATATGCATATGACACCACCCTTATGGCAGAAAGCAAGAAAGAACTAAAGAGCCTCTTGATGAAAGTGAACTTAAACGTTGGCTTAAAACTCAACATTCAGAAAGGTAAGATCATAGCGTCTGGTCCAATCACTTCATGGCAAATGGGGGGAAAGAGTGGAAACAGTGGCAGACTTTATTTTGGGGGGCTCCAAAATCACTGCAGATGGTGATTGCAGCCATGAGATTAAAAGACGCTTGCTCCTTGGAATAAAAATTATGACCAATCTAGACAGCATATTAAAAAGCAGAGGTATGACTTTGCCAGCAAAGGTCCATCTTGTCAAAGCTATGGTTTTTCTAGTAGTCATGCATGGATGTGAGAGTTGGACTATAAAGAAAGCTGAGGGCTGAATAATTGATGCTTTTGAGCTGCGGTGTTTGGGAAGACTGTTGAGAGTCCCTTGGACTTCAAGGAGATCAAACCAGTCCATCCTAAAGGAAATCAGTGCTGAAAATTCATTGGAAGGACTTATGTTGAAGCTGAAACTCCAATACTTTGGCCACCTAATGCGAAGAACTGACTCATTGGGAAAGACCCTGATGCTGGCAAAGATTGAAGGCAGGAGGAGAAGGGGACAACTGAGGATGAGATGGTTAGATGGCTTCACCGACTCAAAGGACATGAGTTTGAATAAACTCCAGGAGTGGGTGATGGACAGGGAGGCCTGGCGTGCTGTAGTCCATGGGGTCACAGAGTCAGAAACAACTGAGCAACTGAACTCAACTGTTTCCCCACCTGCTTTCTTGATTTAAAAAATAATAATAATAATTAAAGAAAATAGATTCAGAATTCAAGGATTTTCTGATGTCTTAGTTTTTTTAGAAATATTGCCTTACTTCCCTTAGCTTTGGAAACTCCATGTATCAATATGAAAACCTACAATGCTGATATTCTCTCTACTGATTCCAGTTGTCTTGTTCTCTGTCTCCATTTCAGTCATTTTATCTATGTCAAAAGTAAATGAATACTATAACCTGCCAACATAATTATTCTTATATACCCAAATTATAGTATTGAATGACAGAAGAGGGGGCAGAAAATAATAGTGTTTTTAGATGACAGAATACAACCTGTTTTCTCCAAAACTATGAAAAACTTGACTCATGGGTATAAACAATATAAGACAAGACTTGGAAAACAGCAAAAATAAATCAATAAATAAAACAAAACATAAAATAGATCATTACAGCTACCTACATCATTACTATCAACTTCTTGACTGAAACTCTTTCCAAAATATCAAAAACAATTTCTATAAATGTCTGTTCATTTCCATTACATTGAAATGTAACATGCATAATTTTATTCCAAATTGAAACTTATTTAGCTTTGTGTAGATACATGCTTCACCTACAAAAATCAGGGATGTTAAATTTACTTTAAAATACAAATTCTAAATAATTATATTTATTTATAAATAAACCAATATGCAACTTGGGCTGAGACTTCATTTCATATTTATTTACAACCATATATCTCTCTGATATTTAATTAGTGTTGTTATTTATCTTATAGTCACAGATGCCTGAACCAAGCAAATAACTGAACCAAGCAAATAACTGAAAAGCATACCTTTTCATTTAGCTAGCTAGACAGTTACTTTAATATAAGCTTACCTCCCCTGCTTTGTAAAATGCAAAGATCTATCTTTCTTGTTTTTCCTACCTGTTTCATTTCATACAGAGGTTTCATGTTTGAATTCTAATTTGCTAACCTTGAGAGCTGGGGTCTTCCATATATTTAATGAAGTTGGTTAATAAATCTCAGTTCTCCTCGAGTAAGCAATCCTACTGCAGACTCAGCTCTCTCTCCCTTGACTTTTCTGGAGCCCAAATAAGATTTGTGCTCTGACAGGGTGAGCATTTACTTTATCAGAAAGCATATTAGGGTGGGCATGTCTCAGCATAATGTGCACCAGAATCAGAGAGGATGACTAATTTGTTCTGCTATTAAGCGGATAATAAAATGATTTAGGCATGCAGATATGAAACAGCAAGCACTTTAAGAATTATATGTAGCATATTTCATCTTATATCTGGCCAAGGCTAAAAATATTTTTTGTATTAAGTGACATTTACAGGAAAGACAAGGCTTACAGAACTTAGACATGTTTACCTAAGATGAGTTAAGAAGATAATAACTAAGAATTGAAGTTAGGCTCAGCTATGCGCATTTTGCAAATTTTGTTTTATACTAGCTTAGATTTGCCAATTTCTTCCACGCCTAAACGTTTTTTAAAAACAACACAATGTCAGGAAATACACATCAACGCACTATAAGAACATTAATTAGAATTTTATTCTAAATACTAACCTGTTGATTACCAAGGTAACTGCTAATGTGTATGCATGCATGTGGGTTTCTGTGTATATAGAAAACACCAATTGTCTTTAAAAATTCCAGCTTATGTTTATAAGACAGGCAGTCTCTGCTAGGACTGTAAACTGGTGTACTCCTTCTCAAAATAATTTGAAAGTACATATGAAGAGCCTAAAAGATGCAAAAATTCTTTGCGATGGCAATTCTACAATGTCCAAGAAATATCCTGAAAAATCATCAGTGATCTTAGAGTAAGATGTTCATCACAGACTTTTATCATAACAATACTTATGGAAATACTCAAAATATTTCACAAAGGAGGAATGATTAAATTTTAACGTGTTCATAGAGTATCGTTATCATTAAAAATTATATTTTAAAAGTTTTAACTGTATAGAGAGAAATATGCATAGAAAAATTTTAAATAAAATGTCAGATACAAACATCTGTAACTTATGAGAGCAGTACAGAAACCAAAATATGTAAAATAATTACTTTGTTTATATCTGGTTGGGAAACTTATTCTCTTCTTTAAATATTTCAGTATTTCCTATGCTACAATGAAAACATGCTTCTTAGTAATTAAAAAATAACAATAAAAATAACCATCACATAAGTTGATTATACTATAAAACACTTTTTTACTGGTCGCATTTCATTAAATCAAAGTATCTATTAAAGCTCCCCAGTATCTTTTGAAAAGTGATCAGTTATGTAGACTATGAGAGTCATAACTAAAAGAAATGGTTTGAAAAATACACACAATTTACCTGCGGTGTTTATAAGAAGTTTCATAAAGAGTTAACACTTAATACTTCAAGAACAAACTACCTACATTCAATTTTTTTAAATGATTTGTTTTCTCTTTAGTTTTCATAAAGTTGTTCATCACTGTGCAAGTAGTCATCATCTATTTTTTTTTTTAATGAAGTACAGTGGTTTCAAAGCAGTCTAAAGGGCCTATACACATAGGAATTAAACTTCATTTATAAGTCTAGCAAACTATGAAAAAGTGAAATCATGACTCTTGTACAAATATAAAAAGAAACTAGTCAAAGATTTTCTTCAGTGAAATAAGAAACTAACAGGCTGTTGAAACTAGTTTAAATGAGAATTTGACTTACAGAGATTAATATTCTGTACCGGACAAAATTCATTTTCCTTGCTATGGTCAAGAATCATTTGCATTGCCCTCAGTTTTCCACAATTTACCTCTCTACTCTTAAATAGTTTTAAAGTGAAGTGGACAACAGAAAGTCATTCAAAGAATCAGAATGCCCTATAGTCTCCTCTGTCCATTTCTAAGCCCTCTACAATTTATCCTGACAGCCTCAAGTGTTATTTCTCATGAATTTTGGTTAAACATTAAAATTTTTCAGTTAAAAAAAAATGTAGCTTTATATCAGAACCAAAATTTCTCTTTCACACAAAAGCATTAGAATTACCTTCCATAGATCATATACCTATTTGTTACCAGCATATGCCTCTAGGTTACTGTCTCCAACTTTGTTTCCTTTGTTCCTGTATTTAAGATTAATAGGGCATGGTTTAAATAACTGCCTGAGAAATATGGGACAATCTTCCATAAGCATCAACAATGAAAGCACAGACAGTGGTTTTGGGTGTGTGTGCTTTGCTTTTCAATGCCATGTAACTGCTATAGTGGCTGGAGTACAGGACAAGCCAAATGAACATTTGGGGAATGAAAAAGGGAAGTCTAAGAAATCCTCTTTGTATCTGGACATCTTGATCCCTTAGGAAATAAAGTGTAGAGATATTACATTTCCTGGAACCTGAGGACAATGCTCTTCATCTAAACTGGTGAGTAAAATACTATTCCAAAAAGATTAGTCAATTGTAGGGAAAGGTGCCACTAAGAAGACAGAAAACCTCCCCTGAGATAAAGAAGAACCAAAGCAGGGTAACCATATATCGAGGTCGGGATGAATTCTGGTTATAAGACAAGTTTCCACTAACTTCCCCTATATCCTAAGCTGTGAAAAATCAGGAGGAATTTTCTCACACAAGGAACCACTAAAAAGCAAATAATTTAGGAAGGTTATGAGAAAGTGGTTTGAAAGTATGCCATCAGTAGTAAGACTATGTAGAATGGCAGAAAGCGCTAGGGGAAACAGTTTCCTTTTCTTTGGGAGCAAGAAGAACTGTGGCCCCCAGTGAAGAAGGTGGTGCACAGTCAGTGATCTCATGACTGCTGAAGATTAGAAAGCTCATTACTGTAACATCAGACAGGAGCATGGGCATAACATTAGTAGTGATATGAGCAACATTAGTATACTAAGAGAGAGAGAAACAGCAAAACCAGCAGTACTGCCACCCCGAAGCCACAGAAAAGTGGCAACTTTCTCCCTCCAAACATTCTAGATAGAAATATGAATATATAACTGGACATACGGAAGATGCTGGCCCATAGAGAAGTGGCTAACCCAATTTCATCTTAATGGTAGGGATCGTAGTCTCTATTATTGGGGCCAAATTTTGATTTTCCCAGTGTTGGGTAGTGTCGAGGGATATAAGAGCTATAAGCATTCTCTTAGATGCTGTGGCCTATTTACTTTAAATGACTGGGCCTGAGGATGTATAGTGAACAGAGCAAAAATGCAGAGCAAGCCAGTGAGCCTGGGCCTTAAATGCTGCATAGGCAGCAGCCCGAGGGCCGTAAGTGCTTGTCTTCATTTCTATTTCCAAATCTAAATCTAGCTAATATGCCAGCATCACTAAGACTCCTGAGCAGTGAAGGAAGGAAATTAGAGACTGGAAACCTGAAGAACTGCTATTCAAAGTCTAATCATTCTGATAATGCATGAAAAACCGCATGTGTTGATTGTTGAGTGCTTTAAATGCTAACTCATGTTCTCTGTATCCTTTTATTTTCATGGAGACAATTCCAGCGGACATGGGTTACACACTCTCTCTGTGTTGATCTCTCATCTTAAATGTGAAAAACATACTCTAGGAAGGAACCGTACATGAGAATCATCTTTATTATCCTCCAGATATTGAGGCAGACTAATATTGGCTAAAATACTTGTCAATATGACCAACTTTATGCTTCCTCCAGCATATATAGGCTGTTTCTCCATAGAGTAAAATTGCTGCCAACTACAAAGACTTCACATTATAGGATTTTCACAAATTCCCAATAAACTAAAAATCACAATATCTTTTACTAATACGTATCAATTTCCCAATCATATACATCCAAAACCTATCAAATCAAGCCTTATATTTTAACATCAGATGTTCAAAACTCTCTTCAAATGGTCTTTTAAAATCATTCCAATTTGTTCTAATTGCACTGTTTCAATGAAGTTCTAATTATGCTACTTTCCTTATGATTCTTATGGTTGTGGCTGTTGAAAGAATGATGGCAATTCAAGGAGTAAACAAGGCACTCCTGGTTAAAAATGTTGAATAGGTAAACCAGGAAGTCTAGGCAGTTTAGGAAGTTAACCGAAGCCAGAACCAGTCAAGAATGAAAGAGAATGGGATGTGACTGCTGAGTAACAAGAAACCACAACAGAAATATTGCTTAAGATCAGAAGGAATGGAATGAGAAATCTTTTAGGGATGGACATTTTGTAAAAACCTAGGCATCTCCCAATAATTATTTTCATGTCCTATAAAACAGGCATTATTCTAGCTATTATAAAAAATAATATAAAAGACTGATTATAGTTTTTCATTCAAAGACTTTGTCATGTATTGTGGGGAAAGAAAACAATGATCACTGAATTTTCAATAATGATAAAGCCTAAGTTTTAACCATGACCATAACTTAAATGATGATTAAAGTAATAGAGATCAAATTTCTGTAAATTCAGCAGCTGGGAAATACATGGTTGGTAAAACAGGATATTTGAGATTTTTCATAGCTCTGTTTCTCTTTAACACCTACTCTGGACTCAGGTGGTTACCAGAAACAATAAGATGGACAATGATATTGATCACAGATAGCAAACTGGAAGACTGAAAAGAAGACACTGGGGTTCTGGCAGGGCAAATGATTTGCACTAAGACACGAAAAAGTAGAATATAGGGAAGAAATGAAGATGCTCAGACATGGTGACCAGAGAGAGGGAAGCTTGGGAGAATCACCTGATGGAATAAATCACAGGATTCAGATTTAAGGATGGAAATGCAGATCTTGATCCCATTACTACAATCTAGGTCTGTAGTACTGTACATGATAGTTATTTCTCTGAACTTGACTGGTGCTTGGACCTACCTTACAGTGTGCTGTGTGCTAAGCTGCTTCAGTTGTGTCCAACTCTTTGTGACCCCATGGACCATAGCTGGCCAGACTCCTCTGTCCATGGGATTCTCCAGGCAATACTGGAGTGGGTAGCCCTTTCCTTCTCCAGGGATCCTTCCAAACCCAGGGATCAAACCTGAGTCTCATATCTCCTGCATCGACAGATGGATTCATTACCACTAGCACCACCTGGGAAGTTATTTTCACAAAATTCTATAGCTCCACAGTACAGAAATTTGTGAAAACGAAGTGACATAAACATATATTAGTTACGTTTGTGAAAGGGTGCCTTAATTAAACATTTCTTACTTACTAAGATAATTGTACATTTTCCTCAAGAATAAAAGATCAATTTCTTTAAGAAGAAGATTCAACTTACTGAATTTACTCAATTCATTTTATCATCATTTTATTTGACTACAGATATATGTGTGTGTATACATATATATATATATACACATATTATATTTATCTTATAACTAGGAATGTCTGCTTGTTAAAAATGCTGATTCCATCTCATCACCACCAAATATACTGATTCAAAAATTTAAGATTTGAGACTCAGTCCATAAATTTATTTATTAACATCTGAGGTGATTATTAGAAAGCATCATTATGAACAGAGCTAGTGGAGGTGATGGAATTCCAGTTGAGCTGTTTCAAATCCTGAAAGATGATGCTGTGAAAGTGCTGCACTCAATATGTCAGCAAATTTGGAAAACTCAGCAGTGGCCACAGGACTGGAAAAGGTCAGTTTTCATTCCAATCCCAAAGAAAGGCAATGCCAAAGAATGCTCAAAAAACCACACAATTGCACTCATCTCACATGCTAGTAAAGTAATGCTCAAAATTCTCCAAGCCAGGCTTCAGTAATACATGAACCATGAACTTCCAGATGGTCAAGCTGGTTTTAGAAAAGGCAGAGGAACCAGAGATCAAATTGCCAACATCCGCTGGATCATGGAAAAAGGAAGAGAGTTCCAGAAAAACATCTATTTCTGCTTGATTGACTAAGCCAAAGCCTTTGACTGTGTGGATCACAATAAACTGTGGAAAATTCTGAAAAAGATGGGAATAGCAGACCACTGACCTGCCTCTTGAGAAATCTATATGCAGGTCAGGAAGCAACAGTTAGAACTGGACATGGAACAACAGACTGGTTTCAAATAGGAAAAGGAGTCCATCAAGGCTGTATATTGTGACCCTGCTTATTTAACTTATATGCAGAGTACATCATGAGAAACGCTGGGCAGGAAGTAGCACAAGCTGGAATCAAGATTGCCAGGAGAAATATCAATAACCTCAGATATGCAGATGACACCACCCTAATGGCAGAAAGTGAAGAGGAACTAAAAAGCCTCTTGATGAAAGTGAAAGAGGAGAGTGAAAAAGTTGGCTTAAAACTCAACATTCAGAAAATGAGGATCATGGCATCTGGTCCCATCACTTCACGGCAAATAGATGGGGAAACAGTGGAAACAGTGGCTGACTTTATTTTTGGGGGCTCCAAAATCACTGCAGATGGTGATTGCAGCCATGAAATTAAAAGACGCTTACTCCTTGGAAGGAAATTTATGACCAACCTAGATAGCATATTCAAAAGCAGAGACATTACTTTGCCAACAAAGGTCCATCTAGTCAAGGCTATGGTTTTTCCAGTCGTCATGTATGGATGTGAAAGTTGGACTGTGAAGACAGCTGAGCATCGAAGAATTGATGCTTTTGAACTGTGGTGTTGGAGAAGACTCTTGAGAGTCCCTTGGACTGAAAGCAGATCCAACCAGTCCATTCTAAAGGAGATCAGTCCTGGGAGTTCTTTGGAAGGAATGATGCTAAAGCTGAAACTCCAATACTTTGGCTACCTCATGCGAAGAGTTGACTCATTGGAAAAGACTCTGATGCTGGGAGGGATTGGGGGCAGGAGGAGAAGGGGATGACAGAGGATGAGATGGCTGGATGGCATCACCGACGCGATGGAAATGAGTTCGAGTGAACTCTGTGAGTTGGTGATGGACAGGGAGGCCTGGTGTGCTGCAATTCATAGGGTCACAAAGAATCGGACACGACTGAGTGACTGAACTGGACTGAACTGAACTGAGGTGATTCTAATGCAGGAGGTCTGAGTACGACACTTTGAGAATTACTGCTTTAGTGACTGTATTGCAAATGTGATCATATACTGGATTCATGTGGAGAACTTTAAAAAATACCAAAGACTGACTCTACACGGAAGGGTTCTTAAAACACTGGGGTGTGGTTTGCATACTGGAATTCCAAAATCTCCCCATGTGATAATGGGAAGCCAATGCTGAGATCCACTAATTTTTAGCGCCTATTAATTTTTTTCAAAACTTAACATAGCAGATTTTGAATAATACTTAATAGTATACAGAACCTAGAATTTAACAGTCCTCTAGGTTTTAGTATGATATGGATGTAGTGACTTCACTTTCCACTTTCACGCATTGGAGAAGGAAATGGCAACCCACTTCAGTGTTCTTGCCTGGAGAATCCCAGGGACAGGGGAGACTGGTGGGCTGCTGTCTATGGGGTTGCACAGAGTTGGACACAACTGAAGCGACTTAGCAGCAGCAGCAGTCAGACTGTAAATATCATAACTCATTTTCACCCTTTATATAAGAAACTTGCCAAGAAAATTAGCTTTGAATAGTCCTATTTGATTTTCTTTCCTTCCCGTATATCTCTTATGGTGCAATTTACTATCTATTTTCTCTCCTCTGTTCATTTTCTATAGACCTGCTTCATCCAGTGCTTTCTTCACTATCCCAGATGCATTATTTTACATTAATATTCATTAAGTTTAACCCCAAGACTCCATTGAACTTCCTCCATTCTCCAAATCTTCCTGTTTCTTATAGTTCTTACAACCTATTGTGGTGGAAGTGGTAAACTAAAAAATTTAGGCTATTTATAAGAAAACAAAATAAAAATAACTTTCCAAAATACACTTTCTCTTCAGAAGTTACAGTCCTCAATTCTCACTCCACATCAGTTCAGTTCAGTTTAGTTGCTCAGTTGTGTCCGACTCTTTGCGACCCCATGAATCGCAGCACGCCAGGCCTCCCTGTCCATCACCAACTCCTGGAGATCACTCAGATTCACGTCCATCGAGTCAGTGATGCCATCCAGCCATCTCATCCTCTGTCATCCCCTTCTCCTCCTGCCCCCAATCCCTCCCAGCATCAGAGTCTTTTCCAATGAGTCAACTCTTTGCATGATGTGGCCAAAGTACTGGAGTTTCAGCTTTAGCATCATTCCTTCCAAAGAAATCCCAGGGTTGATCTCCTTCAGAATGGCCTTCAGAATGGACTGGTTGGATCTCCAAGGGACTCTCAAGAGTCTTCTCCAACACCACAGTTCAAAAGCATCAATTCTTAGTGCTCAGCCTTCTTCACAGTTCAACTCTCACATCCATACATGACTACTGGAAATAGTCAAATGAAATTCCTAACAGACTAGGTTTATAAAGCCAATATTAAAAATATCTACTGTAATAAGAATACTCAGTTATGCAAAAAGGTCAACAACAAATTGCATTATTCAAAACGCTTTCCTTCCAGCAAGTTGAACTCCCTTTGAGGTTAACAGTTCTACATTCACAAATATAAGCAATTCCATTAAATGAACTATCAGTCTCTCCTTAATACATCTAGTCAACTAAATGATTTGTTTCGGATCCACCTTTTTAACTTCCAAGATTACTGGCAAACCATAAAAGCTGACTAGTTAAGATACAAAGCATTTAGGTTCTATCACAAAAAAACAGTCCAACCATGTGAATTTTCATGGAATCTAGTCATTGCTAGCATTGAACAATTAATTAATAGAAACACATCTCACCTAATGGCCTTCCCTAGTGGCTCAGAAGTAAAGAACCCACCTGAAATGCAGAATATGCAGGATACATGGGTTTGATCCCTGAGTGGGGAAGATTCCCTGGAGACGAAAATAGCAACCCACTCCAATATTCTTGCTTAGGAAACCCCATGGACAGAGGAGCCTGGTGGGCTATAGTATATGGGGTTGCAGAGTCAGGCACAACTTAATGACTAAACAACAAAACCATCTCATCCAACAGAAAATTATATCATCTAAGTAAATTATGTACACATATATATGAATATACATGACACAAAAAATATGTCCTCTTAAAAGGAGTAATCAATCCTAACAAATAAGTTTTAAAAGACAAGGCCCTGGCTTTCTTTAAGTTTTCACTAATAACATCTCATTCATTCTGACTAAACTAAATCAAATAATTTTGAATTGAGTTTCTAAATACTGATGAAACCACTCTTTGGTTAATGGCTATTTCTAACCACATAGGCATATTATAAATTAAGAAATTATTTTGCTTCTAAAAAACTCTAAGAATATCACCTAAATTTGAACTGATGTCTTCTGTAGGTAACTGACTGAGCAATTTTTAACTGCTTTACTTTATGATATTAATTTTTTGTTTCACAAACTGCCTACAATACTATGTGTTACTTTTGCAAAAGAAAAATAAAAATGTTACTCTTTAAAAAAGAAAACAAAGTAATTTTACTTTCTAAAATATAAATTAAACTCGTAGGAATACTGGCAATAAAGATACCTTACACCTAATTACAAATAAGATCCTTTTTTATACCTATCTATATAAAATTTTCACTAGGAATTTATTTTTGAAAAATCTTACCAGAAATACAAACATGCTCTTTTATTTAAGGTTCTGAAAATTTATAAAAATAATGCATTAACATTAGTTCTAAGTTAAAGTTTCATAATAGCTACATAGTGTTTTCACTTATTTCAAATATCATTTTTCATCAACAATAAATAATGAAGGTTGGAGGAGAAGGGGATGGCAGAGGATAAGATGGCTGGATGGCATCACTGACTCAATGGACATGAGTCTGTGTGAACTCCAGGAGTTGGTGATGGACAGGGAGGCCTGGCGTGCTGTGGTTCACTGCGCTGCAAAGTGTCAGACACGACTGAGTGACTGAACTAAACTGAGATTGGAACCATGAAGTATATAAACTTTTGAGACTGGTGGTTATCACTCTAAAGAAAGACCTTGAGATCCATCTAAATGGTAATGTGTTTATTAATAGTTTGTTCCTTTTACTGTACTGCTGTACCACAGTTTATCCATTCATCTATGGATAGTGAACTGAAGGCGAATTAAGTTCCTATTGGGCAATTTTGTATAGAACTGCCACCACCATCAATGTATAAGTTTTAGTGTAATCAGTTTTCATGTCTCTTGGATAAACACACAGGATTAAGATTGTTGGATCATTGAGTAGTTGTGAGAAACTTCTGTGCATAGCTCAGTTGGGAAAGAATCGCCTGATATGCAGGAGACTGTTTCAATTCCTGTGTTGGGAAGATCTGCTAGACAAGGGACAGGCTATCCACTCCGGTATTCATGGGCTTCCATTGTGGCTCAGCTGGTAAAGAATCTGCCTGCAAGGTGGGAGACCTGGGTTTGATCCCTGGGTTGGGAAGATTCCCTGGAGAAGGGCAAAACTACCCACTCCAATATTCTGGCCTGGAGAATTCCTGGACTATGGGGTGCAAAGAGTTAGAGATGACTGAGAGACTTCCACTTTAATTGTGTAACTGAAACATGCTGCTTTCTCATAAACAAAAGAGTTGCATATACTCCATATTCTAATCAGTCCTTAATATGCTCAATATTTTTTATTTTATCCCTTTTAGAAGGTGTGCAATAATATCTTACTGTGGTTTTAATGTCCATTTTCTGATAGCTTATGACATTATACTTTTTCTTTTGTGAATATGCCATCCTTTTGTACTCTTGTAAAGTACATATTTGGCTTTAGCTTTCTTGGGATTTTCTATGGATATTTTGTACCTGAGAACAAACAATATGTATTCCTTTTAAATTGCTTTTTCCTTTCCTCATTGCACTGGCTAAAACTTCTAGTAAAGGAGTAGTGAGAAGAATACTTTTGACTTATTTCCAATCTTGGGGGAAAAACTTCACATATATATGGTTTTAAACAGTTTCACGTCCCCTAGTTTCCTGTAGTTTCATTTACTTTGAAGTTGTTTATGGAGTGATAATTGTTCTGACTTTCCATATGGATTCTTTTCTTAGAAAATCAAATGAATTTATGTGTTATTGTCATGAGACATCAAGATTACTACCAGAAATTATATGGATCCAAGTTTAAAAACTTTTAGTTCCAGACATAAGCTAGAAGGGAAAAGGCATGGTTTCCTGTGGAAACTGGGCTGTTATTTACTGTTATGACAGACCACAATTAGCAAGTGCATGTGTGCTAAGTCACTTTAGTCATATCCAACTCTTTGCAACCCTATGCATTATCACCCTCAAGGCTCCTCTGTCCATGGGATTCTTCAATCAAGAATACTGGAGTGGGTTGCCATGCCCTCCTTCAGGTTATATTCCTGACTCAGAGATTGAATCCTCATATCTTATGTCTCCTGCACTGGCAGGCATGTTCTTTACCACGAGAGCCACCTGGGAAGTCCAATATTAGCAAGCGTCAGTGCCAGTTATCTAAGTGGATTAACATACATGAACATTAACTATTTGTTTGTAGTAATCAAATCGAAACAGCTGTTGGAAAGCCACCAGGAAGAACTATGCCAAATTTAACCCATACCTTAATCCATACCTATTTATTAGAAGACTACACTCACATCTGAGAGATACTTCTATTGATATCTGATCAGATATGAAAGTTGAAAGAGAATGAGAACTATGTTCTTTTGTGTGAGTATCACTATATAATTCACAGTTAGACAAGGCCATAGGATAAACATTAGTTTGTGTTATTTTGCTTCAATGGTCAGCTCATCACAACACCATGCAATTAATTTTTACAGAACTCTTAATAGAAATGAGAATGATGCACTAATGAGAATTTTCTTAGTATCTCACCTGATACTATACTATACTATAAATATAAATTTATATTTATATGATATATAATTTTTAAAATGTATTCCTTGAAAAAAACAACAAAATGACAATTGGCTGTTATAGCTGTGTGTTGAATGCAAAAGTTTATTATTTTATTCCCTTTACTTTGTGTATATTTGTTAATTTTCAAAATAAATTAAAAAACAATTTTCATGAAATCCCAAGATCCCAATAAAATCTTTCCATAAACACCATATGTGTAGACTTTTATGAAATTCTAATATGCTTGTATAAGTGGAATAATAAAATGTTACCCAAGAAATAATTAAGGCCTCATAGAAATCAAGACTGAAATTAAGAATTTCACATGATGCAGCCTTGAAAGTTTCGGCTCAAAAATGGGACAAATGAAAAGTCATCCACCAGAAAAATAAGTAAAAATGAGATTGACATAAAATTTTTAAAAAGCATGAAAGTGATAAATTAAAAATTTATAAACAATGAGCAATATTTGAGTTATAGTATTTTAAAGTCAGATGTTTGTTTTCTATGTTATTCACTTTATAAATACATGTGGATGAACAAAAGTGAAAGTGTTACTTAATCATGCCCGAATCTTTCTGACCCCGTGGACTATAGGCCACCAGGCTTCTCTGTTCATGGAATTCTCCAAGTAAGAATACTAGAGTAGGTAGCCATTCCCTTCTCCAGGGGATCTTCCCAACCCAGGGATCGAACCCTGGTCTCTCACACTGCAGGCAGATTTCTACCATCTGAGTCACCAAGGAAGCAATCACATATGGGTTGTAGAGACTAAAGTAACTACAATGGCTAGAGTCTACTTTTAATTCATAAAAAGAGCCAAACAATTTATCGATGGTATTAATTAAGTTTCACACTCAACCAACTGCTTTTTTGGCACAATTCACTGTAATGACCTATTTATTTGCAAGGCGATTTGACATATAAATTTGTGATCAATCTCCAAATAGCCAATCTAACAGACAATACAGATCATTGTCTGTGCTTTCAGTTCAGTTTAGTTCAGTCGCTCAGTAGCGTCCGACTCTTTGAGACCCCATGAATCACAGCATGCCAGGCCTCTGTGCTTAGAGTCAGTCTAATAATAAGTAAAAATGTACTGAATACTTGTTCTAAGTCAGGAACTCTAATACATGACTGGAGCTGGAATTCCATTTTATCCTCACCACAGAAACAGCAATGTAGGTGCTATTATTCTCATTTATTACATAAATGGGAAAACGCAGGTTTAGATATCTTGCCTTCCATGTAGTTTTAGAAATTTGTGTGAGTGTGCACTAAGTTGCTTCAGTCATGTCTGATTCTTTGTGATCCTAAAGACTATAGCCCATTAAGCTCCTCTGTCCATAGGATTCTCCAGGCAAGAATACTGGATTGGGTTGCCATTTCCTCCTTCAGGGGATCTTCCATACCCAGGAATCAAACCAGCATTGCTTGCACCTCCTACATTGTCAGGAAGATTCTTTTCAACTGAGCCCTTCAGAAGCTTGCTGCTGCTGCTAAGTCACTTCAGCCTTGTCCGACTCTGTGAGACCTCATAGACAGCAGCCCACCAGGCTCCCCCGTCCCTGGGATTCTCCAGGCAAGAACACTGGAGTGGGTTGCCATTTCCTTCTCCAATGCATGAAAGTGAAAAGTGAAAGTGAAGTCACTCAGTCGTGTCTGACTCTTCATGACCCCATGGACTACAGCCTACCAGGCTCTTCCACCCTTGGGATTTTCCAGGCAAGAGTAGTGCCACTTAAAAATGCTGCTTTTCTGTCAAAAAACATGATCGGCTTCTTCTGAGAATTTGCTGTTGTTCACCTTAATTCTTCTATTATATTTCATAAAACCCAATATACATCTAATTGCTTTGGCAGTATTCATTTAGAATTCCTATAGAGTATCCAGCAATAGTTGTAAGGTCAAATTCTATATAAGTTTCATCAAGAAATGTCATCTTTAGGAAGATCTAGGAATTACTGAATATTATTTTCCACTTGTCTGTAGGATGCAATTGCTATCACCATAATTGACACCATCATATCTCTTGGTAAAAATTCAATTAATGTTCTATATTACACATCAAACTCATGACTTTTTGGACAAAGTTCTGTCTTACACACTTTTTTCTTCATCAACTTTGTTACCTCCATTTTCATAGACTTTTCCTTAATAATGTTCTAAAATCAATGCTTAAAACTGAAAATGTTTTTCATTGCTCATATTAGTCTAAATCTGTACTTTAAAAAAACAAGTGTAAAACCAATCAAATATTCATTAATTTTGATGTCTTTTTTTCCTGTTTATTCAAGTGTGGGGTAAGAAAAATTTTAGCATGATTTTTATTTCTGCCACATCACAGTTAAAAGACTTTTGTCTTCGGTCTAATTTAGTTAAAGAGAAATTACTCCTTATTTTATATATAATTTCTTTCACAAATTATTACCTACAAATTAATGTATATTTTGAGCTTATACCTTTTATAGCAATTATTTTATTATTTCTATTTTATTTTCCAAGTAAAAATAACTCAATGATATCTACTTTATCTATCAATTTGAAACACTGTGCTGATACCATGAATATGAAAACACATTTGGTGAAAATGCTTGAATCAAAGAATATACTTAGAATAAATAAGGCTATTAAATAGTGACAGTAAAGTTATTCCATTAATTGGACATAATTATAAACATTTTGAACCAAATAGCAGAACTTCAAGTACAAGAGTCAAAAACTAAAAATTTTGAGGGGAAGTAGAAAAATTCACAGTTTTAGTTGAAAATTGCTAACAAAAACAAGACCAGAAGCTGGCTGTGGCTCAGATCATGAACTCCTTATTACCAAAGTCAGACTTAAACTGAAGAAAGTAGGGAAACCCGCTAGACCATTCAGGTATGACCTAAATCAAATCCCTTATGATTATACAGTGGAAGTGAGAAATAGATTTAAGGGCCTAGATCTGATAGATAGAGTGCTGGATGAACTATGGAATGAGGTTCGTGACATTGTACAGGAGACAGGGATCAAGACCATCCCCATAGAAAAGAAATGCAAAAAGCAAAATGGCTGCCTGGGGAGGCCTTACAAGTAGCTGTGAAGAGAAGAGAGGTGAAAAGCAAAGGAGAAAAGGAAAGATATAAGCATCTGAATCCAGAGTTCCAAAGAATAGCAAGAAGAGATAAGAAAGCCTTCTTCAGCAATCAATGCAAAGAAACAGAGGAAAACAACAGAATAAGAAAGACTAGAGCTCTCCTCAAGAAAATTAGAGATATCAAGGGAATATTTCATGTAAAGATGGGCTCGATAAAGGACAGAAATGCTATGGACTTAACAGAAGCAGAAGATATTAAGACGAGGTGGCAAGAATACACAGAAGAACTGTACAAAAAAGATGTTCACGACCCATGATGGTGTGATCACTAATCTAGAGCCAGACAGCCTGGAATGTGAAGTCAAGTGGGCCTTGGAAAGCATCGCTATGAACAAAGCTAATGGCGGTGATGGAATTCCAGTTGAGCTATTTCAAATCCTGAAAGATGATGCTGTGAAAGTGCTGCACTCAATATGCCAGCAATTTTGCCAAACTCAGCAGTGGCCACAGGACTGGAGAAGGTCCGTTTTCATTCCAATCCCAAAGAAAGGAAATGCCAAAGAATGCTCAAACTACTGCACAATTGCACTCATCTCACACGCTAGGAAAGTAATGCTCAAAATTCTCTAAGCCAGGCTTCAACAATACGTGAACTGTGAACTTTGAGATGTTCAAGCTGGTTTTAGAAAAAGCAGAGGAACCAGAGATCAAATTGCCAACATCCGCTGGATCATGGAAAAAGCAAGAGAGTTCCAGAAAAACATCTATTTCTGTTTTATTGACTATGCCAAAGACTTTGCCTGTGTGGATCACAATAAACTGTGGAAAATTCTGAAAGAGATGGGAATACCAGACCACCTAACCTGCCTCTTGAGAAATCTGTATGCAGGTCAGGAAGCAACAGTTAGAAGTGGACATGGAACAATAGACTGGTTTCAAATAGGAAAAGGAGTACATCAAAGCTGTATATTGTCACCCTGCTTTTTTAACTTATAGGCAGAGTACATCAAGAGGAACACTGGGCTGGAAGAAGCACAAGCTGGAATCAAGATTGCCAGGAGAAATATCAATAACCTCAGATATGGAGATGACACCACCCTTATGGCAGAAAGTGAAGAGGAACTAAAAAGCCTCTTGATGAAAGTGAAAGAGGAGAGTGAAAAAGTTGGCCTAAAGGTCAACACTGAGAAAACAAAGATCATGGCATCTGCTCCCATCACTTCATGGGAAATAGGTGGGGAAACAGTGGAAACAGTGTCAGACTTTATTTTGGGGGGCTCCAAAATCACTGCAGATGGTGACTGCAGCCATGAAATTAAAAGACGCTTAATCCTTGGAAGAAAAGTTAGGACCAACCTAGATAGTATATTCAAAAGCAGAGACATTACTTTGCCGACTAAGGTCTGTCTAGTCAAGGCTATGGTTTTTCCTGTGGTCATGTATGGATGTGAGAGTTGGACTGTGAAGAAGGCTGAGCACTGAAGAATTGATGCCTTTGAACTGTGGTGTTGGAGAAGACTCTTGACAGTCCCTTGGACTGCAAGGAGATCCAAACAGTGCATTATGAAGGAGATCAGCCCTGGGATTTCTTTGGAAGGAATGATGCTAAAGCTGAAACTCCAGTACTTTGGCCACCTCATGTGAAGATTTGACTCATTGGAAAAGACTCTGATGCTGGGAGGGATTGGGGGCAGGAGGAGAAGGGGACGACAGAGGATGGGATGGCTGGATGGCATCACTGACTCGATGGATGTGAGTCTGAATGAGCTCCGGGAGATGGTGATGGACAGGGAGGCCTGGCGTGCTGCGATTCATGGGGTCGCAGAGTCGGACATGACTGAGCGACTGAACTGAACTGAACTGATGGGGTCGCACAGAGTCGGACACAACTGAAGCAACTTAGCAGCAGCAGCTCTTAGTAACAGAGAAAACATACAAAATCAGTAAGAATTTAGAACACATCAGTAAGAATGAAGAACCCTAGCAAGTATCTTGACCTAATTCGATGTTATAGAACACTTCATTCAAATGTAAGACTACACATTCTTTTCAAGAATACATGAAATATCTACCAAGGCAAAAGATACTATGGACTATAAAACAAGAATTGCTAAATTCAAAAGGATTCAAGTCACCACAAGTATATTCTTCGGCCGCGGTGGAATTATCAAAGTCAGTTGGATACAGGTCACAGGAAAATCTTTCAAATGATTGGAAACTCGGTTCTAAAAATAAATATGAGACAATGAAGGAACCACTAGCATAGCCTAGACACTAGAAATATAAAACAAATTTATTTAAGAAAACCTGGGCACCGGCGTCAGTGTGGTTCCTGCACTTAACTCCACAAAACTCTACCCATATCCTAAAATTTCTTTTACTGCAGAAAGCAATACTCAGGCATCTATAGAATGCTGCTCCACCTCATTTGTTCCATGTCCTCAAAGCAAAAGATAACTGGACTAAAATATCATTTTAGGGTAGTAGTTTGCTATAGTTTAAATTGGAGAATACTGCACAGTACACCTTCCTTAAGACTATATTACAATATGTTATTTTCTGGTATTGTTCTGTATCCATTAACTTGCTTCTTTCTGGATTTCTATTTATTCATGGTTCTAGAACTACATATGAATTAACAGAAGACCTAAACAGACATTTCTCCAAAGAACGCACACACATGGCCAACAAATACATGAAAATATGATCAATATTGGTCATTATTAGAGAAATGCAAATCAAAATTACAATGAGATATCACCTCACACTGGGCAGAATGGCTATCATTAAAAAAATCTACCAACAATAATTCCTGGAGAGGATGTGGAGAAAAGGGAATCCTCTTGCACTGTTGGTGGGAATGTAAATTGATACAAGCACTATGGAGAACAATAGGGCAATACCTTAAAAATATAGGAACAGAATTACCATAAGACCCAGCAATCCCACTACTGGGCATGCTGCCTGATAAAACCATAACTGAAAGAGACACGTGTACCCCAAATGTTCCAATGTTTGTTGCAGCCCTTTTTCACAATTGCTAGGACATGAAAGCAGCCTAAATGTCCACTGACAGATGAATGGACACAGAAAATGTGGTGCATATATACAATGCAGTGTTACTCAGCTTTAAAAAAAGAATGCATTTGAGACAGTGCTAATGAGGTGGATGAACCTAGAGCCTATTGTACAGAGTGAAGTAAGTCAGAAAGAAAGTGAAGTCACTCAGTTGTGTCCGACTCTTTGCGACCCCATGGACTGTAGCCTACCAGGTGCCTCCATCCACGGGATTTTCCAGGCAAGAATACTGGAGTGGGTTGCCATTTCCTTCTCCAGGAGATCTTCCCGACCCAGGGATTGAACCTGGGTCTCCCACATTGTAGGCAGACGCTTTACTGTCTGAGCCACCAGAGAAGCAATAAGTCAGAAAGGGAAAGACAAATATTACATATTAACACAAGTGTATGGAATCTAGGAAGATGGTACTGATGAACCTATTTGCAGGGCAGCAGTGGAGACATAGATGTAGTGAACAGATTTGTGGACAGTTTGGGAGGAGGAGGGTGGGACGAATTGAAAGAATAGCATGGAAATATACATTACCATATGTAAAATAGATAGTGGGAATTTGCTGCGTAACACAGGGAACTCAACTCAGTGCTCTGTGACAACCTAGAGTTGTGGGATGGGGAAGAAGGTGGGAGGGAGGTTCAAGAAGGAGTGGCTGATTCATGTTGCTATATGGCAGAAACCAGCACAATATTATACAGCAAATATCATTAATAAACTTGTTTAAATGTACCTTGTATAGTGTTCCCAGTTTCTTTAATGAATATTAACATTATGTATCCTTTTCCATCACTTTACTTTTTAATCCATTTAAGTCTTCATTTAAAGAGTATTTCTTATAGATACCATATAATTGTCCCACTTTTTATCTACTCACAAAATCTGGCTTTCACTTTAATTTACTTTTGCATTTCGTATGATTGATATGCTTTGGTTTATGTCTATTATCTTACTGTTGTATATTTGTCGCATTTATTTCTTTGTTCCCTCTGATTATTTTTATGATTCCATCATATCTTCTTTGTTAGCTAATTAGATATAACTCTTTGCTTTTTACTGCTTTTGCTCTCTATTTTTTTTTCTTTTTTAAATTTTGGCCTCACCAACAGAATGTTCCTTGGCAGGGACTGAACCCAGTTACAGCAGTGAAAGCACTAAATCCTAATCACTAGACCTCTAGGGAACTCCATCTATCTGTTCCGTTTTTAATTGTTGGGGTACATTTTTACTTATCATTATCTTTAAGCAATATTATACCACTTCACATATAGTATGAGGAACTTACACTAATATATTTCCATTCCCCCACCAACTGTTATACTCTAATTGTCATTCAGTATATTATATGTATACATAAGTACATAATATGTTGCCACTGTTTTATATTTAAATAGTTATTTTAAAAAGAGATTGAAATAGGAAAAAGTTGGCTTCACTGTAGATTTTCAATATAAAACAACAGTGAGGAGAATAAACCTAGCTCCCTATAGAAATGGCACGCTTGACTGACTGCACAGTAAGCATATTAAAGAAACTCAGATAACTTCTTATTAAAGTATAGCTCTTAGTTCTTCACTTCCTGAAATCATAATTTCTTGCATATTATTATTTTGATAAAAATTCATATTTCTGTTTGTTTCCAATTTTCAATAGCTTGATCCCAAATTTCACACTTTTATTTTCAAGTTGTCAGATGGGTTCACACCTCCAGATTTAATATTCAGTTTTATCCAATCAGCTCTTCTAATGTTGATAAATATGCAAACTGGAAAAAGAAAAAGTCATCCGTATGCTCTTATTTTAATTGTCTTAATGGGTTGGTTAATATAGCTTTTCCATTCATTTATTTTGATATTTCCTGCCAGATTCTCAATAACTCTCAAATAAATCATAAACACATCAGGATCAAGAACATAATATGAGATAAATCACTTATTTTTAAAAAACTGTGATAAAGATTTGTTGTCAGCTTTCCAGATACACATTTCACATTTTAAAAACCTGCAATATAATGCAATTTTTAACTCTGTAAAGGCGAAGTCTCAACTCAAGCTATAATTACAGCTTTGAGGAGATAAAAGAGGTTTACATTTCATATGGAAAGACTCGTAGACATAAACACTATAAAGATTTATTCATGTGTGTCAATAAATTGAGATGGTCAAAATATTCCTTATAGTTAGAAGTCAAGCCTATATCAGAAAATATTAAAATTTTGAACTATATAAATTGCATGTTATCAATTAATTAATATAACATTTACTAAAATAAAATATATAACAAGACCAAAAAATTAAATACTACAGTAGGAAATGGGGTAAAAATTTAAAATCTTTCAAATCTAAGTGATGTGTTTATATATGTTGGTATATTTAAGTATCCATCATATAATTCTCTGAAATGTTGCTTAAAAATTGAAATATTTAATAATTTAAAATGCAAAAACAAAAATACCTTGCTTTATGTAAATAATAATACTAATAGGAATCCCCAAAAAGTATTATCATTATTAAACTCTCTGTTTTTTAAAGATTTATCATGATGAGGTTAAAGATTTTGCTTTGGAAAATGTAACTTTGCTTCAGTAAAACTCTTCTTATGGTATATGGGATATTAATCATTGGTTCCTATGATAATTAAACCACCAATTAAAAATAATCAAAAGTTGAAGGGCAGCAACTTAATTGCCAAATTAGGTCCTACCCTACAGGAGAATATCTTCAATAGTTAAGGCAGAGGAAGAGAGAAGTGTTTTTCATTTGGACCTGATTCAAAACATACAAAAGTACATCTACTCTAGATCTAGACATGCAGTATGCTCCTCTCTTAACATGGAACCTTAAGCAAAGTAGCCATTGCTCAAGTCCCAGAAATGCTCTTTCAAACTGTCTTTTCCATCTGCAACTTTGGGTCCTATCTTGTTCCTTGATTCCTCCTCATAAGTTAGGTATCTGGACTCACAGTGTTAATAGGATTATATTCTTTACCTGTGGCTAAAAGGAAAAATCTTTTTTTTTTTCCTTAATATATCCAAGTTTATAACTATTAACTCTTGTAAAAATCTAGTTATGGTAGATGATATAATGGTTTTCCAACACTTTAAGACAGGATATTTTAAGATGCTACTTTTATGACATGAAGATTGCATGCTTTTGTAATGAGAAAACAAAAAGACTATGTTACATTTGTTTAGAATTACAGTTTTACCCTGGAAACAAGAGTATGAGGTTGGAAAAAAGGAATTCATTTAATTCATATTTTACATAAGAGAAATATGTCATTTAAGAGAGGTTAAAGGATTTGGATGAACAAAATTCATGAAAGAATAAAATAAACCTGAATGTGAAAATTTTGGCTCACTGACAGAGGGGGACAGTAGAATCCAGAAAATATAGGTCAGGCAGTGTCGCTAAGCTCTTAGAAGCAAGGTAGACTCAAATATTACAAAGGAGCTGCAAGTTTTGAATGATATCCATGGGAATCTGACCTATCTATGGGGATAATTATAAGAAATCCTTAGGGACAAGAGAGATGGACAGCCAACAGGGTACTGTTCATTCTATACAATCAAAAGAAATGAAGGACAGACAGTCAAGAAAGTAAGGCAGCAGTCTCAATATAAACACAATCCTTGACTCTTTTCCAGCTTCTAGCTAGAAACTATTGACTGAGGAGAAGACAGTCCAAGGAAAGAATAGCCCTGCAAAACTTCAGAAGGTATACATGATAGGGACTCCCCTATTCCTTTTCTAAAAAGACCCATGACCATTTACTTGGCTAAATATACAAGTTATACTTTATGGCTAAAGGGGAATACATAGATGTTTTGAGTGTGTGACTGCATATTTTAATTCAAGAAAACTCAGAGAGGCCATTCTAGTACCTAAACCTGGGGAATCATCTGATAGTTCAGTTCAGTCGCTTACTGTGTCTGACTCTTTGTGACACCATGGACTGCAGCACCGTAGGCTTCCCTGTCCTTCGCCATTTCCCGGAGCTTGCTCAAACTCATGTCCAGATATCTCATAAACTCACTTTCAACAGCTTGGAAGTTCTATTCCCTCTATCCAGCACTGCCCACTCCCTTACAGTTGCTTCTATAAGCACTCCCCAATGAACCTTCTGCATGCAAGTCATCTCCAGTCGGTTTCCCAGCTTAAGACAGATGCTAAACTTGGGTGTGATTACAATGACTTCATGAAAATGCAAAAGCCCTATTGTTTGTTTCTATCAGAGTGTCAAGGTTAAAAGGTTAATGTGAGCTAGGATTATAAAGGATGTGAAAACAGCCATCAAGCTAAGGTGAGCTTAAATTGATACTAAATTTCTAAAGGTCCAGTTAGAAAAATACATCTATTCCAAGTGTATACACATTGATTCTAGGAATTCTTCTTTTTAGGAATATATTCAGAAAATTATGAGTAAGAATACAGATATTATGCATATAATTTTTCATGTCAGCACTGTTCATAACAATAGATTATAATTCTATAAAAAAATTAAAGTTTTGTTATATCAATATTCTTATATTAGTAAGGATTATACTGTCACATGGTGTACATGTATATATATTTAAATGTTAATTTAAATAGTATGAATATATTAATTGGTTATACATATTTGGATAGAATATGAACCCAAATGTATCTATAACACAGAAAATAAATACATATTATAGTATCATTTATAGTCTCACCATGCTTTTGTGTTCTCTTCTACATTTTATGCATTTCCTGACTTTTTAAATAAAAATTAATAATAAAGTTATCTTATTTAAAAATTATAACAAACTCTGGGTCAGAATTTGGTTCTAAATGAAATGATCTAAGTGATAAATTATTTTTATCCTTATATTTTTTATGTGAGATGACTTCCTAGCCTTGATGGAGTAGAAGAAAAAAATCAAAGCAAGTATAAATGCATTATCTTTAGAGAGAACAATAAATTAAGATGTTGTTTACACTCTCTTCATCCATAATTTTTTCCCCAATTGAGTTGTATAAGTTACAGGTAACAGTAAATACCAAAATGGGCACATTTCTCTTTTCATGATCTTTCTCTTGTTCTCATTAAGGGAAAAGCTCTTTAATCTTTTTTTTTTCCCCTTTAACTTGAATTTGGGCTTTTGCCTATCATTATCAGATCAAAGCTTCTACATTGATAAATTGAGATAATTGGCATAGCACAGAAGTGGCACATAGGAAAGTTGTAATATATACTAATTATGTGGATTACAGGCATCATTAGGATTGTTTAACCTGGTTGGTGGGAAACAGGGTAGTCTTTTTGCCAGTAACATTTCCATGTCACTGTCCAATTATTTCTTCAGATATAGAAGCGCAATATAGGGCTTGGTGTTCTCAGAATAATGCTCTCCTAAATCTTCCTGGCACTAACAACATAAGTGCATACTATAAAAGTCCCAGTCACTGCCCACAGCAGTCCAGGAAGAAAATTGCTTACTGCATATATCCTTTGTGCATGTTGCTTGCCGTGACAGATGGCAACAAGAAAAAAAAGGAAGCTTCAACTACATCAAATTATGGCAGATATTGACAGCATAGAATACACACATATAGTAAGGGTGATGAAAAAAATGCCTCAGCAGTTTTAGAAGGAAATTCACCCTTAGTCAGACAAGCAGAGGGAGAATGTGAACCCTCAGAGGTTATAAGACCTGAGAAGAAATGGATAGCTTGAAGAAAAAAGAGTAGTGACATAAGAAAATAAAGGATATTTCAGTCTCAGAAAGAAAATCAATGAAAATGATGAACTGCTATTCAAAGGAAATAACCTGATTATTCCAGTTTCCACAAGAAGGAAGGTGCTGTAGGTAATCCATCAGGATGCGCAGGGTTTTGGAAGGTGAGGGAGAAAGCCTACATGCAATCATCTAACCATCTCTAGTCTCATCTCCCTGAAAGGAGAATTAGTTAGATGTTGGGAGCAATTTAAAATTAATTTCTTTAGTTCAATGAAGCTCATATTGGTACATATATATTTTTGAATTCTTTTCTATGCTTTTCTTTTATATTTTTTAAATAAAATGTTGCAAAAGTATTAAAGATACAATGATGTTCATGAAAACTTTAAAAAATAATATTAAAACAAAGCACCCATGAACTCTCCGAATAACTTAAGAGAACTTACATCTGTATCTTAGAAGATGCCCGGATTTCCCATCCTGGCAATATTTCTCCTTTATACCACCAAGAGAAAATAACCACTGTCCTGAGTTCTGATTTAATCATGTGTTTGATTTTCTATCAACAGTAAATAACCACACACAACCAACATATTAGCCAATGAAATCAAATCATATACATATACACTTACTTTGCTATTTTCATTCAACTTTATGGTTTGGGATCTAATTATGTTTATTGTATATAGTCTTACTGAAGCTTCCTCAGTTGTTCAGTTGTAAAGAATCTGCCTGCCAATGCAGGAGACACAGGTTCAATCCCTGGGTCAGGAAGACCCTGGAAAAAGAAATGGCAACTCACTCTAGTATTCTTGCCTGGGAAACCCCATGGACAGAGGAGACAAGTGGGCTACAGCCATGGGGTCACAAAAGAGTAAGACATGACTTAGCAACTAAACAACAAATATAGTCTTATTGTATGATATACCATAATTTAACTGTTTAATTGATTTTTGAAAGTTTGTTGCACTGTTTCAATGTTATTACAAATGAGGATACCTTTGAACACAGGGATCCCCAAGTATACACATGTTCAAATGTATTGCATAATAAAAGTTTTTTATAGAGTTGTTGTTGTTGTTTTTTAATCAAAATTTGAATCCCATTATGCTGCATCACATGAGAGTTCTCTTTGTTTTTCTTCCTTGGCAAACCTAGTGTCATTCTGTCGTCTAACTTTTGCCAATTAAGTATTCTTCAATATGGTTTTTATTTATATTTTCTTGAAGATTAATAAGGTTGGACACTTCTTCATAAGATATTCAATATCTATATTATCTCTTTTGTGAACTTCCCTCTCATGACTTTGCCACTATTTTGGTATGAAGGTTACTTTTTGCTTACAGTTTTGAGCAAATCCTTCACATATTCTGGGTATTAAAACTAGAAGTTGCTGTAACTTTTTTTTTTAGATTCTAACTTAAAATTATTTTTTTCTGGTTTTCCTGTATGCAGAGATATCCTTAATTTTAAGGTCATCAAATTTATCAACTGTTTCCCATACAGGTTTGTATTTGGTGGTCTTGTTTTATTTTAAAAGAATTTTAAAAAATACTTCTAACATCAGAAAAAAAGAATAAATCTCCACTATTAACTTTTAAAATTTTAGATTCTTTACCTTTACATTAAATTTTTTAAGCCAGGTGCAAACCAGGAAGAGTTCCCAAGCAGACTGGATCTGCCAAAGACTTGCTTTTGAACTTCTCACCAAGAGAACTTTGACAAACATACGTGTACTGTTTAAGCCACTCAGTCTGTGATATTCTGTTATAGCAAATCAAACCCAGTAGAGGAATTTTTAAATATACTCTGCACTTTCCTCTTATACTCAAATGCACTTTTACAGTAGTAAGGAATACAACATTTCCTCCTTTATTTACTTAAACAAAAATTAGCTAGTACTTCTAAATTGAGTACTAAGTCTCCTGAAAGCAAATTGGAGGTTTACTCTTTCTCATTTAGGAGGTATAACAAAGTAAAAAAGATATTTCAAATCTTAAAAACTTACAGATTCATTGCTGCTTTTTGAAAAAGTCCCAGAAATCCAGGACTATGTACAGAAAATGTTTTAGATGTAAAAGTACTTTGCATGTGTAGAATTAAATAACCTAGATTGCCCTAGCATTACTCTCTGTAAGACAGGTTTGAGGCAAATATTTTATAGAGCATGTGCCATGGGTGAAGGATATCTCTGAGATTCACTCAGTGCTATAAATTTGGTTAATATACTTGCTGTCCATTTGGCTTAATTCCCCAAATAATAATAATAACATCAATAATGATAATAATGGCTAAGATTTAACCACTTTCTATGTGTCAAGCACTGTTTTAAATGATTTATGTTTATCAGCATGCTTAATACTTATAACTATATTGCAGACTATTAGATAGCAAAGTGTATGCTTTCTTATCAAAATAATCTATAAATATTTCTGAGTTTAAAAGTACACATAAATAATATTTAAGAATAATTGCTTCCAAACTCCTGAGTTATTTACTTATTTTTTCAGCCCAAAGGCCATATATATGTTGAAAACTAGGAAGTAATTAAGCATTCAAATTAGAACAATTCAGACATGACTTAGTGGCTAATAATAACAACAAACATTTAAAACTTTAGAAATTAGTATTAAACTACCTTTAGTATAGCTTTAAATGTAAGTAAAAATGCTTTTATCCACGACTAGAGTCAGAACAGAGACAGTTGATAAAAAAAGTGAAAGATTCAGCACTCCCCTAGTCACCAGTCATCAATTATGACCTTACTGGGAAGGAAAGACCCTAATCCACTGATCTTAATGTAGATTGTAGACTTAGTGTCTACAACTTATAGACACACTCAAATTTAAATTCACATTTCTAAAATCAAAGGTTGAGGAAACTGGTACGACTAATAATTCCTCATCTGATTTGTTAGCTTCTCTATAGTTAATGAATAAAATCAAATATCATCAAATTATTCACTTAAGGAATCAACTTTCTATAAAAGAATAAAATTTCTTAAAATAAAAACATTCAGAAAAATGGAGACTGTATAGTTAACGTGATTATAAATCATATCAATGAAATAATAATTTGGAATAAATCTTCAGTCTTTACTAAATTTACTGGGATCCTTAAAAGAAACACTATACAAGGCTATCTGGAGGGAAAGGGTGAATTGGGTATTGTTTAATGTGTACAGATTTTCAATTTTGCAAGATGAAAAGAGCTCTGGGTTCTGTCTGTGCAGCAGTGTAAATTAGCTAAAACTACTAAACTGTACACTTAAAATTGATTAAGATGGCAAATTTTATATGTGCATTTTACCATTTTTTTAAGTGAAAAAAAAAAAAAAGAAAGAAAAAAGTTGCCTTTTACCTCCATTGCTAGTAAGAGCTACTTTCTCCCAACTTTCAACAGTAACAAATAAGCAAAGTAAGACAGAAGAACAGAAACTGGAAAATTAAATCAACATTTGTTGACTGACTAATCAGAGCTTGCAATGGCAAGTACTATTAGCCTCTCATTTTTAGATATAAATTTAAAGTCAATAATATTTGTCCAATCTAATGCAACAAGTGTTAAAACTAATACATAAACACAATTCTGGGAAGATCAAGTTCTTTTTTATGCTAGATTACTTTTCAAAATATCACATGAAATGCAATTCTATGAGGCCAACAAAGGCTTTTATTGAGTAAGTGCTCAAAAAGAAAATAATGCATAATACCTAGTCAGAAATGCAATGAACTTCAGATAACTGGCAGTAATTATAAATACCATAAATTTAAAGTCTATAAAGAGTTTATACATATATATATATATATATGTATATAAACAGCCTTCCTTTATTTTCCAGGTTAGCAATTTAGTTCAATTCATCCTAATAAAAATATATCCCACACCAAGAGTAGGAAACAGATCATAACAAATTAAAACCTTCACTTCAGAGATGATAGGTTTAAAAGTAAAGATGAGTCTTCTCAGAGAAGACTGTCTTTGTCTTAAATATTGGGTTAGCCAAAAGGTTCATTTGGGCTATGCCATAATATTTTATAGGAAAATCTGAATGAATGTTTTTGCCAATCCAATACATGTAACATGATAAGAATGATATAGAAAACTGTGATAACACCTTCAATGAAATAAAATGGGGAAAAAAAATCAAAGAGGGATATATATATATATACATATGTCTTATTATGTTCCCTTTGTAGTTGGGTCAAAGACTGGCCAGAGAGAATGATTGAGATGACTGCTGTTTTCTAATGTTTACCGGGGAAGAAAAATGAACTACAGGGCAATTTTTCATTGAGTAAAACAGCAAGGAAGTCACTCTTTATCCAGCCTCAGAATGGAGCTAAGGAGACATGTAACTGATGAAGTGAAGAATTAATCATGGGCAACTCAAGATAGCCCTAGAAGCTAAAATACCCCACAGTTTCTCACATTGCAGTGGGAAAAGAATTTTTTGATTAACAATGAGGTTTCTCTTGCAAGGAACCTTTTGGATTATGAATATATCAGATCTAGCTTGTGAAACACAGACTGGTTCCAAATCAGGAAAGGAGTACGTCAAGGCTGTATAGTGTCACCCTGCTTATTTAACTTATAAGCAGAGGGCATCATGTGAAATGCTGGATTGGATGAAACACAAGCTGGAATCAAGATTGCTGGGAGAAATATCAATAACCTCAGATATGCAGATGACACCACCCATATGGCAGAAAGTGAAGAAGAACTAAAGAGTCTCTTGATGAAAGTGAGAGAGGGGAGTGAAAAAGTTGGCTTAAAACTCAACATTCAGAAAACTAAGATCATGGCATCTGGTTCCATCATTTCATGGCAAATAGATGGGGAAACAATGAAAATGGTGAGATACTCTCTAGGGGGCTCCAAAATCACTGCAGATGGTGACTGCAGCCATGAAATTAAAAGATGCTTGCTCCTTGGAAGAAAAGTTATGACAAAACTAGACAGCATATTAAAAAGCAGAGACATTACTTTACCAACAAAGATCCATCTAGTCAAAGCTATGGTTTTTCCAGTAGTCATGTATGGATGTGAAAGTTGGACTATAAAGCAAGCTGAGCCTCAGAGAATTGATGCCTTTGAACTGTGGTTTTACAGAAGACTCTTGAGAGTCCCTTGGACAGCAAGGAGATCCAACCTGTCAATACTAAAGGAAATCAGTCCTGAATAGAGTTAAACTTGAAACTCCAATACTTTGGCCTCCTAGTGTGAAGAACCCATTTGAAAAGACCCTGATGCCAGAAAGAAAGATTGAAGACAGGAGGAGAAGGGGACAACAGAGGATGAGATTGTTGGATGGCATCACCTACTCAGTGGACATGAGTTTGAGTAAATTCCAGGAGTTGGTGACAGACAGGGAAGCCTAGCATGCTGAAGTCCATGGGGTCACAGAGTCAGACACGACTGGGTGACTGAACTGAGTTTGTGAAAGTTAATAAAGGAAAAAACTTCACTAAAATAGTCAGGAGGCCAGAGGGGGAGCTCTCATGCATATAACACTAGAGGTCAATACAGATCCAAAGAGGAAGAGGAAGAGGTGTACTTTGCTCTTCCAGCAGGCAGTGACACTGCTGCTGCTGCTAAGTCACTTCAGTCGTGTCTGACTCTGTGTGACCCCATAGACGGCAGCCCATCAGGCTCCCCCGTCCCTGGGATTCTCCAGGCAAGAGCATTGGAGTGGGTTGCCATTTCCTTCTCCAATGCATGAAAGTGAAAAGTGAAAGTGAAAGTGAAAGTGAAGTTGTGTCCGACTCCTCATGACCCCATGGCCTGTAGCCCACTAGGCTCCTCCGTCCATGGGATTTGCCAGGTAAGAGTACAGGAGTGGGTTGCCATTGCCTTCCCCGAAAGAGTACTGGAATGGGTTGCTAATATCATTAAGAGAAAGATTTTCTTCTTGCTCTGTAACAGCTCAGCCAACAGAAGACTATCACAACTCAGCCAATGAACAGCCACTGAACTTTGAACTCCTAATTTCCTCCCATGGGACTTTTGTTTACAACAGTCTCTCCCAACTTCCCTTTCTCCTCTCAAGAGTTTTCTCTCCTCACATGTGCATGTCATCCACCATAATCACACAAAGAATTGAGTTGTAATTCTTGCTGCTCCCATATAAACCTGTTTTACTGGTAAAATAATGAGTCACTGATTTGTTTTAGGTTAATTAATTTACATTTTAAATTATATATATGTATATACACTAATAATAAGGGATTTGATTTAGATCATACCTGAATGGTCTAGTGATTTTCCCTACTTTCTTCAATTTAAGTCTGAATTTGGCAATAAGGAGTCAGCTCCTGATCTTGTTTTAGTTGACTGTATAGAGCTTCTCTATCTTTGGCTGCAAATAATATAATCAATCTGATTTCGGTGTTGACCATCTGGTGACGTCCATGTGTAGAGTCTTCTCTTGTGTTGTTGGAAGAGGGTGTTTGCTATGACCAGTGCATTTTTCAGGGAAAACTCTATTAGTCTTTGCCCTGCTTCATTCTGCATTCCAAGGCCAAATTTGCCTGTTACTCCAGGTGTTTCTTGACTTCCTACTTTTGCATTCCAGTCCCCTATAATGAAAAGGATGTATTTTGGGGATGTTAGTTCTAAAAGGTCTTGTAAGTCTTCATAGACCTGAACAACTTCAGCTTCTTCAGTGTTACTGGTTGGGGCATAGACTTGGATTACTTTGATATTGAATGGTTTGCCTTGGAAACGAACAGAGATCATTCTGTCATTTTTGAGATTGCATCCGAGTACTGCATTTTGGACTCTTTTGTTGACCATGATGGCTACTCCATTTCTTCTAAGGGATTACTGCCCATAGTAGTAGATATAATAGTCATCTGAGTTAAATTCACCCATTCTAGTCCATTTTAGTTTGCTGATTCCTAACATGTCGACATTCACTCTTGCCATCTCTTGTTTGACCAGTTCCAATTTGCCTTGATTCATGGACCTGACATTCCAGGTTCCTATGCAATATTGCTCTTTACAGCATCGGACCTTGCTTCTATCACCAGTCACATCCACAACTGGGTATTGTTTTTGCTTTGGCTCCATCCCTTCATTCTTTCTGTAGTTATTTCTCCACTGATCTCCAGTAGCATATTGGGCACCTACTGACCAGGGGAGTTCCTCTTTCAGTGTCCTATCATTTTGCTTTTTCTTACTGTTCATGGGGTTCTCAAGGCAAGAATCCTGAAGTGGTTTGCCATTCCCTTCTCCAGTGGATGACATTCTGTCACTAGGCCATTCAGGTATTACCTAAATCAAATCCCTTATGATTATACAGTAGAAGTGAGAAATAGATTTACGGGACTAGATCTGATAGAGTGCCTGATGAACTATGGACTGAGGTTCATGACATTGTACAGGACACAGGGATCAAGACCATCCCCATGGAAAAGAAATGCAAGGAAGAAAAATGGCTGTCTTGGGAGGCCTTACAAATAGCTGTGAAAAGAGAGGCGAAAAGCAAAGGAGAAAAGGAAATATATAGGCATCTGAATGCAGAGTTCCAAAGAATAGCAAGAAGAGATAAGAAAGCCTTCCTCAGTGATCAATGCAAAGAAATAGAGGAAAACAACATAATAGAAAAGACTAGAGATCTCTTCAAGAAAATTAGAGATACCAAGGGAACATTTCATGCAAAGATGGGCTCGATAAAGGATAGAAATGGTATGGACCTAACCAAAGCAGAAGACATTAAGAAGAGGTGTCAAGAATACACAGAAGAACTGCACAAAAAAGATCTTCATAACTAAGATAATCACGATGGTATGATCACTCACCTAGAGGCAGACATCCTGGAATGTGAAGTCAAGTGTGCCTTAGAAAGCATCACTGCGAACAAAGCTAGTGGAGGTGATGGAATTCCAGTTGAGCTATTTCAAATCCTGAAAGATGATGCTCTGAAAGTGCTGCACTCAATATGCTAGCAAATTTGGAAAAGTCAGCAGTGGCCACAGGACTGGAAAAGGTCAGTTTTCATTCCAATCTCAAAGAAAGGCAATGCAAAAGAATGCTCAAACTGCCGCACAATTGCACTCATCTCACGCTAGTAAAGTAATGCTCAAAATTCTCCAAGCAAGGCTTCAGCAATATGTGAACTGTGAACTTCGAGATGTTCAAGCTGGTTTTAGAAAAGGCAGAGGAACCAGAGATCAAATTGCCAACATCTGTGGGATCATGGAAAAAGCAAGAGTTCCAGAAAAACATCTATTTGTGCTTTGTTGACTATGCCAAATCCTTTGACTGTGTGCATCACAGTAAGCTGTGGAAAATTCTGAAAGAGATGGGAATACCAGACCACCTGACCTGCTTCTTGAGAAACCTATATGCAGATCAAGAGCAACAGTTAGAACTAAACATGAAACAACAGACAGGTTCCAAATAGGAAAAAGAGTACATCAAGGCTGTATATTGTCTCCCTGCTTATTTAACTTATATGCAGAGTAAATCATGAGAAACGCTGGGCTGGAAAAAGCACAAGCTGGAATCAAGATTGCCAGGAGAAATATCAATAACCTCAGATGTGCAGATGACACCACCCTTCTGGCAGAAAGTGAAGAGGACCTAAAAAGCCTCTTGAGAAAGTGAAAGTGGAGAGTGAAAAAGCTGGCTTAAAGCTCAACATTCAGGAAACGAAGATCATGGCATCTGGTCCCATCACTTCATCGGAAATAGATGAGGAAACAGTGGAAACAGTGTCAGACTTTATTTTGGGGGCTCCCAAATTACTGCTGATGGTGTTTGCAGCCATGAAATTAAAAGACGCTTACTCCTTGGAAGAAAAGTTATGACCAACTTAGATAGCATATTCAAAAGCAGAGATATTTCTTTGCCAACAAAGGTCCATCTAGTCAAGGCTATGGTTTTTCCAGTGGTCATGTATGGATGTGATATTTGGATTGTGAAGAAAGATGAGCTCCAAAGAATTGATGCTTTTGAACTGTGGTGTTGGAGAAGACTTCTGAGAGTCCCTTGAACTGCAAGGAGATCCAACCAGTCCATTCTGAAGATCAGCCCTGGGATTTCTTTGGAGGGAATGATGCTGAAGCTGAAACTCCAGTACTTTGGCCACCTCATGCGAAGAGGTGACTCATTGGAAAAGACTTTGTTGCCTGGAGGTATTGGGGGCAGGAGGAGAAGGGGATGACAGAGGATGAGATAGCTGGATGGCATCACTGACTCAAACATGAGTCTGAGTGAACTCCGGGAGTTGGTGATGGACAGGGAGGTCTGGCGTGCTGCAATTCATGGGGTTGCAAAGAGTCGGACACGAATGAGCGACTGAATGAACTGAACTGATATACACTGTTACAACTGTAAATCAAAAATATCCTTGATTAAGTACACATAGTTGATAATACTAAAGTAAAGCTAACAGAAGTTAAAATTTAAAAATCAAAACTAGTAGAAATAAGATCCCAATTTTAAGTAAAACTGAATATAAATTCACAAAACAGCCTTAAAATTTAATCTAGCTCAAAACCATATATGTAGATAAGTGTGTGTGTGCATGCATATGTAGTTAGCAAATTTAGGAAAATATAAATTTCTAGATGTGGATGTATATTGGGGTATAGTATCTCTTAATAAATCAGCCATAATAAATAGTTATTTGTCTAAGTTAAAGCCACAATAAATGCAACTATTTACTAAGTTAAAGTCCCAGTAAGAAACATGACATATTCAAAATAAATAATGTGCTGAAGGGACTGTTTAGAAGAGGTGGGGCGGGGGGGAGGGGCTCAAACTAGAGTACCATGAAGTACCCTTGGGCCTTGATCTGCAGGGAGAAACCAACTCTCTTGGGCCTAAAGGGGCCAGGGAGGAGATATATCCATTATGACCAATGGCTATCGGCAAAGGAACATTCAAAGGACTTGTAGATATTTGTAGGGAAAAAGAGCAGAAAATAGAGTTGGCAGCAAACTGCAAACAGGCAAGGAGGAAGCCTGGGAGAAAGACCCTTGACACTTCCACCCTCCCTCTCTCTTACCTGTGACTGGTGTTTCCACCAGCTGGCTGGGGATCACAGGGCAAAAGAGCCTTGTTGAAGCAGTACCTGTGACTCAGCTCCTCTGGCACAAAGCAGGGTGGAGAAAGGCAGATTATGCATCTGGAGGGGCAAAAGCAGGACCTTCAGCACATATTTACATACCAATTTCAGATTTTCAACAGCCATTTCCAGAAGCCCATTTAACTCAAACCATTTTCAAAGATAAATAGAGTGTTTTGCTTTGTTTTTTAAATTGAAGATTTTTATAGTGTCTCAATACTGTCCATTTATATTGGTAACAGAGTCAGTAATTAAACTGTCTTTCAATTCCATACCCAGTATTTCTCAGGGTACTTGGATAAATCTAGATGTAAAAGAACTAAAGGGCTTGCTAAGTCACTTCAGTCGTGTCCGACTCTGTGTAACCCCAGCGATGGCAGCCCACCAGGCTCCCTCGTCCCTGGGATTCTCCAGGCAAGAACACTGGAGGGGGTTGCCATTTCCTTCTCCAAAGCATGCAAGTGAAACGTGAAGTGAAGTTGCTCAGTCGTGTCCGACTGTTCGCGACCCCAAGGACTGCAGCCCACCAGGCTCCCCCGTCCAAGGGATTTTCCAGGCAAGAGTGCTGGAGTGGGGTGCCATTGCCTTCTCCGACTAAAGGGCTTAGAGAGATGTTTTAACTCTCTTTTCTTCTGTGCTGGGTCTTGAAAATGTTCATGTATAGCTGGAGTATGGAATTGAGATATGGAGTTCCAGTAAATCTTCACAGTTAGGCACATTTTCTAATGGCCTAGAAGAATCTCAGATGCTCAGGGAGTTCTGTGTCAGTCTTTAAAGAGATCCATTACTGAAGTTCTTGCATATGGTAAAGAATACAGCACAAGATCAAATGAAACCCTTTCACAAAGAAACAACAGAAGCTGCAGTGGAGTGCTGAAACCCACATTTTGCCAGGTTAAGGAAAGTAACTGAGGAAGTTTACAGGGCCAGAAAGCTAGCCCTCTGTTTACACACAGTGAGAATTCTAGCTTCCTGTACAACCCTGTGCCTTAAAAGGTTTAGAGAGCTCTTTGATGCAAAAGAATTACACTGCCTAAAGAAAGCAAGCAAAATTAACAGATCAATGGGAATCAAAATAGCCAGTACTTCTAAATTAGGCTGTGCTGTATGTTTTTAAAACAGCATTAGCAGAAAGAAATGGTACTCCCAGAAAGATAACGGAGTTCAAATAAACCAAGTCCTTCAAAAAGAGTTCCGATTTGTTTTAAAAAGCATGGTGTGTATGATGTATAAAGCTTTGAGGTGTGCATTTGAGACACAAAGTGGGAGGAGTCTAAGGCAGACACAGAGAGTTTGAATGATAAGCCAAGGCTACTTCATAAATAATCGGAAATGAAAATTACGCTCCCCCCATATATTCTAAAACTGCATCCTAAGAGTAAATCTCTTCCGAGACAGATCTGCAAGCATTTTGCAACCTTATGAAACATTGAGCAGCATATGCATTGTATTAACAGAGGCAGAGAACCGCTGGGTTTAACTGCACATGCTGCATGCCGTAAAGGTGCTGTGTCATTCATATGATTCGTAATAAATCTTTTGCATTCTTTCTTCACAATAATTTATCTGAAATAGAAGCCAACACCTTCCAGGTTACTAAGCCTAGCTATTGAATTAATTCATGAGCTGGACTGAAAAAACGGGCCATTCTTCACCACCAGGATCATGAATATTTTAATATCTGAATAAAGTTAAAGCAACTCAACTTTGTGGAGATGCTACCAGGACAGAAACACCTGTACCTCTACGCTCAGAATTCCACCAATTCAATAACAAAAAGTATGTGTAGAACAATTCCCCAGACTGGAATTAGACTTCTTTAGTATACAGGACCAGAACTAGATATGTGAAGAAATAAGTGAAAAATCCCAGAAAAAAAAAACAACTGAGTTTTCAAAACTTTTGGGCTTCTGCCAACCAAAATGATCTGCCAACACAAAGAGGAAATTGGAGAGTAGTTGATATAATTTTTCTCTGTTCTCCAACAACTTTGTCAGTTTATTTTTACCAAAATCAGAAAACACAAAGGAAAATAAACATTCATAGAAGATTGATGAGAAAGATGTATATGTGAAAGTGTGTATAATATTTTAATAAACTATTGCTTGCATCACTGTTTTCCTTGGTCGAGGAAGCAAATGGGCAATTGTATCTAACCTAATCTGAACATGGCAGTGAACGATCCTTGTTTCTGACAAATATTATACTATCTGTAAATCCTCAAATTACCACTGCCAGAAAGTGATTAAGTTAACCCTCTAACTGTGATTCTCAACATCAACTGCATATTAGAGTTACTTGCAGCAGTTTGAATCAGAATTTCTGGGGATAGGAACGGGCCATCAACATTTTTTAAAGGTTCCTGCGACAGTTAACTGTTATCCTATGCAAAGATGTTGCAAGGGGAATGTGAATTTCTTTGCAGTACTCTTATGACTTGAACATCATCAATGTTAACTGAGTTTCCTTACTTTGTTTGATCACTAGTACAAATCATGCCTTTCGTATAATTACATCATAGGAATTTGCTGAGAATTCTTTAGTGAAAATGAACAAATAAAAATGTTTACCATTTTGGTATTTTAAAGCAAATTTCTATTCCTATGTGACCATAAGCACACTAATTCTTAGTGCTTGTTAACATGCCTATAAAATGAGGATGACTGCCTCTACTTTCTACGGTTATGAAAGTGGAAACCTATCATGAAACAAGATGGGTTACTACATCAGAAAAAAAACGAATAAAATCTTTGCACAAAATAGATATTCATTATATAGTAGCTATCAACAAAATAACTATAAATTTGAAGTCTGAATATGTTATTTTAGTTATAATTGCAATTATAAGCTTAACTTTTCATTAATTTTAAAATTTATGCAACAAATATTTATTAAACACTTACTACAGCTAGACACTGCAAGCAGATACACAGGAAAACAAACTAAAATCCCTAGTTTTCATTAAATTTACTTTTAAAGGAGATATCAACAATATACTATGTAATATAATAATAATGACTAAGGAGAAAAAAGAGCATGTAGTGTGTTGGAGAAGCATTTGTGTTACATAGGATAACAGGGGTAGTTCTCATTGAGATAGTTATATTTGAGCAGACTGGAGCAAGTGAGGAAGCTAACCATGGAGATAGCTAGTGGAAAGGCATTTTAGGATGGGGTAAGAATATTCTTGGGGTGCTCAGGTAGCAGCAAGGAAGCTATTGTGGCAGAATTAAAATCAAGCCAAGAGAAAGTAATAGGCGATGAGATAGGAGAGGTAATGCGGATATGGGAAGTGAGTTGACTGGATAAGGCCTTATGGACTGTGATTCTACCTCCTTTCCAATAGTCTTTTAGGTAGATTTCGATTTCCTGCTCCTCATGAAATCCCATGGACAGAGGAGCCTGGTGGGCTACTGCCCATGGGGTTGCAAAAGAATCAGACAATGACTTGTAACCATTAAAAGAGTACTTACTGGACAAAGAGTTGTGGTGAAAATGTGAGATGCAGTTCTTATAGACAAGAGCATACAGTTGCCTTATCATGGTAATAAGCCTATTTGAGGTCTGCTCCACTGGTGTTTGTCCTTGGATACCCATGAAGGGTAGAACTCACTGCCTCCACAATGAACAGAAGAAGGACGAAATGAACTGTGGTTGTTTAAATCATTAGGATCCTGACCTGTTTGTCACAGCATATAAAGTATCCTGACTTATACATAACTCATACTAAGGACTTCTGCTTTCATTCTGAGTAAAATGGGAAATGTGGTAATTTTTAAGACAGGTGCAAAATGATTTGACTTATTTTAGACAAGATCACTACCATCTACTTTGGAATAGGGTGCAAGACTTGGGCAAGGGTAGAAGCTCTACCTGGGCTTCCCAGGTGGTCCTAGTGGCAGAAAACCACCCACCAGTTCAGGAGACATAAGGGACATGTGTTCATTCCCTGGGTTGGGAAGATTCCCTGGAGGAGGGCATGGCAACCCACTCCAGTATTCGTACCTGGAGAATCTCATGAACACTGGAGCCTGGCAAGCTGCAGTCCATGGGGTTGTACCAAGAGTTGGACACGATTGCAGTGATTTAATATGTATGCAGAAGCTCGAGATAAAAAGAGATACTATTGAGAACATTCATGTTCAGAGGAGATGGTGTAGCACAGACATCTCTTTACTAAAACCAGAGGTGAAGTGAGGCAGCTGTCTCGATTTAGTGCCCATACTCTTTCCACCAGTTGACCTTCTATTCTCTTTTGGGATGCTGTCATTTCAGTTTTTTCCTATGTTCAACTGCCTACAGTTTAATCCTTACACAAATATTAATTATAACTAAAAGTAAATGATTTATTTAAAAATGCAGTAATATATATTCACATCTTCTTTGTGATAAAGAATAGAGGTTTAAACAGATACAAATCTCTTCTCTTGCCCTTGAAGTCTCTTCATCTAGTTGGGACCTCGAGACAAATACAATGAGAGTACACATAATATTAATAGTAAAAGTACACAAATGATTTTTAAGAATATGTGTGTCATGCTAGTTTAAGAAAAAAATAGATTAGTGCTAATTTAATAAGGCATACAATATGGGCTTTAGACAAAACATGAGACTTTCATGGATGAAAAGTTGGGAAGTCATTTCAATAAAAAATAAATATATAAATATGTTAGGAAGTGGTATATTATGGTAGTCATTTTCTGAATATATATGTAGACCATTTATAAAGGAATAGAAAATTTTTAAAGGAAAAAATGGTAATTTAGAGAAGTAAAGAAGTAACAAATTATAAAAGGCCTTCGTTAAGAGAATGAAGAAAGCATAGAATAGCCAAACAGATTTTTTTTAGTATTAATATAGATTCAAAATGACCAAAGGGTGTTTATAATTTTAATATACATAGATGAAATGGCTGATTTAAAACATGATTATTACAACATTCCTGATTCAATTATTCAACATGCCTGATACAATTTTGCTCCCACTTAAAAAAAAAAAAAAGAATTTTGACTATTCACTATACACGACTTTATGTTACTCTTAATCCAGGAATTACAGTGAATGCCTAAGGCAATGAAACAGTTAAACAAGTTATTATATATTTGCTAGTCAGGGAGAAAAATTAAAGTAAAAAATTGTATTGAGGGTTAACAAAAATAATTTACTCTTAAAATAGTACAAATAATGCTTACAAAACATTACATTATTCATTTAGCTAAAAGTAATTCCGTGTAAGAAAAGAACTTTTGAATATTTACTAATATACTACTATTTTCAAGTAAATTTCTAAAGTCTTAGAACAAATCTTATTATTTTTATTGGAGTAATGTTCAGTTATAATTCTAGTCCTCAGTAAAGGTAAAAGAATTTCTAGGGGAAAGAAAAGATTGATCTTTTAATTTGATCTAGTAAATAATTATTCGAAGGAAAATTAAATTAGAGGATATTTTAGAAAGGAGCCCATATGATCTACCAGTGCACAAAAGGATGTGAAATAAAAGGTTTCATGTGTCTTTTGGGACCTGTTATACTGCCACTGTGAAATATAAAATATTGTAATTGTTTCAGTATAGTCATCAATGACAGACAATATAGAAGATTGTGATTCTCAAGCAAGCACTCATATTTCAACCTGATCAGTGACAGTCTGGATTTTTTAATTGTTTATATTTGAGGGTGTTTCATTCTGATGGGAAAAAAATATTTAATTTCTTTTAACATTTAAAAAAAATTCTAGTTACTAATGATAAAATTTCAAGCCTCAAGACAAATTTAGAATCAACCAAAGCCTTGTTTAAAGATGAGCTTGTTTAAAATACTTGTGGAAGTATTTTAAAATAATTATTTTACCAAAAAAAAGTAATTTTGTGCTGAGAATTCAAAACTTGTATTTTTTGATGTGAGTTCCAATTGGAAAACATTAATTAGGGAAAAAAAATGGCACTGAATACAGGAGAGAGAAATTAAGAGATATCATATTTATAAACCTGTATTTTTACGTATTGTTTAGGACTTGATAGTAGAACTGTTACTTGATTCTCTAATAAGGGTAGAAAGATAGACAGGAAGAGTAGGAAAGGTGGGGAATATAAAGCACCATCCAATGCTGATCACCAAAGGAGAAACTTTACTGTTACATCAAGACCCAAATGATTTCAGCTCTTTGGAGGATATAGATAACATATAAAATGAGTCAAGCAAAAGCTAATTAAATAGCTTAATATGTAAAGGTATTGTGTCAGTACCGAGGGTTCACACTTGGACTACAATGTCAGAATGGGTGCTACCTTTGTACAGTTCATCCAACTCTACTCTTTTCTACTCAAATAACCCATTGCCCCAGATTGGTAATTTGTTCCAATATAAATTCTTACCCTAGACCAGTCTGTCTTCCTATATCTAATACAATCTAGTGACTTTCTTTTATCATTCTTGGTGAGTACCATCCAATATAGAGTAATGAAGCCTCCTTAGGCATCATCAAGGAGTACAGGAATGTACCATCCCCCAAATATTTCCTGCGGAACATAGTTGACTCACGTGTGCATGCACATGTGCTCAGTTGCTTCAATTTAGTCTAGCTCTTTGCAATCTTATGTACGCCTTACATGGGATTCTCCAGGCAAGAATACTGGGGTGGGTTGCCATGTCCTCCTCCAGGGTATCTTCCCAACCCAGGGATCAGACTCTCATCTCCTGCATTTCCTGCATTGCAGGCAGATTCCTTACCACTGAGCCATCTGGGAAGCCCACACATTCTACTTAGGACTTTTCAACTATAGTTTGTTTTCTCTTTCCTCATACATGTTCAAGGAATCATATTCTAACTTCCTTCTATCTCCCACATCAAGTTAGAGGTTTTATATTAAGCACAAAATAACCAACACAGTTCAGTTTTTTAAAAAACACTGGCTTGTGCATTTGCTATGTTTTCTCCTGCCCCCTTTTACTAGGTCAGATAAAATAGAAGCCTTATGTGTGTACAGTCTTACACTCAGCTTTAAAACCCACGTTCCAGAATAGGTGAAGATGGTTTTGAATACAAGTCATTATGAGTTAGAGGTCAGTAAACTTTTTTCATAAATGGTCATACATTAAATATTTTAAGCTTTCCAGCCACACAGCCCTCTCATATTCTCCTTTGTTTTCTTAAACAATACTTTAAAATGTAACAAAAATTTTTAGCACAGTAGGGAAAGTAGGGACTGGGATGGATATGGTCTCTAAGCAGGAGTAGATATGTGTTTCAATTGCCAAATGTTACTTAGGAAAAAAAAAAAATGGCATTGAATAAAGCTCACAACAACAATTTACTTCATCTACGAGACAAGTATGAGAATTGAATAAGATATATAAAAAGCCTTGGCCCCGGTAAGTGCTTACAAATTGCTGGCTATTATTGATGGTAATTTTCTTATTAGGATGCTTAGAACTACTGAGTTAGTTAGGAAAGAATAATGTACTTACTGCCATTTGAAGGATTTGAATGTTTATAGATACACTGATTACAGATATTCTGAGAAGGAATTAGACCCCTATAAAAGTATATCTTTTGCCATTACCGAAATGCAAAATGAAACCACATAAGATACCAACCACTTTACACAACTAGGGTTGCTATAGTCAAGAAGATAATAACAAATGGTAATATTTAATAGCGATGAGTGTTTACAGTTCAGTTCAGTCGCTCAGTCGTGTCCAACTCTTTGCGACCCCATGGACTGCAGCAACCCAGGCCTCCCTGTCCATCACTCATATCCATTGAGTCGGTGATGCCATCCAACCATCTCATCCTCTGTCATCCCCTTCTCCTCCTGACTTCAATCTTTCCCAGCATCAGGGGCTTTCCAAATGAGTAAGTCCTTCACATCAGGTGGCCAAAGGATTGTAGTTTCAGCTTCAGCATGAGTCTTTCCAGTGAATATTCAGGACTGATTTCCTTTAGGATGGACTGGTTAGATCTTGCAGTTCAAGGGACTCTCAAGAGTCTTCTCCAACACCACAGTTCAAAAGTATCAATTCTTTGGAGCTCAGCTTTCTTTATAGTCCAACTCTCACATTCATACATGACAGAGACGTGAGTAGACTATAAAAACAATAGCAAATTAAATCCCAAGTAACCAGAAGAAAGAAGTGATAAAGAATGCAAAAATAAATAAAATAGACAAAGGAAAAATAAAAAGATATTAAATCAAAAGTCAGTTATGTAAGAATATAAAAAAATCAATGAACTACTAGCTAGAATGATCAGAAAATTTTAAAAGTCATAAATTACAAGTATCAATACCAGTAATGAAAGAGGTGATACCATTGGCTATTCTACAGCCATTAAAAGGATAATAAGAGAATATTATGAAGAACTTCATGCCAATATTGTTGACATCATAGGTGAAATGAACAAATGCATTTAAATACTAAAATTACCAAAGCTCACTCAAGAAGAACTATGTTAACTGAACAGTCCATGTCTATTTGAAAATTTTGATTTTGGACTTAAAATCTTCACAAAGAATATTCAAGACCTATGTGACTTTATCAATAAATTTTAGCAAATATTACATAGAAAATAATAATATCAATTCCATAAAAATTCTTTCTGAAAAATTAAGAGAATGAAGTAATTTCCAACTCATTCTATGAGGTAAAACATCCTGATACCAAAAGAAAACAAAGATATTATAGGAAAATTACTGATCAATATCTATGAACAAAGATGCAAATATTCTGAATAAAATTTAGCAAGCAGAAACCAGCAATATATAACTTGCAATTATCCTATTAAAGTAAAACAGAAACATTTTGTTAATAAATTAAAAAACAATGTGACATTATCCAACATTCACTGAAGACAAAAAAAAAAAATCAAGAAATGTGTAGAAAAAAACTATGCTAACAGGACACAGACCTAAAAAATAGAGACCTAACATTGCAACTAATGGAGAAAACTGAATTGCTTTCCCTTTAAGATAGGGGAGAAAAAAGGATGCCCCTCTTCCCTCCCTCAACATCATACTGAAACACCTAGTCAGTATAGTAAGGGAAGAAAAAGAAATAAAAAGCATTCAAGTAGTAAAAGAGGAATTAAAGCTGTCATTATTCACAGACAATATGACTGTCTATATAGAAAATTCAATGGGATTTGCAAAAAAGCCACTAGAATTAATCATTAAATGTTACAAAGTCAATTATATTTGTTACTAGTAATGGAAAAAATTAATAATTGAAGAATATGTTACACTAGCATACAAATATAAAATATTAATAAATAATCTGCCTAATCTGAAAATTATAAAATAATGCTTAGAAAGATTTTAAAACATCTAAATAAATGCAGTAGTATCATGTATTTATGGATTGGAAGACTATATAGATGTCAATTCTCCCCAAATTGATTTATAGCTTCAATACTATCTCAATCAAAGCACCAGTGATTTTTTTTTTTATAGAAACTGGCAAGCTTACTGTATAAAATTTATATGCAAATACAAAGGATCTAGAACAGCAAAATCAAGTTTGGAAACAGAACTAAGGCAGAAGACATAAACTGACTGATTTCAACATTTAATTTAAAGCTACAATGGTCAAATAATGCAGTTGGCATCAAGACAGGCAAATAGATCAATGAAGTACATAACAAACAGAGTTTAGAAATATATTCAAATGGTCAATTGATCTTTTTTTCCAATAGGCAAAGTGCAAAGTATTGAAATGTTTATCTCTTCAACAGATGCCACAGGAACAACTGGATACCTATCTTACAAAATAATTGCTTTGATAGATAACTCACAAAATTATATATATATATATACCTCAAAGTGGATCACAGTCCAAAGTACAAATCCTACATTTCTAAAAAAAATATCTAGAATATAGGAGAAAGTCTTTGTCACCTCGAGTTAGTCAAAGATTTCTTAAATATGACTCCTAAACCATGCTCCCTTCAAAAAGCATACACTAGATCTCAGAAAATTCAGTAATTTCTGCTCTTTCAAAGGTATTACTAAAAGAATAAGAAACACAGTGAAAATACTTATAGATCCTATATCTGATGAAATGGATAAAAGATTTATATCCAGAGTATCTAAACACATTTCAAAACTCAATAAGAAAACAAACAATCCAAACTTAAAAATTAGTCACAAACTGATATTTTAGCCAGGAAATCTCAGACTAATTTTGGAGCTAAACTTGGATTTGAAACTCATGTAAGAATTAAAACTACTTTTTTGTATTTGCTTTACAAAATTGTTATCAAATTTGCGGTTTGCTTTTCGGTCTTTTTTCTTTGCCCATACTTACTCCCTTCTAAAACCTGTTCCAGGAGAGATAAAAGTTAAGCCAAATAAGAAAAGTTATGACATATTAATTTACTTTATTATATCTGTGTACATACATGAATATGTATATTTCCTCTTTGTAATATATTACATTGTGGTTCACCAGATGAAAAGACAGAATTTACATGCTTTTTATTTAGAATATGAAAATAAGAAGTTTATAATGCCTACGGAATTTTTAAGAGATAAGTACATTTCAGTAGGAAATTGATTGTTGGATTTGTTTGAGAATATATGAGGAATGATTCCTGATAGAAGATGATTATATCATATAAGGTTATGTATATTTTTTCTAGATTTTATAATACTTGGATATGCCCTCACACATACATGGGCAATTATATTTTCTTCTGCAGAGTACAGGTCATTCACTGAAAGAAAATGTGTGTGTGTGTGTATGTGTGTGTACAAAATCCGCCACTTTCTGTTTTTTCCTTTTTTTTTTTCTTTCTTTTAGTAAAGAAAATAATGGAATGAACTTAGATCCCAGAAGATCTAGGATCATATTCAAGATTTAATGACCTTTTAAAATAATGGGTAAGTTTCTTCATCTATAAAAAGTCTTCTTCAAAAGTAGCATGGGGATATTAATCCCTAACATGTTCATGAAAATTAAATTAGTGTATGTAAAGCACAAACACATGCCTGAGACTTGACAAATATTAATTATATTCCTACTTTTACCCCTTTCCATAACTCTGTTGTTTATACCTACTTACATATGGTCAGACAAATATAAAGGAAATGAATGCAAATTAATATTTCTAAAAATACTTCTTAAAATTGTTACATTTATGCTTTCTTAGCATTTATTATTGAGACATTAAGGATACTTCTTTCCATAATATTTGACACTATGAGTATGTATTTTAATAATATACACCTGATCCATTCTCAGAGATTTTTATGCTAGAAATGAAAAAAGAGGGTGATTTGCATTTAATCAATTATTTGGGAAAAATAGAAAAGTATTCAAAGTTATTAACAGAGATCTATATTATTTTAACATAATTAATTATGGCACCAATAACAACAATCTGAGGAGAAATAAAAGATATCCAAATTGGAAAAGAAGTAAAATTGTCATTGTTTGCAGATTACATAATACTATACATAGAAAATCCTAAAGATGTCACCAGAAAACTATTTGAGCTCATCAATGAATTTGATAAAGTTGCAGGATACAAAATTTAATGCAAAGAAATCTCCTGCATTCCAATACATTAACAATGAAAGATCAGAAAGAGAAATCAAGGAAAAAATTCCATTCACCACAACAACAAAAAGTATAAAATATCTAGGAATAAATCTACCTAAGGAAGTAAAAGACCTGTATTCAGGGAACTGTAAAAACCTGACGAAAGAAATCAAAAACAATACAGATGGAGATATACACCTAGTTCTTGGACTGGAAGAATCAATATTCTGAAAATGACTATACAACCCAAAGCAATCTACAGATTCAGTGCATTTCCTATCAAACTACCAATAGCATTCTTCGTGGATTTAGAACAAAACGTTTTTACAATTTGTGGAAACACAATGACTCTGAATAACCAAAGCAATCTTGAGAAAGAAAAACAGAGCTGGAGGAATCAGGCTCCCTGACATCAGAATAAACTACAAGGCTACAGTAATCAAGACAGTATGGTACTGGCACAAAAACAGAAATATAGATCAGTGAAAAAGGGTAGAAAGCTCAGAGATAAACTCAGGCACCTATGGTCACCTAATCTATAACAGAGGAGGCAAGAATATACATTGGAGAAAGGACGGTCTCTTCAATAAGTGGTGCTGGGGGAATGGAACAGCTACATGTAAAAGAATGAAATTAGAATTTTTCCTAACACCATATATAAAATTAAATTCAAATAGATTAAAGACCTAAATGTACGACTGGACACAATAAAACTCTTTGCGGAAACATAGGCAGAACACTGTTTGACATAAATTGCAGCAAGACCCTTTTTGACCTCCTAGAGTAATGAATATAAAAACAAACAAATGGGATATAATTAAGCTGAAAGATTCACACAGCAAAGAAAGCCATAAACAAAATGAAAACACAACCCTCAGAATGGGAGAAAATATTTGCCAATGAAGCAACTGACAGGGATTAATCTCCAAAATATACAAACAGTTCATGCAGCTTAATATCAAAAACAAACAAACAAACAAAAAACCCAATAAAAAGAGGGAAGAAGGTCTAAATAAACTTTTCTCCAAAGAAGATATACAGATAGCCAATAGACACACAAAAAGATGCTCAACATCATTATTTACTAGAGAAACGCAGATCAAAACTACAATGAGGTTTCATTTCACACCAGTCAGAATGGCCATCATCAAAAAATCTACAAACAATAAATGATGGAGACGGTGTGGTGAAAAGGGTACCCTCATTGTACAGTTGGTGGGAATGTAAATTGATACAGCTATTATAGAGAATAGCATGGAGATGCCTTTAAAAAAAAAAACTGAACTAAAAACAGAACTACCATATGACCCAGCAATGCCAGTACTGGGCATATATCCTGAGGTAAACATAATTCAAAAAGATATATGTACCCCAATGTTCATTGTAGGACCATTTACAATATCCAGGACATGAAGCAATCTAAATATGCATTAACAGATGAATGGATAAGAAGCTGTAGTACATATATACAAGGAAATGTTACCCAGCCATAAAAAGGAAAGAAATTGGGTCACTTGTAGAGATGTGGTTAGACCCAGAGTCTGTCATTAAGAGTGAAGTAAGTCAGAAAGAGAAAAACAAATATTGTATCTTAATGCATACATATGGAATCTAGAAAAAGAGTACAGATGAACCTACTGGCAGGACAGGAATAGAGACACAGATATAGAGAACAAATGTGTGGAGATAGCGAGAGCGAGGTGGGGTCAGCAGGGAGAGGTGGGATGAATTTGGGAGGTTGGAATTTTTATATAAAATAGATAGTGGGAACCTACTGTAAACAGAGGAAGCTCAGTTTGGTGCTCTATGATGACCTAGACTGGGTGTGAGGGAGGCTCAAGAGCGAGGGGTTATTTGCAGACATATGGCTGATTCACAGAAACAAACACATCATAGCAAAGCATATCACAATAAATTTAAATAAATACAGAAAAAGTGTATTGCTGTTCTAACAACAGACTTTTGCTGATGTCGTTCTATTCATCTCAGCCTACATAAAATAGCCTATGTTGTTGTTAAATTGTGTGTGTGTGTGTGTGTGTGTGTGTGTGTGTGTGTAGCAAGAGAGAGAGAGAGAAGAGAAAACGGCTTGAAATAAAATAATCAGGTTTTGAGTATAAAGAAGCTTTGTGGGAAAGAGTCAAGGAAGAGAAATCAGCATTTCTATGGTCTCAGGGCCACCTCTAACTAGGATGGAACAAATCTAGAAATGAATATAACATATGAAACATATCTAACTAAGTGGGTGTGCATAGAGATACATAGAAAATGGAGGAGAAAGAAAAAATAAAAAGTTCCCTGGTGGCTCAGAGGGTAACGTGTCTGCCTGCAATGCAGGAGACCCTGGTTCGATTCCTGGGTCAGCAAGAACCCCTGGAGAAGGAAATGGCAACCCACTCCAGTACCCTTGCCTGGAAAAATCCCATGGATGGAGAAGCCTGATAGGCTACACAGTACATGGGGTTGCAAAGAGTCGGACACGACTGAGCGGCTTCACTTCACTTCACTTCTGCATTATTCCTCATATAACATCACCCTATAACTCATATTATGGGATGTAAGTATATTTTTTGTCATTTAAAAATTACTTCAAACTGGATTTAAAAAAAGGTAACCATTTAGCTGGTGTATTCAGAGTAAAGATGATCTTTAAAAACAACTCTGGAAGATAGTGATTTCTCATTTTCTCATCTGTTTACTAATTAGTGTGGATTAGCAGACTACACAGTACAACCTATTTCCAGCTCACTCTGAAGCATTGTAAGCCAGTAACATTTACCGACAGAATAGCAATTACAGCCTACACAATTCATTACTCTTTTAACAGAGTTCCTTGGTTTCGTAGCAGAAAGGAAAAAGAAACCATGAATTGGTACCTAGTCCTGTATTGCTAAAGCTATAAATTCTGTAGAATTATATACCAAGCTACCATTTGGTGCTACTACTTGAGGGTTCTGTTTATTTGTTTGCCGCTCTGTTTTGACTAAGGGAATAAGGACTCTTCCAGAGAAACAGCTTGCCTCCCTCCCCCTAAAGCTTACTTTGTTCTTTGAAACCACAGACTTATTTTTGTTTGGTCATGTTTTAAAAACCATGTCAAATCTGACTTTAAATTTGGAACTAAACATGAATTTTCAAGTTGTTTTTTTTTTCCCTTTCTCTTGATTCTTGGTGAAATAAATTGTTCTCTAAGAATAATACAAATATAAAAGGCTTTCCCAATATCTAATTTTTAAAACATTTAAATAAATCAATATCATATGGATTTTCTTTCCCTTACAATATATGTTTTAAGAAATCTGTAGAAGAAAATGTCTTACATTTTTACCTAAAAGAAAATCTGTCAAGAAACGTCCTCAGCTGCTCAATACAGCACATTTATGCCCCTCTCCATGTGTCTAAGAGCTCTTTTTGCTCTGCTATAAATCATTTATTAAGGATGGTTGACTATTTACTCCAGGTTAGAGAAAACTGGCAGCTGTGACAATGACTCTAGAGCTACCAACTACTTTCAATAAAGTTTCTGAAATACTAGAGAGAGAACACGTGGATAAAAATCAATGGCCTCTACACTATGCTTTGTTGTTGTGTGTTTATATATAAAGACTGGAAAAAGTGCTTTAAACTAGCATGCTTCTCTTAGGTGTTCAACATAAATTTAAACATGATGCAAAGCCAGGAAGATGGCATGGGAACCAGACTTTCGAGAAATGTTTTGAAATAGAGTGGCAATGGGGATCTTGACAAAATTCACCTATGCTCTCTTTCCTTTTCAGTTTTACAGAAAAAGAGAATTATGTTGATGGTACTTGCTTGGTTGCATGAGACAGCCTCCTGCATTATTTCCACTATGCTTCTGCTAAAAACAATCACACTGACTGTATTTGTGTACTGTACTTATATGTCTTTTTTATTTCCATTTTATTCATTGTATCTTCTATTAATTGAAAAATAAAGGTAGGAAAACTTTCCTCTATACCAGAAAAATCCACTGTGTACAACTGATGGTGGTGATAGAAATGATAACTTCAAAAATTGTCCAATTTTAGCCCTCCCGGTTCTGTCATTCTAAACTGTATTATGGATACTAAATAAAACAATTTTTTTGGTACTTAAATCAGGTAATCCATGAAAAATCCTTAGCATAATGTCGGACCCAGAATGACCATACATTATCAATAAATGGTGCTGTGCTTAGTCATGCAGTCATGTCCGACTCTTTGCAACTCCATAGACTGTTGCCTGCCAAGTTCCTCTGTCCAGAAGGTTTCTCCAGGCAAGAATACTGGAGTAGGGTGCCATGCCCTCCTCCAGGAGATCTTCCCAACCAGAGATCTAACCCAAGTCTCCTGATTGCAGGCAGACTCTTAACTGTCTGAGCCACCAGGGAATTGTTAATGTTAATTTGTATTTGTTGATACTTTTATTCTTTCAGTTACAAAATCGATCTCTGCTGAAGTGAAATATATAAACACCATCTAATACTCCACTAAAAGTATCAATATAGTAGTATAATAAAATGTACATTAGGAAAAGAGCATTCAAGAGCATCTGGTACAATTCTGTTGTTATATACCTCAGGCAGCTAAGAATCAGAGAGATTAGTGTGTTGCTTAATATCATTCACACAGTTTGCAACAGGGACAGTCTACATGGAAGGCTGGTGTGCTGGTGTGCGTGCATCTCTCTTTTGCTTTATTCTACCTAAGGCTGCAGAATGCGAGAGTCTTAAAGTTTTACTGGCCCTCCAAATTGAGAATTCTTGGTTTTCTGAGTGCTCTAGTTTGAGGACGTGTTAACAATGTGTTTTCCTAAATATTCCCACATTGACACGTGGTAAACGACAATGACGTCATGGTTCCACCATCATTCTGAACTTTCCAAACCAGCTCCTATCAACATCTGAGAATAAATCTGTTGGCATAGATCCAGTAAAAGAGCAATTACAGTCTTGAACCAAAACACAGAATTCCTGAACTCCTTCAGATCCTAATTTTGCCCTGCTTATGTCCCTACTGTACCAAGTATAACCATATTTCCTGTGTCACAACAGTCTAAGGCAAACTCTAAACTTGAAAAAAAGGCTTGTAAAGTAATGTTTCTGACCTCAAGTATCTGCTCTGCAGGAACCATTGAATATTTCAGAGAAACCTTACATTTCATTCATGGATTAGTCTTCCAGGGCACTTTTTGAGATTCGTTTTGCTTCTCTCTTCCTCCAGCAGCTAAGTTTTACTAGAAACTCCATGTCCATTGCCAGCACTCAGCAGAAGTGAGTGTTGCGTCCACCGCCACCAGTGGTTCCTAAACAAGTATTCAGGAACACCAGTGTGCGCTGACTAGCAGGATCTCTTGTGACTACTGCTCACACCCCAAGAAGCAGGTTAGCTAGTATCTCAAATGACTTCACGATTCTTTTACCAAACAGCTCATTAGTTGAAATAAATGAAATTATAAATTCCTGATCATTTATGACCAATTACGTATACTTCGATCTAAAGGAGATTAGGCCAAAATACAATCTGAATGAAGTTCTGAGCTCAGAAGTCACCTCTGTCTCCAATTCTGACCCATTGTCTAAAGTGCCCTCAGTCCCTTCACTTAGGATGAATTATTTTTCAGAGCACTGCTTGTTTCCTTATATTTTTTGTTGCTGTGTAGTTACTCAGTAATGTCTTACCCTTTACAACCACAAGAACTGCAGCATGCGTAACTTCCCTGTCCTTCAATGTCTCCCAGAGTTTGCTCAAACTCATGTCCATTGAATCAATGATGCCATCCAGTCATCTCATACTCTGTCACCCCCTTCTCCTCTTGCCCTCAATCTTTCCCAGCATAAGGGCATTTTCCAATGAGTAACCTCTTTGCATCACGTGGCCAAAGTATTGGAGCTTCAGCTTCTGCATCAGTCCTTCCAGTGAATATTCAGGTTAATTTCCTTTAGGATTGACTGGCTTCCTCATATGGGCCACTCCCATGTAATATCCTGACACATATTTAAATACAAATATAATTATAGTTTAGAAATAAGAACTGTCTTTTGCTACATATAGGATCTCTGTGATCGGTACATAATGGCAGTGGCTGAGCCACTTGTGATGCAGATGAGTCAGAATTCAGCCACAAGATATTATTCTCCAAACATTATCAATGCTAACATCAAACATATATCAATATCACAGAGAACTGTTTAAATATGCCCCACACATTTAAATCTGAATTTGTTTTACAGATGAAATTCTTAATAGTCCCTCTATTCTGACACCTCTAAATCCTTTTTTTTTCTTCTTCTTTAGTGTCACTGGCACGTCCCAATTTAGTAAACCAGTGAATTTAAGTAATGAACTTCTCACTCTTCCTTCTAGATCATTAACAAATGCATTAAATAAAAACAAACATCACACATATCTCCACATCTTCTCACTGGTGGCCTCCTCCCAACAGTACACACTGCTGTACATTATCACTAATAACTTAAAATTGTTTAGCCAAAAGTAGTCACAAATGGGCCCACTGATATGAATTTACTTCAGCACACAATCAATGAATTAGTAAATTTCCATCATTATGTTCTTCATCCGATGCTGATGTATGAAACTAGAGAAAATATGCCTTATATTTAAGAACTATACAAAAATTGCCAACCAATATTCTCATCAATAAAAACCTAAGAAAAACTATGGGGAAAAATATCTCTTCCAGTCACCCTCTCTTTGTTTATAAAATCCTAAACCTAACCTTATTATTTATTTTTCTTCTCCCTTTTCAATACTAGCATGATCTCATATTTTCTCTACCAAAATTCAGTCCTGGGAAAAGATTTTGAAATCTTGTTTATCCATTCAACAAATTTTATGCCATTTCAAATGTATCTAGCACTGGTATAGGCACTGGACATACAAAAGTGATCAAGAGTCAAAATACCTATAGCAAAAGAACTTATGTTCCAGAAATAAACTTAGCTAGTAAACAGATAAATATATAGTACATCAGATCATGATAAGAGCTATGTAGAAAACTAAAGCAGGTTAAGAATAAAACGGAGTGTTAGGTTAGAGAGGGGAACTATTGTCATCAGATATTTGGTAAAAGAGTCCTCGCTGATAAGGAGGCTTTTGAGCAGAGTGCCAAAGGAAGTGAGGAAATAAGCCATGTGGTTACTAGGGAAAAAGCATTCCTGTCTGGGAGAAAGTTAAGTATCAAGGCACTGAGTCAGACCATAGCTGAGGTTCATGGAAGAGCAAGGAGACCACAGCAGCAGGAAGGCAGTGAAAGAGATGCATAGTAAGAGAGAAAGTCAGAGGGTTTCACAGGAGGTGAGATGATGCAGAATTTTCTAAACCTAGTTAGTATTTACAGTTGTATGTCTATTGAGATAGAAATCCATTTTTGAGTAAAGGAATAATATATGACTTGAAATGTAAAAAGAATATTTTTCATCAGTGTTTTCATGACTGTTGTATATAGAATTACCCTGGTATCATGGTAATACGAGCATTCTGATTCTGATTCTGTGGGTCTAAGTGGAGCCTGAAATTCTGCATTTCTGACAGGCTCTCCAGTCATATTGATATTGTTGGTCAGCAGATGACACCTTAAGTTCTATATCACAGGCTCTCAAAGAATGGTCCTCAAACAATCAGCAGTCATACTACCTGGGGATTTAATGGGAAGTACAATTTCTGTGACCCTACTAACTGAATCATAAGCTCCAGAAGAGGAGCCCTACAATCTATACTTGAAGACTTCAGGGTAATTTTGATTCACAGTGAAGTTTGAGAACCATTGAAAGTAGAGCAGATAGGATAGGTAGAGTATATGAGATTGAAAATAATATAGGATGACCCTGAGGCTACTGTTTCAATAATTGGAAAAGTGGAATTGCCCCTTACTGACTAAACAGACTGAAGATGGAATGGATCCAAGATAGGAGAGAGTCAGGAATGTGGTTTGGACTTCTAAGTTTGAGATACACTTGACATATGCAAGCTGAGATGATAGTAGGTACTGAAGATACAATTCTAGAGGTCAAGGGAGTAGGCAAGAGATGTGAAATTGACAATTAATTTGAGAGTTGATGGCCTTACAGCCATTGGAATGAATGAGATGACCTGGTAGTTAACACAAAGAGAAAAGAGAAAAGGCCCAGTTTTAGGGGTCTGACAGATATGGAGCAACCAGGCAAAATGAGCCTCGGAAGAAGTAATCTACAAATTAAGAGGAGAAATCAAGAAAGATAAATGAGGATGGCCATGCCTAAGCTGAGAGTTGTTCCACTCTGAAAAGTACAAAAGCTTTTTGGACTATAAGGCAACGTTTCTCAAACTGCGCATTTCAGGTGAAGAGGTATGAGGCTCAGGTCAGTGGACAGAGTTCCGGAGGTGATTACCACATAGGTCACTGCATGACTGTGGTCAGTGCTATGCTTTGTTCTGATTATCTTTTAGATGTTGAAATTAAACATGAGGAAGAGGATGAGACTTATATATCTTCACTGTTATAAATTAGATCATCCATTCAGAAGGACTGCCAGTCCCAGGTGTCCTCCTTTTAATGTACTAATTAAGACATTTATTGCCAGAATATACCCAGCTCAGCGGACTCATCATTAATCTCTGCTTCTTATCTGTATGCAGCCTTCTCTATACATGTCCGTCATGTGTCAGTCATGTCTGCTGTCTGTAGTAAAAGACACTCAATAAATACATTTTAATTCATTTAATGTTAAATAAATTGATTAAAGAACAAGTCCACTAAACTATTTCTATCACAAGGATATGCTTTTATACATTATCTTTAGCTTCATAATTATATAATTGATACTTGAAAGATGCTTTAAAGTAATAGTTTCACATACATTGCCACATATGCTGTGTGTTTGTCACAACCCTCAAACATCACACCCCTGTGATAAAGGCCAGGCATGCAACATTATTGCTACCTTATAACTGAGAAAAGTAAGTTTCAAGGTCAGACATGTTCGCCATGTTCTCCAGCATATACTCTACTGTTTCACATATTTTCCATACACAAATGGGAAAATCAAAGTTCAAGTCTGATTTCCTTCTAAAATGTCAACAGATATGGTTTTAAATATTTTCTCATTTTACATTATTTTTTCACCAAAGTTAGGCAATTTCAATTATTTGAAGCTACAAATTTAAAAAATAAGATACAACTGTGTTTTCAATATATATATATGATCATATTAATTATATAAGTATGGGGGAACAGTTCTAGTAAATTTGCCCCTTCAAAGGGTGTTTTAAAAATTAATTAGAATTAATTAGGTGAGCTATTTGGATGCAAAAAAAAAAATTGTAGAAGTACCAAGGTTTGTTATCATTTCCCTTTATGATGAGTTTTGAGTTAAAATGCAATCATGGTCAGTAAAACATTTCTGAAAATAATTCGCTCTAAAGATATGTGCATTTCAGATTTGTTTGTAAAGAAGATTTTAAATAGTGATCTCTTTGGTATGATCAAATACAGTGAATGGAAAACATTTGCTATGATAACATAGATGACTCATTTATATATTTGCATGCTATTTGTTTCATCATTTTCCACTTTCAATATGCAGGCATTTAATTCATATTATTATTCTCAGTATAAATTTTTCTTATGATATACAAAAAATGTCCCTTGACAATGTGCCTTACAGATAGGGATCTGTAAGAAAAACAAACAAACAAACAAACAAAAAACATTCACCACATTAGGTAGCATTTAAAATGTTTAAGTACTTTTCTTGAAATGTGGTTTTGTGAAAATAGCTTTCATTTTAAAATGTCAAAACTTATCAAAAAAATTTAGCATGACTATAGATATTTCACCTAGAGATAAGGAAAGTTGCTTTTATGTAACACATTTCTTAATGCATATTGTTACCAGTTAAGGCAATTCTATATAAATATTTCCAGATATCTTCTTCCTTTGGCTAAATTTGTTTTCAAATCTACATATCTTACTTATCTGTAAGAATTCATTTTAATAAGAAAAAGATGTTGTTGAAGAATGAAGTTGATGTTAGTGACTGTAAGATATTGACAATGGCAAAGTTTGAAGTGGTTGTGGTGGTTTAGTCGCCAAGTCATGTCTGACACTTGCAACCCCATGGCCTGTAGCCTGCCAGGCTCCTCTGTCCATGAGATTCTTCAGGCAAGAATACTGGAGTGGGTTGCCATTTCCTTCTCCAGGGGATCATCCCGACCCAGGAATTGAACCCGGGTCTCCTACATTTTAGGCAGATTCTTTACCAACTGAGCTACAAGGGAAGCCTCCCCCTAATTTTTACTAATAACAGGGCTATAAGACAATAGTCAATAATTTTAAACACAAATCCCTAAAAGTATAATTCTATACATAACTGATATGGAAGGCACAATCAATTTCATTGAATACTGTAAATGAAACTAGAATCAAGAACTTTCTTGCGTAAAGAAGAGTCCTGTATTTCTCTGATGTCAGAATCCTCGGTTTAGTTCACCAGCTCATCACACTCTATGAGAAACTAATCAATGGCAAGTTAATTTGTTTAATAGATTTTGAATAAATGGTTTGCTGACTGATTATCTTCCTCCAATTACTTCTAAAAGGCAAAGCAGAGCAGTTTTTGTGAAATATTAAATGTATTCTCTACCTTCTTTCCTTTAAAAAAAATGCTTTAATAGGACATTTCTGGAAAAGACAGTGCCAACTAGTGTTTCTTTATATAGATAAAATCATTTTCAAAGTGGAGACAATATCTGGCAGTCCTTAAACATGCATAATTTTTTTAATCAATTCATTCCTTATCTTTTGCAATATTTAAAATCATTGCTCACCATTGCTTAACTGGTTTTCTGAGAATTAAGAAAAGCTCAAAAACTGGAAATCTTGCTCATGCATATTAGTTTCCATTAACTGCTATTAAAAAATTAGGGAAATATATAGTATGATTCTTTGCATATAAATGTAACTCTATGGGAGAGTATTAACTGCTATGGAAATGGATCATTCCACTCTCCTCCTTGCTTTTTTTTTTTTTTTTTAAACATGCTTTCCATGTTTAAGAAATGCCAGGCAATGGAAAGACTGCAGACTCTGGAATCATTCAACCCACTAATCAAAATTGAGCTCTAGCACTTACTGATTTTCTAACTGAATATAACTCTCAGAGCTTCAGTTTCTAGGTTTTTAAAGGAAATAATCAAACTCACCTTACAAAGTTGCTTTGCAGAATATGTGCAAAGCTCTTGCTAAAGTACAACACTAAGTAGGCACTTAGCATACAATAGCCAGTACTCTTATTATTATTCTCTTGAAATGGGAAGTGATAACAGCTCAAGGTTCACTTAACCTGAAAGCACACAAACTCTTCTTAAACATGCCATTTACCAGTGGGTATCACTGGTAATTGAATTGAATATAAATATACAAGTTTCAGACACAAGTGAACAGTTGAGCAGGAACAGGGAATTACTGTAAGTGAACCAAGCCAACGCTTAACAGGAAATGCATTTACTATTTCCTATAATGTTGTCAGTCTGCTTCAAATACATCACAGAATTATTTAAGTTCTATATGAATCATTATTCAATACCCTTTTCTTGATTAATGTATTTATATAAGCTTAATGCAATGTTGGCATAACCCCATAGAGAAGTTTAAACATCTTAAAACACTAATATTCTTAAATTTTGCCTGTTCCTCTGTGGAAAAAAACTGCAGTTTCAGCACTGTGTATCCTTTGCTACATGTAATAGCTAAAATACTTAATATGTCAGTAATTTTATATTCTTTCATTTATCTTCTATATTTTTCAAAAAACAGAATTTATGGTTTAAACTGTACTTTCATTTTTAGCATCTTGCTTCACATAATGTATTTAATGAAGTAATTGGATCCCTACCAGTTAAAGATGAAGTCATTCACAGTCTCATCCATCTCCCAGAAGCTTCATACAGCCTGATGACTTTAACATCTTTATCTTTCCTGAGACTTTTATTTTTTTAATGTTCCAAACCTATTTGCAGCTTCCAATGGAAAAAAATCAACCTGGATGAGTTCCAAGTATTTCCAGCGAACTGTCCAAAAGTTAACTTCTTGCATTTACCCTAGTAATTCCTCTTTCTGATGTTTCTTTGTCAAGTAATGATACCACTGTTTAATCAATCACTCTAGTCACACCTGGTAGTGTGACTCTTTCCCTTTTATCTACTAGTCACTATATCAGACCCATTCTATCCTGGGTATCAGCTATTATCCCCAGAGTCTATCCCATTCTTTGGCCTTACAGCAGGCCCTAACTATCTCTTACCTAAATGATTTCAAATTCCTCTTAATCTATTTTTCTTCCAAAAATCCTTTCAAACTAGGTAAATACCTCTCTATTGTGGCTTTGGATATGTATTTAGAACAGTGTTTTCCAATGTGAATTCTAATTCTAGATGCTACTAATAGGTATCGTATGAAAGGCAAGTTTTGCAGTCAAATAAATTTGGAGAGACCCTTTCCAAAATATACAAACAACTCATACAGCTTAATGCACCCCCCCAAAAAATAAATGAATAAAAATAAAAAATGTGCAGACTGAAATACACATTTTTTTCAAAGAATACACACAGATAGTCAACAAGCACATGGAAAAGATGTTCAATATTGCTAATTAATCAGTTCAGTGCTCAGTCATGTCCAACTCTTTGTGACCCCATGGACTGCAGCACGCCAGACTTCCCTGTTCATCATCAACTTCCAAAGCTTATTCAAACTCGTATCCATTGAGTCAGTGATGCCATCCAACCTTCTCATCCTCTATCATCCCCTTCTCCTCCTGCCTTCAATCTTTCCCAGCATCAGGGTCATTCCATTGAGTCAGTTCTTTGCATCAGGTGAAAAAAGTATTGGAGTTTCAGCTTCAGTCCCTCCAGTGAATATTCAGGACTGATTTCTTATAGAATGGATGGGTTGGATTTCCTTGCAATCCAAGGGAGTCTCAAGAGTATTCTCCAACACCACAATTCAAAAGCATCAATTCTTCAGCATTCAGCTTTCTTTATAATCCAACTCTCACATCCATACATGACTACTGGGAAAACCATAGCTTTGACTAGATGGCCCTTTGTTGGCAAAGTAATGTCTCTGCTTATTAATAAGCTGTCTAGGTTGGTCATAACTTTTCTTCCAAGGAGTAAGCGTCTTTTAATTTCATGGCTGCAGTCACCATCTGCAGTGATTTTGGAGCCCAGAAAAATAAAGTCAGCCACTGTTTCCAGTGTTTCCCCATCTATTTGCCATGAAGTGATGGGACCAGATGCTATGATCTTAGTTTTCTGAATGTTGAGTTTTAAGCCAACTTTTTCACTCTCCTGTTTCACTTTCATCAAGAGGCTCTTTAGTTCTTCACTTTCTGCCATAAGGGTGGTGTCATCTGTATATCTGAAGTTATTGCTATTTCTCCCGACAGTCTTGATTCTAGCTTGTGCTTCCTCCAACCCAGCATTTTTCATGATGTACTCTGCATAGAAGTTAAATAAGCAGAGTGACAATATACAGCCTTGACGTATTCCTATCTTGATTTGGAACCAGTCTGTTATTCTAGGTCCAGTTCTAACTGTTGCTTCCTGACCTGCATATAGGTTTCTCAAGAGGCAGGTCAGGTGGTCTGGTATTCCCATCTCTTTCAGAATTTTTCACAATATGTTGTGATCCACACAGTCAAAGGCTTTGGCATAGTCAATCAAGCAGTAGTAGATATTTCTCTGGAACTCTCTTGCTTTTTTGATGATCCAACGGATATTGGCAATTTGGCCTCTGGTTCTTCTGCCTTTCCTAAATCCAGTTTGAACATCTGGAAGTTCACGGTTCAAGTCCTGTTGAAGCCTGGCTTGGAGAATTTTGAGCATTACTTTACTAGCATGTGAGATGAGTGCAATTGTGTGGTAGTTTGAGCATTCTTTGGCTTTGCCTTTGTTTGGAATTGCAATGCAAACAGACCTTTTCCAGTCCTGTGGCCACTACTGAGTTTTCCAAATGTGCTGGCATGCTGAGTGCAGCACTTTGACAGCATAGAACTTAAAATAGCTCAACCGGAATTCCGTCACCTCCACTAGCTTTGTTCTTATTGATGTTTCTTAAGGCCCATTTGGCTTTTCACTCCAAGGTGTCTGGTTCTAGATGAGTGATCACACCATTGTGATTATCTAGGTTGTGAAGATCTTTTCTATATAGTTCCTCTCTGTATTCTTGCCACCTCTCCTTAATATCTTCCGCTTCTCTTAGGTCCATACCATTTCTGTCCTTTATTGAGCCCATCTTTGCATGAAATGTTCCTTTGGTATCTCTAATTTTCTTGAAGAGATCTCTAGTCTTTTCCATTCTATTGTTTTCCTCGATTTCTTTGCACTGATCACCAAGGAAGTTTTTCTTATCTCTCCTTGCTATTCTTTGGAACTCTGCAAATGGGTGTATCTTTCCTTTTCTTCTTTGCCTTTCATGTCTCTTCTGCCTGCAGCTGTTTGTAAGGCCTCCCCAGACAAGCATTTTGCCTTTTTGCATTTCTTTTTCTTGGGGATGGTCTTGGTCACTGTCTCCTGTACAATGTCATGAACCTCCATCCATAGTTCTTCAAATCTAATCCTTTGAATCTATTTGTCACTTCCACTGTATAATCACAAGGGATTTTATTTAGGTCCTACCTGAATGGTCTAGTGGTTTTCCCTACTTTCTTCAATTTATATCTGAATCTGTCAATAAGGAATGATTTGCTAATTATTAGAGAAATGCAACTCAAAACTATGATAAAGTGTCACCTCACACCAGTCAGAATGGTGATCATTAAAAAGTCTACAAATAATAAGTGATGGAGAGGGTGTGAAGCAAAAGGAACTCTCCTATACTATTGGTGGGGAAGTAAATTAGTGCAGCCACTACAGAAAACAGTATGGAGGTTCCTCAAAAAGCTAAAAATAGAGTTACCATGTGATATTACAATCTCACTGTTGGTCGTCATATATCCAGAGAAAATTTTAATTTAAGAAGACAATGCACCCCAATTATCATAATGGCACTCTTCCCCATATTCAAGCCATGAAAGCAACCTAAATGTCCATCAACAAATGAATAGGTAAAGGAGATGTGGTATATTTAGATAATGGAATATTACTCAGCCACAAAAAAGAATGGAATAATGACATTTGAAACACCATGAGTAAAGTTACAGATTATCATATTAAGCGGTCACTTATATAATAACTTATAATGTTTATAATTATATGTTTATAATGTTTATATGTTTATAAACATTATAAACATATAATTATATAAACATATAATGTCACTTACATAGGGAATCTAAAAAAATGATACAAGTGAACTTATTTAAAAAACAGAAACTAACTCGGAAAAGAAACTGATTATCGAAAGGGATAGGGAGGAAGAGGTATAAATTAAGACTTCAGGATTAACCTATATACTCTACTATATATAAGAAAGGCAAACAAAGACCAACTGCACAGCACAATGAACTATACTCGGTATCTGGTAACAATTTATTGTAGAATTCTATATATACACATATGAGCTGTGCTGTGCTCAGTTGTTTCAGTCGTGTCTGACTCTTTGAGACCCCACAGACCTTAGCCCACCAGGCTCCTCTGTCCATGGGATTCTCCAGGCAAGAAAACTGGAGTGAGTTGCCAGTAAGTGTAAGTGTAGTCGTTCAGTCGTATCCGACTCTTTGCGATCCCATGGACTCTAGCCCACCAGGCTCCTCTGTCCATGGGATTCTCCAGGCAAGAATACTGGAGTGGGTTGCCATTACCTACTCTAATATATACACATACACAATCACTTTGCTATATATGTGAAACTTACACAACATTGTAAATTACCTATACTTCAATAAATTTTTTTTTTAATTTAAAAAAAGAGCTCTCTCCTATTAGGCTTACCACAGCATTTAACAGGTTAACATGAATTTCAGGTAATTTTTAAACAAAAAGCTTGTTTTTGTGTCTGTATGTGTGCATGTGTGTGTAATTGGGGGATGGCAGATTCACAAGATTAATATTTAATAAAACATACTTTTGAAATTTTTGAAAAATATAGCCTTAGACCATGCCAATTATATATCATGAGAGCTCTGACATGAAGTTTTTATTTTTTGTTTTCATCTCCTCATCAAAACATGCTATTTTGACTTCTCTATCTTTAGACTAATAGTAAGCCTCACAAGGCTTCCTCAGGATTTTTCTTTATAGAGTACTAAGAAAGTTACATTCATTAGAAGCAGATAATTTAATTTAATCTCACCTAAATCATGAGGGGGTGGTTAAAGAAAGATTTCTGGTATCCAAAAAGAATTTACAGAAGCGTTCTCTTAAAATATAAGTATACTTAAAATGGGCTTCCTGGTGGCTCAGAGGGTAAAGAATCTGCCTGCAATATAGGAGCTGCAGGTTCAATCCCTGGGTTAGGAAGATCCCCTGGAGAAGGGAATGGCTACTACTCCAGTATTCTTTCCTGGAGAATTCCATGGACAATGGAGCCTGGTTGGCTACAGTCCATGGGGTCGCAAAGAATTGGACACAACTGAACAACAAACACTTTCACTTTAATTTCTTACTTAAAAATATAAACATAACACATAAAAATAAAACAGAAACATAACCATAAACACTGAGAACAAACAGGTGGTTGCCAGAGGGGAGGGCTGGAAAACAAATAGATGAGGGAAAAAAGTTAATATATATATATATATACACACATATATATAAATATTTTACAGATCTCACTTGAAAAACTAAATGGAGAGTGTAAAGTTTAAATGATTAAGAACCACTGTCTACTGAAGATCCGTGAAAATTAAAAGATGTCACCCTATTGATACTAACATGGCAGTCAACATAAAAGAGAGAATTGAATTCAATTTACAGGTATGCAAACTATGTATAGTATATTACCAACTGATTTCAAATATTAAGTGAGGCCGTCTAAAAGTTAAATCGCTGATTTTCTCAGCTTTTCTTACATTTCCCCGTCATGTTACTGAAACATCTATTTTGTGAGCACAAAAAAGGGAAAGTCAGTGAAGTCTGTGATCCATCTGCAACTCCACAAAGACTGCAGTGGTGGGAAAATGCCAAGCCTCTATGGCCACAGAGATGTAGGTCTAAAAACCCATTGTGCCGTTTCCCCAAACAGCAGATCTCTAAGTTCAGTTTTCCTTCTCCTTCCACTAAGGAGAAGTATACTAATTTGGGGCTTCCCTGGTGGCCCAGACAGTAAAGAATCTGCCTGCAATGCAGGAGACCTGGGTTCAATCCCTGTATTAGAAAGATCCCTTGGAGAAGGAAATGGTAACCCATTCCAGTATCCTGGCCTAAAGAATTCCATGGAGACGGGAAACCTGGAAGGCTACAGTCCATGGGGTTGCAAAGAGGCAGACATAATTGAGCAACTTTCACTCACTTCAGTCATCACTCAATCCCATTTCCCACCTGAGTTTACCAATCTTACCTGAGCTTAACATGGCAATGAAAAAGAAACACCCCAGCATAGTCACTGGCACTTAACAGATGTTCAAAAAATGTTCTTTCTCTGAATCTTCTGATATTTCTACCTGACCGTTTAATTAAAGAGCAGAGGGCACAGAATAACAGATTCTCAGACAATACATATCTCATTGTTGTTCAGTCACTAAGTCGTGTCCGACTCTGTGACCCCATGAACTGCAGCATGCCAGGCTTCCCTGTCTGTCACTGTCTCCGAGTTTGCTCAGATTCAGGTCCATTGAGTCAGTGATGCCGTCCAACCATCTCATCCTCTGTCATCCCCTTCTCATCCTGCCCTCAATCTTTCCCAGCATCAGGGGCTTTACCAATGAGTCGGCTCTTCGAATCAGGTGGCCAAAGTATTGAGCTTCAGCATCAGTCTTTCCAATGAATTCAGAGTTGTAAACTTTTCTAAATTTCACACCATTCAAAATCAAGTGAGTCTCTTGCTTAGTGTTGGATATTTTTTAAAGCCATTCTCAATTTTTTCATGAAAGTCATAACCAACACACTCCTTTTTAATTATTAGGCTCTTTATAGAATAGTGATCATATTCACGTGATGAGTATAACTTTAACTCTGCAAGTCTAAACTTGAAGAAAAAGAACTTCTATTTGAAAGTATTACATTTATGCCATAAGGTTTATTACAAATGAAACATTTTCTTTGTCTAATTTTACAAACGACATTCTTAAAACCAACAGTATCAAAAAGCATCCACTAGACTGTTACGGTTTTTTTCTGATCAAAGTGAAATTCTAGTTTCAGGTAATTAATATTTAGCCACTTAACATTAGTGAAAAACCAAACGTTCAAGCATATTAAATAATTAAGAACAAAGCAACAGAGAACAGTTGGCTTTAAAAACATGACACAATGAAGTTCATATTGGTTTGGTGGGAAGAACACAGGTTTTAACTCCAAAGAGAACTGGTGTAACTTCTAACTATACTACATACTAGCTATGAGAGCTGAACCAAATTCATCAGCCTTTTCAGCTTCAGCTTTCTCAGTTATAAATTGTAGACGATCAATTTACTTCATTTTGTGTATATGTGAGAATTAAATGAGGAATGTAGTTTCTGTCACATTGCTTGGTAGATGAGAGTCTCCCAGATACTATACAAATAAATATATATAAACTGTATAATATTTCAAGTAAAACATGAAAATAATACTCTTAGTACTTCATTGATTTCTCATGCACTCCCCAAATCCAGTTTAGTACTCAAAATCTTAGTTTTGAACTATAGCGTTTCAATTCTGTTATTCCAGCATCACACATCCAAGACACTGCTGCTATCAAGATACCGAAAAAAGAATCTGACCCTCTGCCCGTTGGGCAGATTTAACAAAGGTTTGTTTTAACTCAGTTGGTTAAATTCAATATTTGACTTTTTTGGGCCAGAAATATGACTGACTCCTGTATTTCTTGCATATGTGGAATCTAACTCTGTATTCAGGCCTGAGGGAAGTGTACAATATCACTTTACAGGTTGAAGAAGACTAGAAGAGTGCCTGGAACTTTCCAGTGAGCCTACTGGCAGCAGGCCAGTTACCTACTAGTGCCATCTGTAGGCACAGGGGGCACAGGTCCTGCTAATTAGCAGGGTTACATGTGAAGAGTTGACTCATTGGAAAATATTTTGATGCTGGGAGGGATTGGGGGCAGGAGAAGGGGACGACAGAGGATGGGATGGCTGGATGGCATCACTGACTCAATGAATGCAAGTCTGAGTGAACTCCAGGAGCTGGTGATGGACAGGGAGGCCTGGCGTGCTGCGATTCATGGGGTCGCAAAGAGTTGGACACGACTGAGCGACTGAACTGAACTGAACTGAACACAGTCTTTTGGAGAAGCAAATGGCACCCCACTCCAGTACTCTTGCCTGAAAAATTCCATGGATGGAGGAGCCTGGTAGGCTATAGTCGATGGGGTTGCAAAGAGTTGGACACGACTGAGCGACTTCACTTTCACTTTTCACACAGTCTTTTAATCTTGTAAATACTAATATAAATAATTTGTGAACTTTTTTTCTCTTTCACCTTTTCCTTCTTGTGCATTCTTCTTTCACAGTTAAGGAACAACCTCTTAAATATATTTTAATATTTGTTTATGGAATATGGTAAACAATATGGTTACCTTATATAAATAACTAAGTTGTTTTTTTTTTTTACTTTATTCCTTAATTTTTTTAACATTTAACAATGCAAACTGTTTGAATATGAAAGTTGCATTTCTATTTCATGGGTGGTAACCAATTTACATAGGCATTTTACCTCAGAAATCTAAAGAACTGTAAATACCAGAAGTTGTTCGTTCCTGTAAACTGGGCATACATGCTCTAGGTTCTTGAATTTATGAGAAATCTTCTGTTACTAGTGAAGTTATTTGAATATCCCACCATGGGGTGAGCTTCCCTGATGGCTCAGGTGGTAAAGAATCTTCCTGCAATGCAGGAGACATAGGTTCGATCCCTGGGTCAGGAGGATCCCCTGGAGAAGGAAATGGCAATCCATTCCAGTATTCGTCCAAGGAAAATTCATGGACAGAGGAGCCTGATGGGCCACAGTCCATGGGGTCCCAAAGAGCTGACATGATTGAGTGACTTTCACACACACCATGGGGTGAAGAAGACTCACGTTTCTTTATGGAAAAGTCAGTGCCTTGATCAGCTGAAGAGATTACTTAAGACATACATTCGTGTTTTTTTAAGCTAAAAACTTCATACTCAACGTTTTTAAGAAGTGTTCAGGATTATGCTTCTCTTTCTTTGTCAAATGCCAGGTGGAAATATTTGAGAGAGGTAAGTAATCATGAGTTGACTCAATACAGTCTGCTTTGAAACAACACGAAGGAAATTTTACATTAAAAAAAAAAAAAACTGTGTGTGTGTAAGCTTTGATTTTTTGGAAGCACACAACACTGACAATATTTTAAAGTTCTAAAAGTTGTCCAATTTAATACAAAATATCATGGGATTCTATAGGCAAGAATACTGGAGTGGGTTGCCATTTCCTTATCCAGGGGATTTTCCCAACCCAGGGATCGAACCCAGGTCTCCTGCATTTCAGGCAGATGCTTTAACCTCTGAGCCACCAGGGAAGCCACTACAAAATATCTAGTCTACTGAATGTTTCTAACCAACTTCCCAAAGCAACTTTATTTGATGTTTACTGAATTTGATTATCTGTCTTCCAGTCTTCAAAGGCTTCAAAAGCCATTTGTCATATGGGCTGAGCCCATTCTTAGAAAATCACAAAACTGCCAGGTATTCCAACACTTTGCATTCCCTCTCCCAAGACCCTGATATGAAGCTATGTGTTCTCAGCCTTTCTCTTGCTACTTCTGAAGAATGGAGGGAGTTCAGCCACCAAAGGCAGCAGCAAACAGACCTACAAACTAATTACAGGTGTAAGTCAATGGAACTTGCATCATTAATAAAAGCACCATGTTCCCCCTCAGGATTTTTCTCAAGTCTTCCTTAATTACTGCAGGATGACAAACACATAAGAAAAAAGGGCCTTTTTTCAAGTAGAGACAACTTGGATTTTCCACTTTCTTGGGCAACTGCTGTCTCCTCCCTTATTTTCAGTTCAGTTCTCAGCTATGTCCGACTCTTTGTGACCCCATGGGCTACAGCACACCAGGCCCCCTTGTCCATCGCCCACTCCTGGAGTTTACTCAAGCTCCTGACCATTGAGTCAGTGATCATCCAACCACCTCATCCTCTGTCATCCCCTTCTCCTCCTGCCTTCAATCTTTCCCAGCATCAGGGTCTTTTCAAATGAGTCAGCTTTTCGCACCAGGTGGCCAAAGTATTGGAGTTTCAGCTTCAACATCAATCCTTCCAATGAACACCCAGGACTGATCTCCTTTAGAATGGACTGGTTGGATCTCCTTGCAGACCAAGGGACTCTGAAGAGTCTTCTCCAGCACCACAGTTCAAAAGCATCAATTCTTCGGTGCTCAGTTTTCTTTACAGTCTAACTCTCACATCCATACATGACTACTGGAAAAACCACAGCCTTGACTAGATGGACCTTTGTTGGCAAAGTAATGTCTCTGCTTATTAATATGCTATCTAGGTTGGTCATAACTTTTCTTCCAAGGAGTAAGCGTCTTTTAATTTCATGGCTGCAGTCACCATCTGCAGTGATTTTGGAGCCCCAAAAAGTAAAGTCAGCCACTGTTTCCAGTGTTTCCCCATCTATTTGCCATGAAGTGATGGGACCAAATGCCATGAGCTTAGTTTTCTGAATGTTGAGCTTTAAGCTAACTTTTTCACTCTCATTTTTCACCCTCATCCAGAGGCTCTTTAGTTCCTCTTGACTTTCTGCCATAAGGGTGGTGTCATCTGCATACCTGAGCTTACTAATATTTCTCCCAGCAATCTTGATTGCAGCTTGTGGATCTTGATTCCACTCTAATTTTTGTGAGTTTTATTTATTCAAATTTTCAAGAAGTTGACTCTGTTTTGTATTACAGAATCATCGGACCTAGATTAGCAGTGTTTAGAAGAATGTTCAATATGCTTCTACTCTCCATGTCAAATTGGTTTGAAAACTGTAATTTGAAGTCTCAGATTTTTTATTGCCATTTTTTCCTATTTTATGCAATATGACTGACGGTATTTACTCATATATATCAACTGGGAAAAAATGCTCAGAAAAGAAAAATTAAATGTACTGTTTAAATCAGTTCTCCTTTGCAAAAAAAAAAAAAAAAAAAAGCAATAACACATTGAGAATATATTTTAGAAAACTGTGTCTCCTCTAAATTTCCAACTGCAGAAGTAGAAATTTTAGAATTTCCAAATGTTTAATAATCCACTTTATTGTAATAGTTTTTGATTTTACATGCTACTAAAAAGTTTATTTCTTCTGGAGCATTCCTCAGGAATAAAAATTATATATATTGCTAAAGAATAATTCCTTAGAAATATCTTAAGAATAATTCCTTAGTAATAGTGATTCTTTGATTTAAAAAAACCCTCTGATAAGCTCTTGATATCTCCTAAATATTAATATTCTTATTTATACAATTTTATATTGAAATTAATCACTTATAATAGGTTTTACATCTACAGGTCAATTCAGGGTCTCCAATATGTTTGGATTTTAGAATTTATAATGCATTCCAATTTAGTTAACACATTAGAGACTGTTTAAAACTCAGTCCCCAAATCCAGTCACAAAAACAAGATTATTTGACAGAAAGCCTTTGTTAAAAAGAAACAGAAGAACAGAGATTGGCTTTTGGCTCATGCTACTTTAAGGGAGAAGCTTCTCTGTCAGTTTCTAGCCCACATGGGGTAGGAATTAAGGATCTGGCAGGTGCTGGTTCACCTCTTCCTCCTTGCTGGTTCAGTAGATTGATAACAGATAAATAACCAAGTGTTGCAGCTTCCACTGGGATGCTTCCTTGCTATCCATTTGAATTCATATTTGTTACAATAAAAGATAACAGCACAAAACAGTACTTTGTTCAAAGGCACCGTCACCACATTGATTTCCCAACTCAAAAAAAAAATCTTATCAGGAGAAGGAAGAGACATACAACTGACTGATTGCAGAAAGGAAAAGGTCAAGGAATTTTCTAGCTCATAGATCTTTTCAAGATTCCTTTCCTTATTAAAGTTTTATAATATTTTCCTTGTGCATTTGTTTCAAAAAAGAGAATTAAAAAAAATTTTTTTCAGTTTGAATGTGTGTGTCTTTGTGTTTCTCTGTGTTTAAAGTGTTCTTTATACGAACCAATGACTTTTCTTCTTGGATAGAAATTAGAAGATTTTTTTTAACCTATTTTATAGAGTCATTTTTATTCCCGTAAGTGCTTTATACAGGAAAGATGCTTTTAAATAAATTTCATTTACAAACCTCGCAAGGGCGAATATACAAGCTTACCTTCTGTATTTGCTACAGAACTGAAGCTGAAGCTAGAATTCTTCTCTCTCTTGCCCTCTAGTGCAGCTTGTCAATATAACATTGCTTATCCCTCATGCCTCCTTCAGAGTTTACCTATTTGATGCGACTACTGTGTCTTTTGGTGGTGCTTCTCTATTCCGCCCACAGCATCCAAGGGCCCAAGAGACAATGAGATGAGATTGTGAGGGAAGGGAGATTGCACTGTGTAAAGGCACTGAGGGTTCAGGCGGTAGACAATGCTGGTTACAGAAAGTTTGTGCCACTCTCTGTTTCTAAGAATGCTAATGCCTAGGGGAAAATAAGAAAGGCACACAAATTACGAAATGTCTGTCTGAGTCCACTTTAGGGATGAAGCGAATAAAAGAGCATGTGCTCACAGAGAAACAGGACATTCCCCATGTCCCGTTCACACCCACAACAGACACAGTGTAACTGCCAGATGCTTTAGTTTTTTTTCTTGTGAGTTTAAAAAGCATGCTGTTATAAAATATGAATATCTTGGAAAGTGTTGAATTTTGAATAAAGGTAAATGAATACATGATTTTCACAGAATTATCTGTTTCTCTTTGATTTTTATGTCTATTATCTCTGTCCTATTATATTTAAAATCTGTCATCTCTGGGGCATTGCTGAACTATGCGCGCATTCAGTGACAACATGAAGATACTTTTTATCTTCCTTAAAAGGAAGAAAAAAAAAAAAAAACCCTACCATCAATTTAGATGGCATTAGGTCCTTGTCTCATCTGTGTCCCAACCTAATCAATCATTTATAATGCCCTTGACGACATCCCAAATTGAACTGATATGAATAAAATACATGAGATTATATAATGAATAATACAAACTCAGAACTAATGCTAGCAAAGAAAGTTGTGCTAAGCTAAAGTAATTATGCTTTTAGTCATCCACTGCAGCATTGATTCTCCATAATCCCTCTCATTTCCTGAAAATAGCTAAGTCAAAAGGTGGTGTGACACACAGACCACAGAATAACTAATTCAGGTCAATGGGAGCTTCAATTCTTAACTACTTGGCCAATTTGATCAGGAGGCAATTATCATCCACAGATGCTTATCTGTCTTAAAACCTGGAAATCTTGAGATATTTCTACTATGTTCCATTAAGGGCAGAGGTAATTTCTTTTAGTATAAGACCAAGGTAAATAAAATGGAAAGGAAACTGAAGCCATTTGGTATTGTTATATCATAGCTTAAATTCTTGGAGTCTGAAGCAGTTAACTTAAATTACAACTTGCATATTTTCCAGAGAGTGGTTTGACTTAAATCATCTAAGTCAAGGTTTCTCAATCTAAGCATTATTGAAAATTTGAGCCAAATACTTCCTTGCTATGGAAGACTGATGTTTTGTACTGTAAGATGTTCAGCAGCATCTCGGAGAAGGGGGTGACAGAGGACGAGGTGGTTGGATGGCATCACTGACTCAATAGACATGAGTTTGAGTAAACTCCGGGAGTTGGTGATGGACAGGAAGGCCTGGTGTGCTGCAGTCCATGGGGTCGCACAGAGTCGGACACGACTGAGCAATTGAGCAACAGCTGGACTCTACATAGTAAATTCCAATAGCACCATCACTCAGCTTGTGACAACCACAAATGTCTCCAGATATTGACAAATGTCTCTGAGGGGTGGTAGGCATAGCAAACCTCACCCCATTCTCATTTGAGAACCACTATCTAAGCCAGTATTTTCATTTATATTAATTACAAGAAATATTCTAACAGTAATAAGGGAGGCAGCATCTTGAATAAACACAGTAGGGAATAATAATAGCTCTTATTATCTCTCATCCTTTATGCAACCTAATGTGGAGTTTTATGCCATTTTATAGATAAGCAATCAAGTGTATGAGACAGCTTTTCAATATCCTATGACAACTAGAAAAGACAAGACTTGAATCCAGGTCAGATAGATTGCAAAGCCAGTATTTTTCCACTGCTACTTTTTAATACTTGATGTTTGTCAATCCCCTAGTACCAAACAGTATGATGATCTCCAACTCTAAATGTACCTGGAACTCTCACTGTTATTTTTGGGGAAAATGCACACAAGTATATAAGCAATTCCAAATGACTTATACAAGTCATATATAATACGTAACACTTTATCCTGATTATATCCAAATATATCACCAATTACCCAAAGATATGAAGTATAACATTAATCTGGAGGGATACAGTAGGTCTGGAAGATCCCCTGGAAAAGAAAATGGTAATCCACTCCAGGATTTTTGCTTGGGAAATCCCATGGAGAGAGGAGTCTGGCAGGCTACAGTCCATAAGGTCGCAAGGGTTGGACATGACTCCATGATTAAACAATAACAGTGGTGTCTATTTAACTGATCCCATTACTGCACTAATATCCAAACTCTCAGAAGCTAATATAGGACATACTTACCCTGCAAATAAAATGATCAGTGTAAGAGGCTTAAAATAAAACATGATCCCAACAGTTTTATGTAAAAATATTCCATCACCTCTGCTTCATGACCCAGAATTGGTGATGTAAATAATTTACAATAATATAAGTGAGATATCACCTGGTGTGTGTAGACCACAGATAAATTTAGGCTCAAAAATGAGTGTCAAAACCTATAATGAGTTGCAGAGGAGAAAAGTTATTGTAACTAAGGGAAAGTGCATTCAATTTCTAACTACTCTTTCCTAAGACTCTTCACTAGTCCCAATAAATGAAAGTATTTGATTGATACTAATATACAGAAAAAATCAAGCTTTTTAAGAGTCAGCTTTTTTTTTTTTTTTTTTTTTTTTTAGTTGTTGGAATTACATACAATAATATACAGGTAAGCAGTACATGGGCTTACCTGGTAGCTCAGCTGGTAAAGAATCTGCCTATAATGCAGGAGACCTGATTCGATTCCTGGGTCAGAAAGATCCCCTGAAGAAGGGATATGCTACCCACTCCAGTATTTTGGGGCTTCGCTGGTGGCTCAGATGGTAAAGAATCTGCCTGCAATACGGGAGACCTGGGTTTGATCCTTGGGTTGGGAAGATCCCCTGAAGGAAGGCATGTCAATCCACCCCAGTATTCTTGCCTGGAGAATCCCCATGGACAAAGAGGCCTGGTGGGCTACAGTCCACAGGGTTGCAAAGAGTCAGACATGACTGGACAACTAAGCACAGCACAGCACAGAAGAGGCAGCACATGCGCATTTGTTCATTGGTTTTTATTATGCTTGTTATAAAGAATTCAAAGTATAGAATCTCACCTCTATGTACCATTCACCTTATCTTATGTGTCAGTCCAAACACACAATTATATATATTATTCTTTCATTAATTTATGTATTCAAACATTTACTGGGCCTCAGCTATGAGTTATAAAACATATTAAGTGATCATACTGCAAAGAAAACTAAGACAATTTATCACTCACAAGGAGACTACAGTATTCATTCAAGACTTTGTATTTTTCAAAAGTTTTCATTGTATAACTGCTCTAGTCCTTAGAGCAAAAGTGAGAAAGGAATGGGATGAGTTACTGTTCAGAGATATATGGTAATGAGCATCCTTCCTATCACATTAGCCTCTATTTCCACTGTATAAAGGAAACAGTCTAATTTGACTACTGAACCAGAAATAAAGATCTGCTTCTAGAGACTGCCTGATATCAACAGGGACACAAATGAGGCCAAATGTCACTATCATTAATACTATGAGTTTATTCTTTTTTTCTAAGTGTGATAAAACTATCTTCACATTTCCACTGAGCAACTGTCCATCTGCATTGACCTGAAGATTTCAAACTATAAATATACAGGGATGAAGATGGCAAACATGAAATCAAAGAAAAACATTAAGACTCGTTACTCACCTGAGCTTTAGAGATTCTGCCTGCTATATAAATGATTCTACTTTTTCAAAATGTAGAGGCACAAAGTGGCATACACTTTTAAACTACACACACACACACACACACACACACACACACATACACACACATCTTTAATGCAAAGGAATTTGTTGATGCTCATTCCTATACTGTCTATTATTCAAATCAATGGCAGAACAAGTGGAGAAAAGGCAGAGTAATTGTTTCTAAATGCCATGTTTCATATATTCAGAACATCAGAACTAGCTCACGTGAAATAAGAGGCATGCTTATACATATATATACACACATATAGATTTCTCACTGAAAGAAACCTTAGCAAGTATTTAGTCTTATTGGTCTGAATAATTTTATCTATGCGGACATGTATTCAAAAGAACTACTCAAAGGAAATCCTACATGAAACACAAATACAGAAACAATATCAAAATTGCTCTGAGAATAGTGTCCCTCTGTTCTATATTCTCCTTCCTTCATCCTTACCCTATCCATAGTAGGGGTTCTGCAGAACCCCTAGTCTTCAAGGGAACACAGTTTGAGTATCACTGATTCTAGTTCTGATCTCTCAGTTTACAAGGGAAAACACAATGATTCTCAGAAAAGTGGTGAAACTCACCCAAGATCATTCGTTAGCTACACACAGACCACATATTAAGGTGTGTTGACCATCATCATTGAAGGACCAGCATCAGCATAATGCTGACATTATTTACTCTGTTGCAAACCTAGCTCTGGGCTTCCCTTGTGGCTCAGCTGGTAGAGAATCTGCCTGCAATGCAGGAGACCTGGGTTTGATCTGTGCGTTGGGAAGATCTCCTGAAGAAGGAAAAGGCTACCCACTCCAGTATTCTGGCCTGAGGAATTCTATGGGCTGTATAGTCCATGGGGTCGCAAAGAGTCAGACACGACTGAGCGACTTTCACTTTCAAACCTACTCTTGGGGATTATGTGCCTACCAGATCACTCACCAGAATGTTTTATATCTCACCAGGGACCAAATGAGAAAGGTCAAAATCATGAGAATCTTCTATTCTCCTTTATATCCAATTCCAAGTGTCTCCCAAGTCTGCTGCTGCTGCTGCTGCTAAGTTGCTTCAGTCATGTCCGACTCTGTCTGACCCCATAGATGGCAGCCCACCAGGCTCTCCCATCCCTGGGATCCTCCAGGCAAGAACACTGGAGTGGGTTGCCATTTCCTTCTCCAATGCATGAAAGTGAAGTCACTCAGTCGTGTCTGACTCTTCGCAACTCTATGGACTGCAGCCTACCAGGCTCTTCCATCCATGGGATTTTCCCGGCAAGAGTACTAGAGTGGGGTGCCATTGCCTTCTCCATCCCAAGTCTAGAACTGGTTTAAAAATTGTTTCTTAAAAGTGTAAGTACTCAGTAATGGAACCAGAGATAATACTGATATCAGAAAGGTCTCAGAACATGGTTGCTTTCCCTTGCATTATCATCTTTTGTGTGGACTACTATTTGTCTTATTATTTTAGGATTGGTTCATATAACTGACACAAATAATAAAGTTACTCTCTCACCAGTGAGGATAAATCACTCCAGAGGAATAAACATCTATATATAGCTAAGGAAAAGACACACAAAATACACAAAGTTAGCCAGCTAAGATACAACTTCAACACCTATTCTATGATTCTAATATATTTGTTTTAACCTTTTCCAAACATAATTGAACTTGCTTATTGTTTAGTTTGTTCTGTTTGTTTCTAAGCAAACCTTCAAAATTGGAATTGATGTGTAGGAAATGAATATGAAGTTCAAGCTACTCCCTAAAGCATTTTCTTAAGGCAAGAGAAAAAATGCTAAGAGTTCACATCCTCGCATAGCATAAAACTTTTACTTTGCAAATTGTTAATAACATCAACCCAAGTATAAAGTGAGTAAAAACGCAATCCTTTTTACTACTACAGGATATTCTGAGTTGTTGCCATTGTGCAAAAAAGAGGAAAGCTCCATGCCTCTGTGTGTGTGTACCATCTGAAGCTTACATATTTTTCCTTTTAATTAAAACTCTCTTCTGAAGGTTTATTAAATTGTATCAGCAGTTAGACATACCTTTTCTTTCCTAACATTAATGTTAATAAAGTGTTTTAAAGCCCTCTAAAAGAATAACTTCCCATTACAGCCAGCAGATCAAATTCTGACCAAATTCCAAATAAGCCAGGAAATACAGCCATTTCAGACACAACAGTAAAGAAAGGAGAAAAACAATTGTTCCTTTATACCCAAGAGGGAAGACAAAATGAGAGAGTATGAGAGAGTGAGAGGAGAAGAGAGAAAGGAAAGGAGGATTGAAGAGGGAGGGAGAGGGGGGAAAAAAGGCAATTAAGCTAATGCAAGTTGGGTGTCACAAGGTTATAGATATTTCAAGAGCTGAGCAATTTACCGTCTGGAAAAGGAGAAGAGCTCTTGCATAAAACGTCCCCCAGTTCAGATTTATTATGCTTTTAGTTGTGTTATATGTGATACAATTAGCAGGAGGTGCCAATAAGGCGTTCTCTCAAGGACGTGGTCATCCCGTGCCATCTGTTATTAATTGCATTGTCCTTTCTACATCCAGCTAGAGGGGAAAAAGTTCTTTGAGAAACACCTGCAAATTCTCTCTGCAAACGACTAGAATTTTAAAATAGTTAAAGAAAAAAGGATAGGTCAGATCTCCTAAATCTGCCCACCTTGAATTGAAAAAGGAAAATATATAATGAATCTTGATGCAACCGAGTTCTGTTACTGGGACTGTTCCTCTGTCATTGTATTCTGCTACACTGATAGCTTTTTAGGCAACATAATACACTACACAAATGAAAATGAACAATTAGAACATTCTCCTAGAAATATAGCAATCCTCTGTACAGCTTAGTGAAGATTCAGTTTGCATATATAAAATCAGAAAACAAAGGTAATGAAAATTGACTGGAAGGTTTCCTTTAGATTTTGGCATTTGGGGTGATTCATATCAGTCTTAAGAATCCAGTTCTGAAAATTAATACTCTTATAAATACACAAATGCTTTCTCAATTTGGCATATATTTTCATAGATATAATTTCAAAATGTGAATAATTAAAGAATGCTGTTAAAACACAAATATCTATTAAAACAATTTAAACTAATTTCAGAAACACTAACTTACTTTTAACCATCTGTGCTCCCTGTTCTTTTCTCTGATTTCCACTCGACTTGAATCTCTGAAGCAGGCAACTGCTACAGCCAGTCTTGTTCGAACAGGAATGGATACTCCCGATGCTACAGGGAGAAGCTCTAATGCACTTCACAGGAATGTTTTAAAACTCCTTTATGACCAATAACTCAAAATACTTTAACAACAGCATTGAAATTCTTTTGAAGAGCTGAGCTAAGGAAGTACTTTGAAAGAAATTAATGTTATTTGACTGATACCTTCCTGGTTCAAGAACAAAAATGTTATGTAGCCTAACTACCTACAGTTTGCTTGACAGTTAAATTACCTACTTCATCTTATGCATCTAGCTGTATCAAATTCAACTAAATTCAATTTACTATAACTTGGCAAGGGAAAATAAAACCTTCCTCAATAGAGTGTCACAAGTTATGGCTAATTCAAGAATATACATATATATATATAAAGGAAAGCATTTTCTTTACACAAGGTTTCAAATACTAAATTAGGAAAGTGTTCTATGCCTGTAACATATTGTTATTGTTTTAATATTGTTACATTAAAAACTTTCAGAAGAATTAATTTCATGTATCAAAAAAAATCAACTAGTATAAGATTATTTTGAAATGAGGTTACAATTGATTCATTTTATTGAAAGAGGTAATTCTCTTGCACCAGCATCCTTAGAAACTGCTCACTTTTGTGTCCTAAGCATACTTTCCTGTTTGAGCCTATTGATTATCTTCTCTAATTTGTTGGTTCCTTTGAGATATGCTTTGCTTTGTCCTCACTTAAAAAAAATATCCATTTGCTGCTGTAATTCCCATCATGTATTTCATTTTTTAAATTTAAAGCATGTCATTTTATGCTTATATTACTAAATTAATTCAAAGATCCAGAATAACTATCTTCCAATGAATATGAGAGATGTAAAATTTCCCATTCTCTTAACCTGCACCCTAGGTATATTTAATTGAACTGCATATGACCAAACTTCTTTATATTGTTATTGTCTTTCTTTCAAAAAAAAGAGTGTATCCATTTCATACCATTATTCTTTTAAAAGACACCAAAATAAAATATTGCATGCATGAATAAATTGCTTGAGTCAGTAACTACATTAGTACTGTCTAAACAGTGATTTTTATTGACAAGAATCCTGCAGCTATCAATCAAAATATCAAACCACTGAAAATCCTTTCCTTTTCTTCACTTTCAAGCTTATATCCTGTTGCTATTTCGTGCTACTTTTAATTGACAACAAAGCCAAGCAAGTAACTTTAGGGTCCCAGAAGTGAATTATTACAGACGGAGCATGATTCTTCCTAGGGGGAAGATTCACATTAGAGCAATGATCTGATAAATTCTTCCCTTAAGAATCTAGCCTTTAGGTTCTTAGTCACCAAGGTATCAGATCTTAGAATGTCCACTGAATAGATCATCTGAAAAAGCTGTGTTTTAGTCAGCACAGCTTAACATGAGATAATAGCATGCCATGTCAAAAATACTAATGCAATCTTATATGGGACATACTCAGAAAGGTGGAAAAAACCTTTGATAGAACGCAAATTCAATATCCTTGCACTAGCAATTCATGTGTGAACCAGAGAAGTACATGATATGTATTAATTTACATGGCCATAACAACACTCTCATCATAATTAAGACTTAAATGAAATAATATATATAAAGCCCCAACTCTGGATTGATATCCTCTTTAGTATATAGGAGTCTAATCAACTAGTGAAATTCTAATACTTAGGGGATTTCTTTTCAACTGTCAGGGGAGAACTGTAAAGATGGCGGAGGAATAGGACGGGAAGACCACTTTCTCCCTCACAAATTCCTCAAAAGAACATTCCAACGCAGAGCAAACTCCACAAAACAACTTCTGTAGGCTGGCAGAGGACATCAGGCAACCAGAAAAGCAGACCATTGTCTTCAAAAACAGGTAGGAAAAAATATAAAAGACGAAAAAGGAGACAAAGGAAGTGGGGAGGGAGCTCCGTCCTGGGAAGGGAAGCCCGTCCCGGGAAGGGAATTTTAAGAAGAGAGGTTTCCAAACACCAGGAAACACTCTCCCTGCCGAGTCTGTGGCAAGCCTTGGAAACACAGAGGGCAACATAACAGGAATGAAAAACAGATAAATAATTAAAACCAAGAGATTACAAGCTCAACTGTCAGTAAATCCCTAAGGTTTTAACCATATCTTTCAGCAATACAAAGATTTTTAGCATGGTGTACCAAAAAAAAAAAAGGCAGAAAATAGAGCAACAAAGTAGAGAGGTGAAAGCTCAATTTTTTTCTGTCAGAGAAGATCAAGGTTTGAGATCTCTCTCTCAGTGGCTATAGTAATATAGAACTAAAAATCACTCAGTCTTATCTGACTCTTTGTGACTCCAGTAGAGTCCATGGAATTCTCCAGGCTGGAATACTGGAGTGGGTAGCCTTTACCTTCTCCTGGGGATCTTCCCAACCCAGGGATCAAACCCAGATCTCCCGCATTGCAGGCAGATTCTTTACCAGCTGAGCCACAAGGGAAGCCCTTGGTGACTATACTCAAACCTTAACACTGGTTATATGACTAGGCTGAACCCCAGTTTCTAAGTAGATGATGGTAATGAAATCTGTCTTCTGAGTGTTCTTGAGAAAAAGAGAATCATTGACAGCCTTACTGTAGCATATAACAAATGATAAACCCTTGTTAGCTGAGGTGATAATAATGTGTGTGTGTGGGTAAGTGGGTGGGTGTATCTGTGTGTGTGTGTGTTAGTCACTCAGTCATGTCCCACTCTTTGTGATCCTATGGACTGGAGTCCACCTGGATCCTCTGTCCATGGAATTCTCCAGCAAAGAATAGTGGAGTGGGTTGCCATTTCCTACTCCAATAATGCAAGATAATAATGTAAGAGCAGTCATTAATAATTCTATTGGGCACAACTCAAACCTTTCTGGAATCTCTATTTTGTTCTGCCCATAAGACATACAGGGACACATCAAATTGAAATGGCTGAATAACGAATTCTTGAGAAAACCAAGTCAATTGAGAACAAATGAATGTTTTACCCAGAAAGTAGTCTTTTTACGACTCTTAATATACCTGAAAGTTAATGTTTAGTGTTACTGTACAACAGAAGCTGTAGACCAATTCTGTGAAGCATCAGAGCTTAACACCAAAGAGCAAAAGCTAAACCTAGTCACATTTTTTATTTTAAGGAAAATATATTGCAATAAGGCAATATAAATCCATCTGTACAAGTAAAGAACTGCCTGATTAGGTGAGAGTATACTAATTAACTTCTAATTCTAAATTTCTCTAATTTCCTTGAATCTTATCCTTATATATTGCTATGGACAGTGTAGTCATTTGCTAATTCATTAAGCATATGCTAAGAAAAGGCCTGATGCTAGATGTGTGTCATGTTAGAAAATATTAATAATTTTATTAACATTAAACAATATTTATTGTGCACTTACTATCAGGTATGTCTCAATGTGTTACATGAATTACTTCCCTAATTATCACAATATTCCTATTACTACACCCATTATAAAGAGTTCTAGGTATTTTTGCCATAAGCATCTTTACTGTAGACATCTTTGTCACAAGGTTTTTGCCACAAATATTTTTGTCATATAACTAATTGACTGTAAGGCAATTTTGCTATGAAATATAAAATCACTGATTGACAGTCTGATTTCAACTGGTTGAAATGAGTTAGCATTTTCTCCGGATAGCAACATTATAGATAGCTTTATTGATCTGACAGATAACGATGATTTGCCCCAAGAGTTAGTTCCTCATTCTGAAACACACCACACTGGAGCAGGAAGAGGTCTCCATGGTCTTGAAGGCACACAGTAGAGCTCACATTTCCTATAGAACTTTGGAATATCTGTTAATGGACATGCGACAATATACCAACAATGTAGAGGCTTTTATGATGCAATGCAAAGCTCAGTTACAACATGCACCTCAGTACTTGGAAACTGATACCTCTCTTAATAAAGGAAGCAATTTTAGCAAGATAGAAAAAGAGCAATGCTGAATGAGAAAAAGAATCAACAAGCAAAAATAAAAACACAAAGATATAAGATGCTATGAATGAAAGACTTGGAAGAAAAGTACTTAGGTACAACTCATGAAATAAAATCAGTTACTTGCACAGTACTGCCATGAATCTGTAACATTTTAAAAGTATTAGTTATTTAGTTTCCATGTTTCATTATACCTTTCTAATGGGTCTCTTTCACTTTTTTAAAATTTATTTTTAATTGGAGGATAATTGCTTTACAATGTTGTGTTGGCTTCTGTCCTATAGACACGTGAATCAGCCACAGGTATACATATGTCCCCTCCCTTGTGAACCCACTTCCCACCAATTTTCTTTTTCTTTTTTTTTAAATCGGAGAATTTCCCTAAGGTTGATCAATTATGTGATAAAAATGTTTGTGGCAAAGATTTCTATGGCAAAGACACTTCCAATGAAAACACTGAACCTAATATTAAAGATGCAGACTCTTAGGCACAAAAAGGTTAAGTAGCACCTCGCCCAAGCTAGGTGATCCCAGACTGGGATATTCTATTGAAAAAAAAATAAAAGAAGAACCTTGTCTCAAAGTTAATGTATAGTAATTTGGACAGAAGATACCAGCTCTCCTAGCCTCAACCTACACTGAATATGGAATCCTCATAATTAATCTCAATTTTCTTCTAATTTAGTTTCACTTTTCCCCATAGATGTTCACTAAAGAAATACTTTTGGTGTTAAGTAATATCTTAATGCACAAAACCACATTGTTAAAAAATCTTTTTTGAAAACAGTTTTCTAAGACTGTGTTAAAGTTCCATTTTCTTTACTGCATGAAATGGCATGATCCCATGGACACAATGGCTTCAGACACTTCATTACAAACATTAAGGAAACAAAGTACATAATATAGTTAAGACCCTCAAAGGTTTTTGAAAATTTCTCCTGAATTTTCAAGATTTTGTGACTTTTTACTTGGTTTTTCAGTTGAAGCACAATGGAAATAGAGGATTTTGATTGAGCTTTTATTTGAAATACTGAAAAGTCTCAGTATCCTTTGCTTTTCCAGTTAAGTCACTTTCTGAATCTTTGGGCCTCTTTTGTCATATTAATAGTAAGTAGGTTACAAAACTTTCATTCCTCCCTTCGTATAAACTGTATGCAAACTTAACTTTTTACTTCTTCCACAAAAGTTAAACGTTGAAGCCAGCTAGAAAGAGGGAAATAAAATAATCTCTATGTCTGAATAGCATCAAAAACTTTATGAAATTTTCTCAATTCTCAGGATTCAATTCTTAAAATTTTTAGACAGTTTTGGAACAAATCTGTATATTTTAACCTTTTCCTCCAAAAATTAAAAAAAAAGAAAAAAACTGGAAAAAAAAAAGATATGTTTCTGTCCCACATGAAAAGATCAATTAAGGACGAGGTAAGGACTAAAGAGAGGAGAAGAAAAAGAGATCAATCAGTCCATTAACATAGAAGGAGCAAGTGCAATAATGTACCACAGTGAATGTGCCACAAGGGAGCAGAGGGGAAGACCTCTCTGTTAACACAAAATAGAGCAAGTAGCTTGACAACAGAAATACACTGAGATGAACAGAAATGAAACAGATCATGTCCCTACTCCTAACCTTAACCATACATAAAACCCTAATCATAATTCCTTATACAATAACCTCTCATTCTAACCCCGACAGAAATGCCAGCTTCCTGAATTGGAACACTGATTTCCCAAACAGATGTCAGACATTAGCCACTGGCCTTAGCTGCCATCAATATTAATCAGCTAATCTTAACATTAGCAAAATATATGCATCTTAAGTCTGAACCTGTTCTGCTATCATGTGGGAGAAAATTATTAGCAAATTTAAATAATTAGGATGATATCAGCACACGTATTGTCAATTACAATAAACTTTAAAAAGAAAACACAGATGTCTTTCCTTGTTTTATTAAGGACATTATTGTCACTTAGAGTTTGAATGCTTGAATTTACCAAAGACAGGGTAATGACATATGTAGCATTTCTTTCCCTCAATCAGTAAGGCTACCTTCTTATTATTCATCTTTCATAATCAAGGTTTTAAATTACTAATTTGCTAATGGTGATTATTTATGTATTGATTTCCAAGATTATAGCAAGTATACATACATTGGCATAAAATTTTCTAAATCTTTTATGCATAAATTGGGGTTTTCTAGTTTTTAGTAGTTGGACAACTACATAAAAATTGCTATAAACTTTAAAATAAAATACTATTTTCTAAAGTGAAATTTTGTGGTACATCGAAATTTTCTTAATTATGATGTAAAAAAAAATTGCCAAAATTCTGCTTTTTGTCTGGTCTAGCATGTTTGAGTCTTCAACTCAGGGATTTATCACACTCATTAAATTTTGTGCTTTTTCATCTCTTCATATACCACCACATATATCTCCATGGACAATTAAGCATTACCAAGCACTTTTGTGGTTTTGCTTTAAGGGCAACAACAATCATAGCAAATCATTTCCTCTCAAGATGCACCATGCATCAGATCCTGGTGCAATTCTCAGACACACTCCTTAGGGACTGGACTCAAGAAACAGTCTTTGTTATCTGGAAGTTCAAAATGTAATGAAATCACAAACAAACAGTTACACTCATTCAACAGCAAATATGTACCAAATGCCTACTGGGTGCTAGATACTGTGCTGGGCTCTGGAGATACACTGTTTATTAGGACAAAGCTGCTCCCTTTACAAGACAGTCTGTATACAGAGTAGAGATTAAACACAAATACAGCCCAGATATCTCCCATTCTAAATCGATCTCTATTAGGAATAATATAAGAAAAAGCAGATGTAGAAGGAATGTGAAGAAAGCTTGTATACTGGGAAATAAAAAGGAAGAAAACAGGTAATAGCTCAAAATTTAAAAAAAAAAAGATAGAAGATAGTGGTAAATTAGTGTATATTCATGAATCTATTCCAGGCGTGGAGTCATCTGCTCAAATTAAAGCAAGGTTTAGGAATAAAATGAAGGTCAAGTTATAAGAGAAAGGACAGAGTGAGGAGGCTTTGGGGTTCTCTGCCACAATGAAGTTTTGGGCCTCCTATGGTTTTCACTTATGTTAAAAATGCAGCCTCAATTACCAGAGTGATAATTGAGAATTGGTTTTATCCATAAGCATTGCAAGAGTCATTAAGAATGGTCATAGTCACAGGATGGTAGCAATACTAATTTTGGTCCCAGGTATATAGCAAAAGCTAATGGGCTATCTCTAGAGTATGTCACCTATATCTGTGTACCTAAGCTGAATTTTTAGAAATGAAATAAATAAACTTCATTACTGTGGCTTCAGTACTGCTTTATTCTGTTTCCTTTATCAGGAATTTGATTTCAAACTGGAGTGTAAAGAAGGTTAAAAAAAAAGGACCTATGGGATATTCCAGGCAATAAGAAAACATAAGTTTATAAAACAGTATTCCAATTTATTACAAACATACCAATAAATTTTCTACTCCAGAGGTATTTGCATTTGCAACATGTATAATATTTATATTTATTTATTTACTTTTACTCCCAAACTGGTAACTTTTCCTGCAGGAAAATACTTAGAATATTTGTCTTATATAATTGTTTTGATATATCAAGTATATACTAATAAGCACATACCTATGAGAGCAGATTTTCTAAGTCATGCTGGCTTATATGGACATTAGTCAAAATACCTAAATAAAATTAGAATTCAGAAGTTCTTCTTATAAAAATAGAGACTACAGTAATCTAATAACTTTTCTGAGAAGCGTACATTCATCATGCCAATGTTCTCATAAAAGTGCCTGACTAAGGATGCTAAGAAATTCTAATCCTACAAGAAAGACAAAAAGAATATCCAGACCTGTTTCTGAATTCTTTATGAAGTATTTCATAATCATCTATCTATGGTTTTCAAGAATGCAAGTATATAGACCTACCTGACAGTAGATTTGTTCAAATAAAAGGTGGCTATCTTCTACCAGCACATACAGACTGTGACTTCCTAATTCACCACAACATATTTAAGAGACACAGAAATAAAAATACAGTTGACTTTCCAAATCTTCAGGATAGAGAAAAATAATTACCTTAAAATACTTACCAGTGGCACAGAAATGTGATCTAGATACCCTAGAAGTGGATAAAGAAGTATTCTTTGGAAAGACTTATGTATTGACATAAACAGCCTGCCAAATCTGGTAAGTCCATTTTGAGTAAGGCTAATTGGGGCTTCCCTGGTGGCTCAGAGGTTAAAGTGTCAGCCTGCAATGCGGGAGACAAGGGTCTGATGCCTGGGTCCGATCCCTGGGTCGGGAAGATTCCCCTGGAGAAGGAAATGGCAACCTACTCCAGTACTCTTGCCTGGAGAATCCCATGGATGGAGGAGCCTGGTGGGCTACAGTCCACGGGGTCCCAAAGAGTTAGACACGACTGAGCGATTTCACTTTCACTTCCCTTTAAATGGAACTGAAGTTGGTAAGTAACAACTGTCCATTTGTCTATGCACCCTGCCAGATCAACAGAAGAGTCTGTCATGCTTCTCTCTGTACCTTTGCGATTTCTATCTTTTAGATTAGAAACATAAGAGCTCTGTTAAACAGACATCTAAATACTTCATGAATATTTCATTTTGAAGGATTCATTCATTCATCAGTTCAGTTCAGTTCAGTTGCTCAGCCGTGTCCGACTCTTTGTGACCCGATGAATCGCAGCACGCCAGGCCTCCCTGTCCGTCACCAACTCCCGGAGTTCACTCAGAGTCATGTCCATCGAGTCGGTGATGCCATCCAGCCATCTCATCCTCCGTCGTCCCCTTCTCCTCCTGCCCCCAATCCCTCCCAGCATCAGAGCCTTTTCCAATGAGTCAACTCTTTGCATGATGTGGCCAAAGTACTGGAGTTTCAGCTTTAGCATCATTCCTTCCAAAGAACTCCCAGGGCTGATCTCCTTCAGAATGGACTGGTTGGATCTTCTTGCAGTCCAGTCTAGTCAAAACATATTTAATAAGGGCTAACTATGTGCCTGGCACTGAGCTAAACCATAGATATGGAACTATGATGAAGACAGCCATACATCCTCCCTTCTTTGACATTACACTCTACTTAACAGAATCAACAAATTATACTTTTAATAAAACATGGCTAAATGTCTACCTGAATTTATCTCATCACTCGTGCAAGTTTTCACCAAAGTGATGGTAAATGATTATAAACCTGAAGACAGAAAATGAGAATACAAAGCAGCAGACAGTCTATGTTCAATTGCTGTACAGCAGGAAGCAAGTGGAGAAGCGGTAACTGGCTTTTTAAAAGCGCAAGAAAAAATACTTTCAGTGCCTGTGGAGCAAGGAAATCCAAGGGCCCACCTCTTCTCTTTGAGGAAATGAGCCGGAGCCTCCGGATTCGTGGTCATTGGTCCAGAAAAGGCAGATTTCAGGAGCAGGGCTGAAGACAGAGATAAACTGTATAGCTACATGTTGAACTGCAGAATGCTAGTTTCTTTTTCCCTAACCTATCAAAATCCTGGCAGCCAGTTTTTAATTCCCGCTCCCTAATACCTGATCAGGTTCACCAAAGCAACACACACCCAGGAGGAAGACTGAAAGATTATTTGACAAGAAATTAATGGCACATGGGAAATAAAAAACAAAAACAGACTTACAGGGAATTTGAATTTCCTCAATAAAAAGGATGACACAACAGCTTGTCATTCTACCAAAAAGCTCCACTGTCACAAAGACCCATTTCATCTAAACAAAACTTCCATCAGTAAAATGCCCAACTTGAAAGGAAAGGCCTCCAATAGATCCTCATTGTTCTCAGAAGAAGCAATGAAAATGAAGCCATAAAATAAAAACATGGTGATTCATAAGACACATTCAAATAAGAAGGAATACTGGAAAAATCAAAGACAAAGCTGACTAAATAAAAAAAGTACTGGCAAGTTTAGAAAACAAAGTCAAGAAAATGTTCCAGAATTTAAAATAAAATATATGAGAAAAAAAATAAACCAACTGAAAAAGTATAATATTCAAATGACAGGAGTTCTAAAAAGAGTAAATAAAATAGAATGAAGTCGTTACACAAGACAAAAAAATGATAATGCAGAAAGTTCCTGGAAATAAAGAATTTGGATCTCCAGAATAAAAGGCCCTCTCATGAACTTAATACATGGGAAAAGATTCCTTAAAATGTCCAGGACTTGAGTTTAAAGAGAAGTTTCTAAAATGTCCCATGTGCTGTGCTGTGCTTAGTCACGCATTCATGTCTCTTTGCGACCCCATGGACTGTAGCCCACCAGGCTCCTCTGTCCATGGGGATTCTCCAGGCAAGGATACAGGAGTGGGTTGCCATGCCTTTCTTCAGGGAATCTTCCCAACCCAGGGATTGAACCAAGGTCTCCCACACTGCAGGTGGATTCTTTACTGGCTGAGCCACCAGGGAAAGGGGTAAAAATTGTATGCTCTCAAACAAATGAACATTCTGAGGAAAAACAATTTTTAACCCAAACTTTCTGTTATGTTTGAACTATTTTCACAATAATGCCCAATTACAAGCTTTGCCATAATTCAGCAGCTTATAGAAACAAGTATTCTTCACCTATGCTTTTAAAGAAACAGGGAATCAGAAACTAGCAATCTGTGTTTTAACAATATCTCCAAGTGATTCTGAGACACACTAAAGATTGAGGAAACACTATGCTAGAAGATGTGCTTTGGAAAACATTCAGAAGAGGCAGAATTCAAAAAGGGAAGAGTACAAGATAGGAGAGAGGAGAGAGATACACAAATACCACCTTGACATCAGACCTAGACTCCAACCAACGCCTACTGAAAACACTTGTGCAGAAATATATCCAGGAAGAGGAAATCTGGTAGAGTGGCCGACTGATACATTTAGAGGAAAATGTGTGCATACATGCCAAGTCGCTTCAGTCCTGTCCAGTTCTTTGTGCCCCTATGGACTGTAGCCCAAAAGGCTCCTCTGTCCACGGGATTCTCCAGGCAAGAATACTGGAGTGGGTTGCCATGTCCTCCTCCAGGGGATCTTCCCAACCAAGGGATCAAATCCACATCTACTGCGGCTCCTGCGTTGCAGGTGGGTTCTTTACCACTGAGCCACGAAGGGAAGCCCTTAGGGGAAAATACTCATTTAAATATAGAAAACTAATATAAAGAGGCAATTACTAACTACAGTGTGTAGGGGTTGAAGGGAGGTAATGGGACAGAAGAGGTCTTCAAAGCATACCACATCATGTGAAAGTGAACTATATTTATAGCCATAACAATGAGAATAGATTCTGTTTATCTACTAATAAATTTAGAGATATTGAGATCAAATAGACAAGAGATGATAAAGTAGAGATGTGAGTGTGGGTTGAGAGCTAAATCTTCATCTATGGTAACAGGAAATCAATATTTACTAAAATTAGCAAACAGAGTGATTGAAATATAATCCCATTATTTAGAAATATATAAGTAAATTCTACCAAAAAAAAATGAGATGAAAAAGTGATATATTCTGGGGAGTAACAAGTAACTCTAGAAGATAAAAAGATAAAATGCTGATGACTGACCTTTTTTGACATAAAACCATGTAATATAATTTCAATTAAAAAAATAAGTACTTGTATGGCTTTGTCAAAATTAGAAATTAATTTAAAATAATGATAACCAATGAATTATATGTACAAAATAAGTTCAGCATACTATGAGACTGAAGAAAATTCCAATCAGGGTTGGGTTCCAAACTTTACAGTGGTCCAAAACACTCTCATATTCCATACATAATCCATCAGCAATTCCTACCGACTTAAAGTTCAAAGTATATCCAGAAGTTAACCATTTCTTTACTGTGGCCATCCACCCACAGATCTCACCCAGATTTTTTTCAATGCTCTTGGCACTAATAACCCTAAGTCTCTTAACTCTGTTTTGCAAGTTCTCTCCTCCCAGGCACACTTCTGCCTCTCTGAGAACAGAAAAAGGCAGAGGGCTCATGTGGCTTTATTCATTCACTTTGGGGTTCACTCTCTGGGCCGTTCTGCTTGCCATTCTCCCTTTTCTTCCTGATCCCGCTCTCCTCTTAGAACCCACTTTCCGGAAATAGTTCTATGATCTATTTTTTCTGTCAGTGCTCGTAAAACTCAAAAATAAGAGTCAAAATCCTGCTTTTGCCTGAATGGGTAAATGTTTAGAAGTCTTACATTCTTTCTTTGCTAGATTATCCCAAAGTATACACTCAGTGGGGGTGCAAAAGGGAGTTTATTTGAATATAGTGCAAGCTGATTTAACAGCGTAAACAGCATCCATATTTTTCTCTCCATTGTTCTGATTCCTTTGTCCATCTCTGTTCCAAACATGTGTGATGAATTATCACTGCTAAATCTCAATAGATATTAATTGTGATGCTCACCAGTTAAACAACCATGTTGTTGGTATTCTAAATGAAGCAGAGCCAAAAGAAGCAACAACTGAAAACAATATCCAAAAGACCTCATAAAGGTATAACTTTTCTTTAAGAGGTTATTTTACATGGTAACTTTCTTCTGTTCAATAAATATAAGTCTTGAAACATTATATAGTTTATCCACTTTATGCTTTGCTAAAGAATGGAGGTAAAATTTAATTATAATTAATTTATAAATACTAATAAATAACACTAGCTAAATAACCATTTAATTTCCAAAACATAAGTATAGTAGAAAAGGTAAAGCAAGAAGGAATCTGATGCCTGACTCTGAAGTGTTTACAACTTACTGATGATAAAAATGGCAATTTATTAAAATTCAACAATATACCAGACTGTTGTAAATGACAAAAATTATGTTATTTTGTGAAAGTCTCACAACCAAGTGTATAATTACCATGATTTCATGAAAAACCTACCTCCAAAGATATCAATTTTGGAGTTTGATATTTGTTTGAAATTCTAAAGTAGCTAATAGTAAATTTCAAGACTATAATATTCAGGAAAGAACAAGAGAAGAGATTAAGACTTTGGATCAAAAATGACAGAGATATAATGCGAAGACGTGTAGAGAAACTATGCAGAAAAGTAAGCCAACTGCAAGAGAAATCTTTTGCCTTCAGGGCATTCTTTATCTAGTCTGTCCTTAGCTATGTCCTGTGTAAAAAATTTGGGGGAAAAAAGAGGAGAGAAAAATAGGAAGAGCCCATAGGAGATTTCCAGATAATGTAAAAGAAACTATCTTTAAATCACCACATTGCAAACATAGTATAATAACTGCTTTAAAATATGATTGGCAAATGATGTAAAACCATCTCATGAACCATTATTAGAGGAGGCAAGAGCTGGAAAAACTACTCATATTTTTCAAAATGATATGAACAAAGAGATTTGGTAGTTACCATCCCCAAGCAAGTGGCCTAAATTATCACCACCACCACCCAGGTTGAGTCTAACATGATCTACTGCTAAGAAACAACCAGAACTATACAATAGTTTTGCAATAATCTTCAGAGGAAAAAAGCCTGATTAGAAAACAAAAACAGATGAAAAAACAAAATCAGAATATTTCACAAGTCAATTAGCCCAGACTCCTCAAAATAGTAAAGATCATGAAAAACATTGAAAAGGCAAGAAGAACCTTCTTGATTAAAAGACACTAGAGAGATATAACAATCTGAAGCAATATGTAAACCTTGACTGGACTCTGGATTAGAAGGAAAAAGGCAGTTACAAATTAGTTCAACTTTTCTTTAGGTTTAAAATTTAATCAAAGACTGGGGAACTAATTTAGTTTGAATTGGTTGAAAAACTTTCAAATTTACTGATAACAAGTATTAAAAATTAGGTTAGTTATTAAAAATCAACCTAAATTTTTCTAAAGACAGAGTTGAAAAAGTCCATGAGAATCCCAGCAATTCTACATTTAACACTTTGTTTGGCTTCCAGTGTCAAACCACAATAGGAGTTAGAAGAAAATGAAGTGTTAAAACACTCTGAAGGTAAGTCATTCAAATTTCTGAAAGCGATTTGGGGAATATATTTGATTTAATGACTTTGAAATTCACAAGATTACAAAGAAGTATATTCACTATGCTGTGAAGATCAAATTCAGGCTTTCAGGTGACATTTTGGCTTTCTTACCCTCAAGAAACTTCAGTTTAGGCAAGACTATCAACTGTATATCCAACTGTGTTCTCTACTTCAGCAGTCCCCAACCTTTTTGCCACCAGGGACTTGATTCATAGAAGACAATTGTTCCATGGATAGGGGTAGGGGGGATAGTTTTGGATTATTCAAGCACATTACATTTATTGTGTACTTTATTACTATCATTACATCAGCTCCACCTCAGATCATCAGATATTAGATCCTGGAGGCTGGGGACCCCAGATATAGTCTGTATCTTCCCTAAAGGCGATGAAGTAACTGTGCCATAGTTAAAAAGTCCATTCCTGGAGCAAGAGATTCTGGCTATGATACTTTATTTTTTAATTTTTATTTTTTTTAGTTTTTTATTTTTTTAATTTTAAAATCTTTAATTCTTACATTTAAGAGATTTTGATAGTGACTTTAATTCTGAGTAGACAGAATTAGACAAACCAATTATTTTTAATATTGAAGATTCAAGATTATAAAACAAGTACAAAGAATTTTAGAAGCAAAAAATAAAATAACCTGTGTATCGATTTGAGGACCATGTCAACCCCCTCACCTCAACAACCTTGCCCTTTTTCAACACTATGACCAGGCCCCACCTTGGCTTTAGTCTTAAAAATTCAGAGCTGTCATGCCTGTTTATTTCTTTAGTGCAATATTCTACATTTCTAGCCTCAGCAGTTAGTGGACCCACAAAGACCCAAGTTTACTCCCTAAACATTGATATACTATCTCCATTTCCTTACTGCTCCCATACTCCCTTATTCTTTAGGTGTTGGTGTTAGTCGCTCAGTCGTGTCCGACTCTTTGCCACCCATGAACTCCAGCCACCAGGCTCCTTTGTCCATGGGATTCTCCCAGCGAGAATACTGGAGTGAGTTGCCATTTCCTTCTCCAGGGGATCTTCCTAACCCAGGGATGGAACCCAGGTCTCCTGTACTTCAGGCGGATTCTTTACCGTCTGAGCCACCAGGGAAGCCAATCTGGCTTCTATTTTCTGCTTTCTTAAAATTTTCCGTAAGTTCAAAAATATCCTCAACCTGCCAAAAAGAATGAGTATTCTTATCTTACTACACTTCCCAAATTGCCTATTCTACTTTGACCGCATACTTATTGAAATATGGACCTGTGGCATCACATTCTCTGATGATGAAAATAGTTCAAATCTCTGCCACAATTGGCTGGCAATGAAGAGACAATCAAAAAGCCCAATTTACACGATTGAGATAGAATTTTACAGGACATGCTAAACAAATCAAGATAAATATTTTCCCCCTCTTATTGTTTAAGGACATTGTATAACTGTAGTTATAACTAATCAACAAGTTACATTTGAGATGATGGGATTTCTGTCTGGAGCAGATTTTGAAAGAACTGGAGGAATAATCTAATCACTTGGAAATCATGGACTCAGAAAAATATACCATGGCTGTATATTGTCAGCCTGTTTATTTAACTTATGTGCAGAGTACATATGTGAAATGCCAGGCTGGATGAAGCACAAGCTAGAATCAAGACTATCAGGAGAAATGTCAATAACCTCACATATGCAGATAATGCAACCCTTATGGCAGAAAGCAAAGAGGAACTAAAGACCCTCTTGATGAAAACGAAAGTGGAGAGTGAAAAAGCTGGCATAAAACCCAACATTCAAAAAGCTAAGATCATGGCATCCAGTCCCATCACTTCATGGCAAATAGATGGGGAAACAATGGAAACAGTGACAGACTTTACTTTTTTGGGCTCCAAAATCACTGCAGATGATGCCTACAGCCATGAAATGAAAAGACACTGGCTCCTTGGAAGAAAAGCTACGAGAGACCTAGGCAGCATTTTAAAAAGCAGAGGCGAGTGACTGATGCACTGAACTACAGATTAGGACACCAGCCAAGGGGGCCTCTCTATGTGCCTGACATGCTGAACAACAGAGAGGGCCCCAGGCAAGGGAGTCCTCTAAGTGCCTGAATGGGTGAAGCTACAGAGAAAGACTGGCCAAAGAGGCCTTCTGATGGCCAGCTATAAGATGCTCAAAAACAGACTCTGAGAGGGCTATAACTCCTACCCTGGAGGCAGTCCATGTCCCTGCAGACTTGGTGCTGCCAGGGTCCCCACAAGCCAAGCAGCTGCACCACCTTCTCGCTCAACTCTCACTGCAGCAGAGCTACCACAGGCAAAAAAAATGTCTTGCATCTATGCATGCAGAGTCGCTTCGATACTTTACAACTCTTTGCGACCCTGTAGACTGTGGCCTGCCAGGCTTCTCTATCAGACAGGGGGCTCTCCAGGCAAGAATACTTGAGCGTATTGGCCAACACTGGTTGCCATATCCTTCTAGAGCACTATATTTCCTGTTCCCTAGCCACCAACCCCCTGAGTGCCTGGTGCTGCCAGAGCCCCTGTTTCCAAACAGCTGCACCACCTCCACACCGGGCCCTCACATGAGCAAACCCAAGGCCCTCAGGGAAGCCCCAGGAGCTAAACCCCAGTGGAAGACTCACATGTATTAGTGGAAATAAAACCACAATTGAAACACAGGGGCATACGTGGCTAAGGAATAAGACTCTAAACCTTGCCACCAGCTGTACAAGCTGCAGATTAAATCCACATAATCAACTAAGAAGACTCTGTGTCTATAGAATATATAAAAAGGCACTGAGAGCTCCCACAAAGAAAATGCACTAGTTCTGATAGCTGTGGATGTTGGAAGAAAGAACACACAGGCGTAGGACAATATTATAATCTGAGCTACCCCAACAGCAGGTCCAGAGATCAGCACAGTGTTGGAGGGCATCCTAAGGAGAGGTCAAGCGCTGAGGCTCTGGAGTTCAGTTCAGTTCAGTCGCTCAATCGTGTCCGTCTCTTTGCAACCCCATGAGTCATAGCACGCCAGGCCTCCCTGTGCATTACCAACTCCCAGAGTTCACTCAGACTCAAGTCCATCGAGTGAGTGATGCCATCCAGCCATCTCATCCTCTGTCGTCCCATTCTCCTCCTGCCCCCAATCCCTCCCAGCATCAGAGTCTTTTTCAATGAGTCAGGTCTTCGCATTAGGTGGCCAAAGTACTGGAGTTTCAGCTTTAGCATCATTCCTTCCAAAGAAATCCCAGGGCTGATAGGGTTGGATCTCTTTGTAGCCCAAGGGACTCTCTAGAGTTTTCTCCAACACCACAGTTCAAAAGCATCAATTCTTCAGCACTCAGCTTCCTTCACAGTCCAACTCTCACATCCATACGTGACCACTGGAAAAAACACAGCCTTGACTAGACGGACCTTTGTTGGCAAAGTAATGTCTCTGCTTTTGAATATGCTATCTAGGTTGGTCATAACTTTCCTTCCAAGGAGTAAGCATCTTTTAATTTCATGGCTGCAGTCACCATCTGCAGTGATTTTGGAGCCCCAAAAAGTAAAGTCTGACACTGTTTCCACTGTTTCCCCATTTATTTCCCATGAAGTGATGGGACCAGATACCATGATCTTCGTTTTCTGAATGTTGATCTTTAAGCCATTTTCACTCTCCTCTTTTGCTTTCATCAAGAGGCTCCTCTTCACTTTCTGCCATAAGGGTGGGTGTCATCTGCATATCTGAAGTTATTGATATTTCTCCCGACAATCTTGATTCCAGCCTGTGCTTCTTCCAGCCCTGTGTTTCTCATGATGTATTCTGCATATAAGTTGAATAAGCAGAGTGACAATATACAGCCTTGACGGACTCCTTTTCCTATTTGGAACCAGTCTGTTGTTCCATGTCCAGTTCTAACTGTTGCTTTCTGACCTACATATAGGTTTCTCAAGGGGCAGATCAGGTGGTCTGGTATTCCCATCTCTTTCGGAATTTTCCACAGTTTATTGTGATCCACACAGTCAAAGGCTTTGGCATAGTCAATGAAGCACAAGTATATGTTTTTCTGGAACTCTCTTGCTTTTTCCATGATCCAGTGGATGTTGGCAATTTGATCTCTGGTTCCTCTGCCTTTTCTGAAACAAGCTTGAACATCAGGAAGTTCACAGTTCACGTATTGCTGAAGCCTGGCTTGGAGAATTTTGAGCATTACTTTACCAGCATGTGAGATGAGTGCAATTGTGCAGTAGTTTTAGCATTCTTTGGCATTGCCTTTCTTTGGGATTGGAATGAAAACTGACTTTTTCCAGTCCTGTGGCCACTGCTGAGTTTTCCAAATTTGCTGGCATATTGAGTGCAGCCCTTTCACAGCATCATCCTTCAGGATTTGAAATAGCTCAACTGGAATTCCATCACCTCCATTACCTTTGTTCGTAATGATGCTTTCTAAGACCCACTTGACTTCGCATTCCAGGATGTCTGGCTCTAGGTGAGTGATCACCCCATCGTGATTATCTGGGTCATGAGGATCTTTTTTGTACAGTTCTTCTGTATATTCTTGCCACCTCTTCTTAATATCTTCTGCTTCTGTTAGGTCCATACCATTTCTGTCCTTTATCGAGCCCATCTTTGCATGAAATGTTCCCTTGGCGTCTGTAATTTTCTTGATGAGATCTCTATCTTTCCCATTCTGTTGTTTGCCTCTATTTGTCTGCATTGATCGCTGAGGAAGGCTTTCTTATCTCTTCTTGCCATTCTTTGGACCTCTGCATTCAGATGCTTATATCTTTCCTTTTCTCCTTTGTTTTTTCTTTTCTTCTTTTCAAAGCTATTTGTAAGGCCTCTCCAGACAGCCATTGTGCTTTTTTGCATTTCTTTTCCATGGGGATGATCTTGATCCCTGTCTCCTGTACAATGTCACCAACCTCAGCCCATAGTTCATCAGGCACTCTATCTATCAGATCTAGGCCCTTAAATCTATTTCTTGCTCTCACTGTATAATCATAAGGGATTTGATTTCGGTCATACCTGAGTGGTCTAGTGGTTTTCCCTACTTTCTTCAATTTGAGTCTGAATTTGGCAATAAGGAGTTCATGATCTGAGCCACAGTCAGCTCCTGGTCTTGTTTTTGTTGACTGTATAGAGCTTCTCCATCTTTGGCTTTAAAGAATATAATCAATCTGATTTCAATGTTGACCATCTGGTGATCTCCATGTGTAGAGTCTTCTCTTGTGTTGTTGGAAGAGGGTGTTTGCTATGACCAGTGCATTTTCTTGGCAAAACTCTATTAGTCTTTGCCCTGCTTCATTCCTCATTCCAATGCCAAATTTGCCTGTTACTCCACGTGTTTCTTGACTTCCTACTTTTGCATTCCAGTCCCCTATAATGAAAAGGACATATTTTGGGGATATTAGTTCTAAAAGGTCTTGTAGATCTTCATAGAACTGTTCAACTTTAGCTTCTTCAGCTTACTGGTTGGGGTATGGACTTGGATAACTGTGATATTGAATGGTTTGACTTGGAAACGAACAGAGATCATTCTGTCGTTTTTGAGATTGCATCCAAGTACTGCATTTGGACTCTTTTGTTGACCATTATGGCTACTCCCTTTCTTCTGAGAGATTCCTGTTGGCAGTAGTAAACTTAATAGTCATCTGAGTTAAATTCACCCATTCCAGTTCATTTTAGTTTGCTGATTCCTAACATGTTGACATTCACTCTTGCCATCTCTTGTTTGACCACTTACAATTTGCCTTGATTCATGGACCTGACATTCCAGGTTCCTATGCAATAATGCTCTTTACAGCATCAGACCTTCCTCTATCACTAGTCACATCCACAACTGGGTATTGTTTTTCCTTTGGCTCCATCCCTTCATTCTTTCTGGAGTTATTTCTCCCCTGATCTCCAGGAGCATATTGGGCACCTACCGACCTGGGGAGTTCCTCTTTCAGTATCCTATCATTTTGACTTTTCATACTGTTCATGGGGTTCTCAAGGGAAGAATACTGAAGTGGCTTACCACTCCCTTCTCCAGTGGACCAAATTCTGTCAGACGTCTCCACCATGACCCACCTGTCTTGGATGGCCCCATGGGCATGGCTTAGTTTCATTGAGTTAGACAAGGCTGTGATTCCAAGACCCTATACTACCAAAGAACTAACCCTAGGGACTATCAAGTAGTGAGAACTCACAGAAAGGAAACCACTTGAATACAATACCCTGCATCACCCAACCACCAGTACCCTGTGCAGGATATCTCATCTAAACAACAAAGAAAAGAAACATACAAACCCAATCATCAGCAGACAGGATTATCACCTCACTCATCCATGCCCAACAGAGGAAAAACAAACAAAAACTCAGCACAAATCTTATACTATACAACGCTCACACAAACCAGTGGACCAACCTCCAGTTCAGTTCAGTTCAGTTCAGCTGCTCAGTCGTGTCCGTCTCTTTGCGACCCTGTGAATCGCAGCACACCAGGCCTCCCTGTCCATCACCAACTCCCGGTATTCATTCAGACTCACGTCCATTGAATCGGTGATACCATCCAGCCGTCTCATCCTCTGTTGTCCCCTTCTCCTCCTGCCCCCAATCCCTCCCAGCATCAGAGTCTTTTCCAATGAATCAACTCTTCGCATGCGGTGGCCAAAGTACTGGAGTTTCAGCTTTAGCATCATTCCTTCCAAAGAACTCCCAGGGCTGATCTCCTTCAGAATGGACTGGTGGGATCTCCTTGCAGTCCAATGGACTCTCAAGAGTCTTCTCTAACACCACATTTCTAAAGCATCAATTCTTTGGCACTCAGCTTTCTTCACAATCCAATTCTCACATCCATACATGACTACTGGAAAAACCATAGCCTTGACTAGACAGACCTTTGTTGGCAAAGTAATGTCTCTGCTTTTGAATATGCTATCTAGGTTGGTCATAACTTTCCTTCCAAGGAGTAGTGTCTTTTAATTTCATGGCTGCAGTCACTATCTGCAGTGATTTTAGAGCCCCCCAAAATAAAGTCTGACACTGTTTCCACTGTTTCCCAATCTATTTCCCATGAAGTGATGGGACCAGATGCCATGATCTTCATTTTTTGAATGTTGAGCTTTAAGCCAACTTTTTCACTCTTCTTTTCCACTTTCATCAACAGGCTTTTTAGTTTCTCTTCACTTTATGCCATACCTGAGGAGGGCAGAAACAGAAAGAAGAAAGAATTCAACCTTCTTCAAGTAAAGAATTCAACTTTCCTTGAAGCCTTGGAAAAGAGACCTCAAACACAGTAACTTAGAAAAACATAATGAAGAGGTAGAGAAATACTACACAAATAAAGGAAGAAACTCGAAACACAGAAGTCCAAATAAATGAAGAGGAAATAGGCAAATTACCTGGAAAAGAATTCAGAATAAGGATAGTAAAGATGATCAAAAACCTTGAAAACAAAATGGAGAAAATGCAAGAATCAATTAACAAAGACCTAGAAGAATTAAAGAATAAACATATAGAAATAAACAGCATAATTACTGAAATTAAAAATACTCTAGAAGGAATCAATAGCAGAATGTCTGAAGCAGAAGAATGACTCAGTGAGCTGGAAGATAAAATGGTGGAAATAACTTCTGAAGAGCAGAATAAAGTAAAAAGAATGAAAAGAGCTGAGGACAGTCTCAGAGACCTCTGGGACCATATGAAACATACCAACATTCAAATTATAGGGGTTCCAGAGGAAGAGAAAAAGAAAGGGTATAAGAAAATTTTTAAAGAGATTGTAGTTGAAAATTTCCCCAACATGGAAAAGGAAATAGTCAATCAAGTCCAAGAGGCACAAAGAATACCATACAGGATAAACTCAAGGGGAAACATGCCAAGACACATACTAATCAAACTAATAAAGACTAAACACAAAGAAAGAATATTAAAAGCAGCAAGGGAGAAGCAACAAGCAATGTATACCAGAAACCCCATGTGCTCAACAGCTGATCGTTCAGCAGAAATTCTGCAGGCCAGAAGGGAATGGCAGGATATATTTAAAGTACTGAGAAAGAAAAAATTTACAACCAAGATTACTGTAACCAGCAAACATCTCATTCAAAATTGATGGAGAAATAAAAAGCTTTCAGATGAGCAACAGTTAAGATAATTCAGTACCACCAAACAAGCTTTATAACAAATGTTAAGTGGGCTTACATAGTCAAGAAATACAAGAGAAGAAAAAAGATCTACAAAATCAACCCCCCCAAAATTAAGAAAATGGCAATAGCAACATATATATCAATAATTACTTTAAATATAAGTGGATTAAAGCTCGAACCAAAAGACACAGACTGGCTGAATGGATCCAAAAACAAGACCCATATATATGCTGTCTACAAGAAATCCACACAGACCTCAAGACATATATAAAGTAAAACTGAGAGGATGGAAAAATACATTCCATGCAAATGGGAAGCAAAATAAATCTGGAGTAGCAATTCTCATTTCAGACAAAATAGACCTTAAAATAAAGAAGATTACAAGAGATAAGAAAGGACACCACATAATGATCAAGGGATCAATCCAAGAGGGAGACATAACAATTATAAATATCTATGCACCCAAGAACCAATAGTAAAAATTAAGAAAACTAAAAGCTGGCTCTTTGAGAAGATAAACAAAATTGACAAACCTTTAGCCAGACTCATCAAGAAAAAAAGAGATAAGAATCAAATTAAAAAATTAGAAATGAAAAAGAAGAGGTTACAACAGACAATGCAAAAATACAAAGGATTATAAGAGGCTATTATGAACAACTATATGGCAATAAAATGGATAACCTGGAAGAAATGGATAGATTCTTAGAAAAGTTCAATCTCCCAAGACTGAACCAGGAAAAATAGGAATTATGAACAACCCAATTACAAGCACTTAAATTGAAGCTGTGATCAAAAATCCCCACCTGCCCAAAAAAAGCTCAGGACCAGATGGCTTCACAGGAGATTTCTATCAAACATGTAGGAAAGAGCTATGCTTATCCTTCTAAAACTCTTTCAAAAAATTTTAGAGGAAGGAATACTTCTAAACTCATTCTATGAGGCCACCATCTCTCTGATACCAAAACCAGACAAAGACAACACACAAAATATAAAACTACAGGCCAATATCACTGATGAACATAGATGCAAAAATCCTCAACAAAATTTTAGCTAGCAGAATTCATCAAAACATCAAAAAGCTCATATAACATGATCAAGGTGGGTTTATTCAAGGGATGCAAGGATTCTTCAGTATACGCAAATCAATCAATGTGATACACCATATTAATAAACTGAAAGATAAAAGCCAGATGATCATGTCAATAGATTCAGAAAAAGCCTTTGACAAAATTCAGCACACATTTATGATTAAAACTCTTCAAAAAGGGGGCACAGAAGGAACTTACCTCAACATAGTGAAGGCCATATATAATAAGCCTACAGCAAACATAATTCTCAATGGTGAAAAACTGAAAGCATTCCCCCTAAGATCAGGAACAAGACAAGCGTGTCCACTTTTGCCATTATTATTCAACATAGGTCTGGAAGTCCTAGCTACAGCAATCAGAGAAGAAGAAATAAAAGGACTCCAGATCAGAAAAGAAGAAATAAAGCTCTCACTATTTGCAGATGACATGATACTGTACATAGAAAACCCTAAAGATGAAATCAGAAAATTACTAGAGCTAATCAGTGAACTTAGCAAAGGTGCAGGATACAAAATCAATACACAGAAATCACCTGCACTTCTATGTATTTCATGGCTGCAATGAACAATCAGAAAGAGAAATTAAGGAATCAATCTCATTCACCATTGCAACAAGAAGAATTAAATATCTGGGAATAAACCTAACTAAGGAGACGAAAGAACTATACACAGAAAATTATGACACTAATGAAAGAAATCAAAGATGACATAAACAGATGGGGAGATATTTGATGTTCCTGGGTAGGAAGAATCAATATTGTGAAAATGACTATACTACCAAGCTCAGTCTATAGATTCAATGTGATGTCTATCAAATTACCAATGGCAATTTTCACAGAACTAGTACAAAAAATATCACAATTCATATGGAAACACAAAAGACCCAGAACAGCCAAATCAGTCTTGAGAAAGAAGAATGGATCTGGAGGAATCAACCTTCCTGACTTCAGATAATGCTACAAAGCTACAGTCATCAAGACAGTATGTTACTGACACAAAAACAGAAATATAGACAAATGGAACAAGACAGAAAATCCAGAAATAAACCCATGCACCTATGGGTACCTTATATTTGTCAAAGGAGGCAAGAATATACAATGGGGCAAAGACAGTCACTTCAATGAATGGTGCTGGGAAAACTGGATAGCTACATGTAAAAGAATGAATTAGAACACTTCCTAATACCATACACAAAAATAAACTCAAAATGGATTAAAGACCTAAATCTAAGACCAGAAACTATAAAACTCTTAGAGGAAAACATAGGCAGAACACTTGATGACATAAATCAAAGCAAGATCCTCTATGACCCACCTCCTAGAGTAATGGAAATAAAAACAAAAGTAAATAAGTGGGACCTGATTAAACTTAAAAGCTTTTGCACAGCAAAGGAAACTATAAGCAACATGAAAAGACAACCCTCAGAATGGGAGAAAATAATAGCAAATGAAACAATTGACAAAGGATTAATTTCTAAAATATACAAGCAGCTGGTACAACTCAATACCAGAATACCAATAACAATACCAATCAGTGGGAAAAAGACCTAAACAGACATTTCTCCAAAGAAGACATACAAATGGCTAACAAACACATGAAAGATGCTCAACATCACTCATTATTACAGAAATGCAAATCAAAACTGCAATGAGATGTCACTTGTCACCGGTCAGAATAATTATCATCAAAAGTCTCCAAAAAATAAATGCTGGAGAGTGCATGGAGGAAAGGGAACACTCTTGCACTGTTGGTGGGAATGTAAATTAATACAGCCACTATGGAAGATGGTACGGAGCTTCCTTAAAAATCTAGGAATAAAACCACCATATGACCCATCAATACCCTGAAAAAGACACATGTATCCCATTGTTCATTGCAGCACTATTTACAATAGCTAGAACATGGAAGGAACCTAGATGTCCATCAACAGATGAATGGATAGAGAAGTTGTGATACACAGTGTACACAATGGGATATTACTCAGCCATAAAAAGAATGCATTTGAGTCAGTTCTAATGAGGTGGACGAATCTAGAACCTATTATACAGAGCGAAGCGAGTCAGAAAGAGAAAGATAATTACCGTATTCTAAAGCATATATACAGAATCTAGAAAAATGATACTGAAGAATTTCTTTACCAGGCACCAATAGAGAAACAAACACAGAGAATAGACATACGGAGGTGTGGAGAGGGGAGGAGAGGGTGGAAAGAGTAACATGGAAACTTACATTACCATATCTAAAATAGAGAGCCAATAGGAATTTGCTGTATGGTTCAGGAAACTCAAAAGGGGGCTCTGTATCAGCCTAGAGGGTTGGGATGGGGAGGGAGATGGGAGGAAGTTTCAAAAGGGAGGGGATATATGTATACCTACAGCTGATTCATGTTGAGGTTTGACTGAAAACAGCAAAATTCTGTAAAGTAATTATCCTTCAATAAAAAGCAACTAAAACTAAACAAGCAGAGACATCACTTTGCCAACAACAGTCCATCTAGTCAAAACTATGGTTTTGCAGTAATCGCGTATGGATATGAAAGTCGGACTATAAAGAAAGCTGAGCACTGAAGAATTGATGCTTCTGAACTGTGGTGTTGGAGAAGACTCTTGAGAGTCCCTTGAACTGGAAGGAGGTCTAACCAGTCCATCCTAAAGGAAATCAATCCTGAATATTCATTGGAAGGACTGATGCTGAAGCTGAAGCTTCAATACTTTGACCACCTGAGGAGAAGAACTGACTCACTGGAAAAGACCCTATGCTGGGAAAGATTGAAGGAAGGAGGAGATGGGGGCGACAGGCAATAAGATGGTTGGATGCATCACTGACTCAATGGACATGAGCTTGAGCAAGCTCCAGGAGTCGGTGTCACAAAGTCATTAGACATGACTGAGTGACTGAACTGAACTGAGAAGTCCTCCCATGATATCAAATTGGATGTAAATTCTGGGAGTTACTCGCATATACCTCCTTTTGTGAATGAAGTGAATGTGTGTGTGTCTTAGTCATGTTAGGCAGGACAACTTTGGAACTGAGGAGTTCATATTATTTATTTCAGCTAAAGCATGGTATGTTTGAATTAGTACAATCATTGTGAAAGTCAGGTTTCTTAACTTGGTTTAAAAAGACAGTTTATCATCAACTGCTTAAGTTGGATAAACTCTCGCTTTTTGACCTACCAATTCTAGTCCCCTAAATATAGTACCTGAGAAAACCATATACATGTGTATACCAAGAAACAGAATAAAAATGTTCTTAGCAGCATTATACGTGTTAGTTCTAAAAGTCAAACAATGTGATTTCTAACAATATTAAAATAATATAGTACACTCATACAATGGAATATTATGAATGAATAAATTATAACAAATTAAAATAATATGTATTAATATCAAAAATATTGTTGTGTAGAAGAAATCAAACCAAGAAAATATATTATGTTTCCATTTATATATTCTTCAAACTAGACAATACTATAATAAATACAGAGTTTGTAGATATATACACTTTGGTGGTAAAACTTGGAGGGAAAGCAAATAACTTACTGGCACAAAAGTGAGGATAGAGAGTGCCTTCTAGTCAGCAAAAGAGATAGGGAGAGGCACAATGGAGGCTTCTAGACTCTAAAGATGTTTTATTTCCAGATCTAGAGTTTATCTGATTGTTCATTTAGTGACAACTTATTAAATGTGACATCACATTTCTATAAATGTCTTATATTTCACAACCCAAGAAAAACTTTAAAACATGGTTCCATTTACTCTTTTCCTTTTTTTTTAATAGAAAGATTTAAAAGAGTTGACTAAAGATAACATTTATTCATGATTCATAATGTACATGCCTGAAGAACTCTATTTGAATTTTTAAGAAGCCAATGGAATACATCTTTGGTTACTTCTATATCAGTTCAGTTCAGTTCAGTCGCTCAGTCGTGTCCAACTCTTCGCGACCCCATGAATCGCAGCACGCCAGGCCTCCCTGTCCATCACCAACTCCCGGAGTTCACTCAGACTCACGTCCATCAAGTCAGTGATGCCATGCAGCCATCTCATCTTCGGTCGTCCCCTTCTCTTCCTGCGCCCAATCCTTCCCAAAATCAGAGTCTTTTCCAATGAGTCAACTCTACGCATGAGGTGGCCAAAGTAATGGAGTTTCAGCTTCAGCATCATTTCTTCCAACGAACATCCAGGGCTGATCTCCATTAGAATGGACTGATTGTATCTCCTTGCAGTCCATGGGACTCTCAAGAGTCTTCTCCAACACCACAGTTCAAAAGCATCAATTCTTTGGCGCTCAGCTTTCTTCACAGTCCAACTCTCACATCCATACATGACTACTGGAAAAACCATACCCTTGACTAGATGGACCTTAGTTGGCAAAGTAATGTCTCTGCTTTTGAATATGCTATCTAGGTTGGTCATAACTTTTCTTTCAAGGAGTAAGCGTCTTTTAATTTCATGGCTGCAATCACCATCTGCAGTGATTTTGGAGCCCCAAAAAATAAAGTCTGACACTGTTTCTACTGTTTCCCCATCTATTTCCCAAGAAGTGATGGGACCGGATGCCATGATCTTCGTTTTCTGAATGTTGAGCTTTAAGCCAACTTTTTCATTCTCCTCTTTTACTTTCATCAAGAGGCTTTTTAGTTCTTCTTCACTTTCTGCCATAAAGGTGGTGTCATCTGCATATCTGAGGTTATTGATATTTCTCCTGGCAATCTTGATTCCAGCTTGTGTTTCTTTCAGTCCAGCATTTCTCATGATGTATTCTGCATATAAGTTAAATAAGCTGGGTGACAATATACAGCCTTGACATACTCCTTTTCCTATTTGGAACTAATCTGTTGTTCTATGTCCTATTCTAACTGTTGCTTCCTGCCCTGCATACAGATTTCTCAAGAGGCAGGTTAGGTGGTCTGGTATTCCCATCTCTTTAAATCTCAACAGTTATTTCTATATTCCAAAGGAAAGTGAAAGTGATGTTGCTCAGTCATGTCCGACTCTTTGCAACCCCATGGACTGTGGCCTACCAGCTTCCTCCATCCGTGGCATTTTCCAGGCAAGAATACTGGAGTGGGTTGCCATTTCCTTCTCCAGGAGATCTTCCCGACCCAGGGACTGAACCCAGGTCCCCCACATTGTAGGCAGACACTTTACTGTCTGAGCCACCAGGGAAGTCCAAAGGAAGACATTTTCAAAATTTTCAAATATATTCACTATTTATAGAATATGCTATTTTAGTTATTTCTAGACTTCTCAAAGTATGTTAACCATGTTTTAAAAGATGTAATAAGTTTGCAACAAAATTTTTATCAAAATGTAAGCAGCCTCACAAATAAATACAAACTTGGGGAAAGTATAGCTTGTAATTGAAGAACATGAATTTATTATATTTTTTTAAATTTAGGTTGTTTAAGTCAACTGATATGAAACTGAAATACTTTTAACAGACTAAATTGAATCACTTGGTATATATGTAAGAAATTATATATGTAGAAAACTGTACCTTTTGGATAAATATTCCTCTAAAAGTATGAAATTTCACACTGATTTTTAACTAAGTTATGAGTAGGCAAATGCCTATGCTGCTGCTAAGTCACTTCAGTCGTGTCTGACTCTGTGTGACCCCATAGACGGCAGCCCACCAGGCTCCCCCGTCCCTGGGATTCTCTAGGCAAGAACACTGGAGTGGGTTGCCCTTTCCTTCTCCAGTGCATGAAAGTGAAAAGTGAAAGTGAAGTCGCTCAGTCGTGTCCGACTCTTAGCGACCCCATGGACTGCAGCCCACCAGGCTCCTCCACCCATGGGATTTTCCAGGCAAGAGTACTGGAGTGGGATGCCATTGCCTATATGAAATATGAATTACTGGCATTCAAATTAATACTATGACTCATCAAAGAATGTATTCCTCATCACCATAGACTTTGGTTATACTACAGAGAACAGTATGGAGAGTCCTTTAAAATAAATTAGGAATAAAATTACCAAATGCCCCAACAATCCCACTACTAGGCTTATACTCTGAGAAAATCTTAATTGAAAAAGATACATGTAACCAAATGTTCACAACAGTACTCTGTACAATAGCTAGGACATGGAAGCAACCCAGACATCCATTTATATAGGAATGGATAAAGAAGATGCATTACATATTTATAATTGAATATTACTCGGTCATATAATAGAATGAACTTGAGTCACTTCTAGTGAGGCTGATGAACCTAGAGCCTGTTATACATAGTGAAGTAAGTCATAAAGAGCAAAACACATATCATGTATTAATATATGTATATATATGGAATGTAGGAAAATGGTATTGATAAATCTATTTGCAGGGAAGGAACAGAGAGTCAGATATTGAGAATGGACTTGTGAACACAGTGGAGGAAGAAGAGAGTGGATGAATGGAGAAAGTAGCATCAATACACACAACACACACACACACACACACACACACACACACACACCATGTGTAAAACAGAAAGCTGGTGAGAAGTTGCTGTATAACACAGGGAGCCCAGCCTGGTGTTCTGTAATGACCTAGAGGAGTGGGGTAGGGGGAAGGGAGGGAGGCTCAAAAGGGAGGTGATATATGTATAATTATAACTGATTTGCATTATACAGCAGAAACCAACACAACCTTGCAAAGCAATTTTCCCTCAGTCTTTTAAAAAATAAAGCCCCCCCAAAAGCACAATGTACAACAATGTTTACTTTGAGCTAGTGAATGCAGCTAGCAAGCAATTAACCAATAAGAATTCATGGGTAATAAGGGTAATAACCATCTGTGTCTAAATAAACACAACACTTGAGTAACTATATATGTACACATACACACACACATATATATTTGGGAAACCATAAATAAACAAATTGTAAGCTGGAGATAGTTAAAAAAAAACTTGTCTTTTTAAATTTGATATTCCTCACTAGAAGTAATTCAATAAAACTTAACTTTTTCTTATTACGTTAGAAAGAAAACCTCCAACAAAGTGAAGAATATTTTCTTGACTAGAATTATTATTCTTGGTAATGAGCAGTGTTCTATGAAAATGAGGATTTATATGTAACTGATTATTTAAAAAATTAAGCCAATTACCAAACACAATTTTCCTTGTTAAACATTAATTAAATTCTGTAGTATTTTTAAAAGTATAATAAAGAAAAAATGAATTAAAAGAAAAGTTCAATTTAACCTATTAATCAAAATAGAATTTATCATTTTATATAGATATAGTTTTATCAGGAAAGTGATACACAGGATAAATTACTTATGTATTATTTTAAGGGCTAATTCCCTATTTTAAGTTTTAGTCATATTTTATACAATGGAGAAACTGATGGTTTAGTTGACATACAACTAAATATTACATGGAGTAAAACAGCAAGTTGATTAGTGAAGACTGGAGAAACACGAATACTAAATCAAAATTGTACACTCAGGTTAGTGAAAAACATGACAGAATTATAAAGATCAACGATACGTTTTTGGAATAAAGTGTATGAATATAGCCATACACAAACATGTACATAATACAAATACATGTACACATTCCCAGGTGATGCTAGTGGTAAAGAACCCACCTGCCAATGCAGGAGACATAAGAGATATAGGTTCGATCCCTGGGTCTGGAAGATCCCCTGGAGAGGGCACAGCAACTCACTCCAGTATTTTGCCTGGAGAGAGGAGCCTGGCAGGCTACAGTCCATAGGATCACAAAGAGTCGGACACAACTGAAGCGACTTAGAATGCACACACATACATAAATTCACATATATGTACCCAGAAATTAGTCTATGAAAAATATTAAAAATCTATTATCGGAATCACTGGTTCTCAGTTCTAAACATTAGAAACAATTCAGGAGTTAAACAGCATGGGTCTCATACTGTAATTGATCTCGAGGAGGGCCTGGTGAATTGGTATGTTTTGGAAGACCCCATCTCACATATTCAAATTCACAGGATAAAGATTATGACTGAGTCAATGAGTCAATTGCTCATCTCTAGTCCATTAAGCTATAGCCTAGGGTAGCCTGACTCTTGGTTGCCTACCCAGCAGAAGTAGCGGGAGAGAGGATATGAATAATGCAGATATCTTCTGTTTGCTATACCATCAAAAAAAAAAATCATGTTACCTACATGTGAGAAAAGCAAACAAATAAAAGCAAACATAAAGAGAAATACATATTTGATTATAGATAGCACAAATAAACTAGAAGAATAAACCTTTGCACTGTGCCTACTTTTGAAGTAACTAGACAGATGACCTTAAGGCAATACCTAAATGTACCTCAGTTATTTTGTGTAGAAAACAGGTCTCCAGAGAGATGGCTAAGGCGATCACCCCCTGAAAATTCCACTGATTTTATAATCCTACAGCAGAAAATTATGAAAATGTTCACAAGCTGATGACTTTTGCAAAGAAGGAAACTGAAGCTCTCTGTATATAAAAGTACAAGATAAATACATTCTATCAACTTGCTTTTCTACACAGTACCTGTTGCACAACGGGATTGAAAGGACAATATTTTGGAGGAGAGAGGCTTTGATTTTGGAAACATATGCATTTCATTTTATAGCTCAATGATATAACTATTCCCCAGCAGTTTTAATATTATATTTCTGTTTCTGTTTTAATTTCTAGTAGTGAGTTGTTTCTCAGCAGATTTGAATCACTTTCAATATTAGTAGTTTCTACAGGTAGATGAATGATTTTATTTTATTCTGAGACCAAATTAATATGGAAAAATGACTGATTTCAGTAAAATAAGAAGTAAAACTAATCTATCAAAAATTGGATTGATTTAATACACAATGGGAATGTTATGGAAAATATTATCTTAGATGTTAATAAGCGATATTCAAATACGATGCAATATTTTGCTAATTAGAACTTTAAGAACAAGAATTGAAGTGTGATAAGATCTACCTATAATTGGCATAAAAAACATTTGATGTGGATAGGAGTAAATGAAGGAATGGCTGGAAACTTTTGAGTTAATTAAGATTAAATATTAACATCTCACTGAATGCTAACATTCTGGAATACTAAATGTTTGCTTACTATATAATAAAGAGTGCATTTGTAAGAGAATAACTTGTAAGTTAATTTTTGAAACAATAAGTGATAGAGGTAAGAGAGGTAGAGGTGGCATACTGCAAAGATCATACTCTTAATTTCCTGAATGTGATTACTGAATACAAGAAACACAATTAATTTTGAATTTATTGCAGATTTCAATATGGAAGGGGAATGAGTCAATTATGAGAGACAAATCGTTTCTTTTTTTTTTATGATTTTACTCTTTGAAAGTTTGGACCATGTTATTATTTTCCATTCATAATATTTATATTTTAAAGAAACACAAAAGCAGTTAAAATTTAAAATCTCCATCTGTATTTCATATATTCTTTAGTAATCATTTATATGTGTAAATTAGGTAACCTTTCTGCTACAATTAGAAGAAAAATATAATTTTGGTACTTAAATGTAATTAAGACTGAAAATTGTTGATATAAATCTTACCAAAAGAATTAAAACATTAGGCCAATTTGCACTATAGAAATTCTGAGGTAACTACATATGGAATATGAACAGGAAAACAACTTCTAAAACCTGATTAAATGTTCTTTCTGGGTTAATCAATGGAGTATATTTAGGAGCAAAGTGCTTGTTGAGAGAAAAGACAGAAAATATATAGTCAACTATTCTCTTTTATTTACCAACAATCTCTAAAACCCCCCTGCCAGCCTGTGGCTTACCTGGTAGGTGTTCTGTGTAGAAGTTTGCCCCACCAACAAGCTATGGTCAAGACATGACAAAACAGGTTAATCCATAGAGGAATTCAGCAGAGCAGGTAAATAACTTGCATGTGCAAAGTACTGGCTTCCTCACCACAAGGAATACCCCATTTTTTCTCTATCCTGTATTACTCACTCTGCTGCTGCAAAGTCGCTTCAGTTGTGTCCGACTCTGCAACCCCACAAACGGCAGCCCACTAGGCTCCTCTGTCCCTGGGATTCTCCAGGCAAGAATACTGGAGTGGGTTGCCATTTCCTTCTCCAATGCATGAAAGTGAAGTCACTCAGTCATGCCCGACTCTTAGCGACCCCATGGACTGCAGCCTACCAGGCTCCTCTGTCCATGGGATTTTCCAGGCAAGAGTACTGGAGTGGGTTGCCATTCATGTCTAAATCTTTGCGTCCCCTGGACTGTCCTGCCAGGCTCCTCTGTCCATGGAATTCTCCAGGCAAGAATACTGGAATGGGTAGCCATTCCCTTATCCAGGAGGTCTTCCTGACTCAGGGATCAAACGCCAAGACTTCTGAGTGCAAGCAGATTCTTTACCAACTGAACCACCAGGAAAGCCTATATTATCAAATATTATCTTCTAAAAGATTTAAATCTAAAAACTACCTGGATTCTTATGCTTGGTATTAGATTTCTCTGTTTTCATATGGAAATACCATTATCCTAAACATAATTCATTAAAAAAGATCAACTTTTTCCTGTGGTTCTGCAGTGCCAACATTGTAACTAAATGTCCAAAAAAACCTGGCTTTATTTCTGGACTTTTTTTTATTTTTGCTATCTTCCAATTCTTATAATATCAGTGTCTTAATGTAGAAATAGCAATATTTTAATACCTGATAGAGCAAGTCCTTCCTATCTATTCTTCAAATGTCTTTGTTATTTGGGGAATTTTTATATCTATATAAATTTTATAACCAATCTCTACTCCAACAAAAGAAGTTATGATTTGGACTGGGATAATTTAGATTTTTTCAATACTGAATCCTCCAACCCATGAACTAGAGTTTCCTCCATTTTTTAGTTGACTCCTTTTTTACTTTCTCTCAACACTGTTTTTACAGTTTTCTATATACAGGTCTTACACATGTTCCAATACATTTCACATTATTCATGTTATTAGAATGTATCCTTTTATTTCATTTTCCAGATTCTCATTGCTGCTATGTGAAAATACACTTGTTAAACTCATTTGTTAATTCTAATTTTTATATTTAGATTCTTTGGGATTTTCTATGTCACAGTTATATTAAGTACAAATAAGCACAATTTTATAGTTTCCTTCTCAATATCTATATTTTATTTCTTTTTTTTTAATCTTAATATTCTATAGTGACTTCCAAAATAATGTTAACTAGAAGGGAAAATAGTGAAAAGAAAAGCTTCTAAATTTCCTCATTTTGTTATCAGCTTAAGGTCTTTAGAGGTACATTTCCTTTTATTCCTAGTGAACTAATAGTTTCATTTTAATGAATTTAAATTCTATTCAAAGCTATTCCCTGTGTCTACTGAGTTGATCATGTTATTTTTCTCATTTATTCTACTAATGTGGTGAATTCCAATCTCATTTGGAATTTTTGTTTCAACATTTGTGATTGATCTGCACTTAAAATGCTATCAAATTTGTCAAATTTATGCTTGTTTCATGAAACAAGTTGGAAGTCATTTCAGTTTTTAGCAAAATTTACTCATTTGAGACTTAAAGTTTTGTGTATTAAAGTATATAAAGGAAGATAATTATTTCATTAGTAATTATTCAGATTTTCTACCTCTGTTAGCTTTAGCAGTTTTTAGTTTATTAAGAATTTTCTTATTTTTTCACCATTTTCCAATAATGATCATAAAGTTGTTCATAATATTCTCTTGTTACCTTTTTAGAGTCTCCAGATATGTAGTAATGATTCTGTCTTATATTTCGGTTATTTGTGTTTTTTCTTTTTAAAAATTTAACCACATCCATATGTTTTTTTTTAAATTGAAGTATACTTGTGAAGTGAAGTCAAGATACTCAGTTGTGTCCAACTCTTTGCGACCCCATGGACTGTAGCCTACCAGGCTCCTCCCATGGGATTTTCCAGGCAAGAGTACTGCAGTGGGTTGCCATTTCCTTCTCCAGAGGATCTTCCCCACTCGGGGATAGAACCCAGGTCTCCCTCATTGTAGGCAGATGCTCTACTGTCTGAGCCACCATGGAAGTCTTAAGTATAGTTGATATACAGTATTATTTAAGCTACAGGTATATAATTTCTAAAGGTTATACTCCATTTATGAAGTGAAGTGAAGTGAAAGTCACTCAGTTGTGTCTAACTTTTTACAGTTGCCATGAACTATCTGGCATGCTGTGATCCATGGGGTTGCAAAGAGTCAGACAGGACTGAGTGACTGAACTGAACTGACTGATACAGTCCATGGAATTCTCCAGGCCAGAATACTGGAGTGGATAGCCCTTCCCTTTTCCAGGGGATCTTCCCAACCAAGGGACTGAACCCAGGTTTCCCATATTGCAGGCAGATTCTTTACCAGCTGACATACCAGGGAAGCCCCTTCCATTTATAATTATTGTAAAAATTGGCTATATTCCCTTTGTTATACAATATATATCCTTCAAGTTTATTTTATATGTAATAGTTTGTACCTCTTAATTCCCTCCTCCTATACTGCCTCTCCTACTTCCCTCTCCCTACTGATAACTACTAGTTTGTTCTCTGTATCTTTGAGGCCGTCTCTTATTTGGCTATATATATTAGTTTGTTGTATTTTTATATCAGTGCCATATAATATTTGCCTTTCTCTAAATTATTTCACTTAGCAAAATACCATCTAAGAGCATCCAGGTTCTTGTAAGTGGCAAATTTTTTTTTTTCTCCTTTTTTGGTCTGAGTAGTATTCTATACCACATTATACCACAGTATATGTATACCACGTCTCCTTTAGCCATTCATCTGCTGACAGACAGTGAGGTTGCCTCTATAACTTGGCAATTGTAAATGATGCTACTATGACATTGGGGTCATATGGGGTGCATGTTTAAGTAGTTCTGGGAACACTGAACCGCTACATGTAAAAGAAGGCAATTAGAACATTCTCTACTACCAAAGACAAAAAGCATATCAAAATGGATTAAAGACCTAAATGTAAGGCAGGAAACCATAAAACTCCTAGAGGAAAACAGAACACTTTGACATAAATAATAACAGAATTTTTTTTCATCTGTCTCTTAAAACAAAGGGAAAAAAAAAAGTAAAACTGAGATCTAATCAAACTTAGAAGCTTTTGCACAGCAAAAGAAGTAATCAACAGAGGTAATCAGCAAAAGAAGTAATCAACAGAACCTACTGAATGGGAGAAGATATGTGCAAATGATAAGATTGATAGAGGTTTTGTTGTTCAGTCTCTCAGTCATGTCCAAACATTTGCAACCCCATGGACTTCGGTGGTTAATGTCTAAAATATATGAACTCTTACAATTCAACACCGAAACAACAACAACCTTATTTTAAAATGGGCAGAAAACCTGAACAGACATTTTTGCAAAAAGGACATACAGATGCCCAACAAGCACATAAAAAGAAGTTCCTCGATATCACTAACCATCAGGGAAATGAAAATCAAACCACAATGAAACATCACCTTACCCCTGTCAAAATGGCTATCGTCAAAATGATCTCAAATAACAAATGTTGGTGAGGATGTGGAGAAAAGCGAATTTTTGTACACAGTTGGTAGGAATGCAAGTTGGTGCAATGACTACTGAACACAGTATGACTGTTCCTCAAAAACCTAAAATCAGAACTACGATATGTCCCAACAATTCCACTCCTGGGTGTACTGCTGCTACTGCTAAGTCACTTCAGTCATGTCCGACTCTGTGCGGCCCCAGAGATGGCAGCCCACCAGGCTCCCCCATCCCTGGGATTCTCCAGGCAAGAACACTGGAGTGGGTTGCCATTTCCTTCTCCAATGCATGAAGTGAAAAGTGAAAGGGAAGTCGCTTAGTCATGTCCAACCCTCAGCGACCCCATGGACTGCAGCCTACCAGGCTCCTCCATCCATGGGATTTTCCAGGCAAGAGTACTGGAGTGGGGTGCCATTGCCTTCTCCGCCTGGGTATACTATCTCTCCTTTTTCTTAATTTATCTTGCCAAGGGTTTACCATTCTACCGTATTTTTTGAAATATTCTAATTTGCTAATCCGTTCCACTGTTTAGTATATCATTCTTTTAATTTCTGTCTTTTCTTTGTCATGTCTTCCATTTGTAGATATACTATAGTTTACTATTCATTTTCTAGATGACTTAAGATACCCAGTTACCAATTTTTCAGCCTTTTTCCCTTAATATATACATCTAAGTCTATAAAAGACCCTCTAAGCATGACTTTTCTGTCATTACACAAGTTTTGATTTCTAGTATTTTTATCATCCTTTAGTAAAACATATCTTTCAATTTCTATTGAGATTCATTATTTGAACTATGGATCATAAAGCTTTGGGTTTATAAAATATAATAGTTTCAAGAGAATCTGAAAACTTTCAAACATTATTTCTGCAAATGTAAGTTTAGCATCCTTCCTTTTCTCTTCTTTTGACACTCCAATTAAACACACACACAGATACATCCAGACAAATAGATAAACATGAGAACTTTATACTATAGTCTCTATTTGTCATATTTTTTCATCTTTTTAAACTTTTGACTTCATTTTGAATAATTCATTTATTCTTGTATCATCTATATCTCTTCTTTGATAAGTTCATTTTTTCTAAATGCTATTAACTGTATTTAACTACTATCTATCAAGGAAAGAAGTGCTTTCAGACTCTCATAAAGCATTATCTCTTGCCAAAATAGGAATATATTACTAGGACAAATTCCATGCTCATTTCCCTAGACTTCTGTCTTCTTAACATCTTAGTCCTCAAATTCTTCATACATGGTTAGATTTGTGATATCAGATGTACTTCATTTTTGTCCTGACTTTCCAGCTACACTCTGCAAGAGGTATCCCCTGAACTTTCAGAAACAGAAAGAAACCATTTTTGAAGGGTCTTATATGCCAGGCTGAGGAAATAAAGCTAATCTTCTAGGTACTGAGTAGCCAAAATATGGCCTGTAATTTTTTAGATAAAACTATGTATACAAAATGATTTCATAAAAGGACTAGGACAGCAGCTGTATTTTAACATTATCAATAATAATGGTTTAGGTGGTAAGTGTAAAGGACAGATCAAAATCAACACTCCAGGAGGAGATCCTATAGATTGTGGATATAAATGAAGTGAAATTTAACAAATTTTGAATTTTTGTGATCAAGAGAATGAGAAATCAAGGTGAATCACTAATAAGTGTGTGGGGCACTGATATTTTAATGTTTATTAAAATATTTTAATATATTATATTTCTAATACTACTGTAAATGTCTCTGTAGCTAACAATATGTCAGCAAGCAATTGAAAAATATAATTTAGAACTGGGTTCTCAGATCCAAAAATTATTACCTTAGACACAAGAGTTAAAACCATAGAAATGAGAATCTAGTTTTAGCTCCAGCTATGCCTCTGAACCTGGAGAAGGCAATGGCACCCCACTCCAGTACTCTTGCCTGGAAAATCCTATGGACAAAGGAGCCTGGTAGGCTGCAGTCCATGGGGTCGCTAAGAGTCAGACACGACTGAGCGACTTCACTTTCACTTTTCACTTTCATGCATTGGAGAAGGAAATGGCAACCCACTCCGGAGTTCTTGCCTGGAGAATCCCAGGGATGGGGGAGCCTGGTGGGCTGCTGTCTGTGGGGTTGCAGAGAGTCGGACATGACTGAAGTGACTTAGCAGCAGCATGCCTCTGAACCACCATAGAACAAGTTATCCACAGTAATTAAGTCCATGATAAAAGTGGGTTCTACTATTCTAATTCTTATTAACTCACCTATAAAGCAGAATTTGTGACTTTAATCCACAAGTAATATGCTTTCCTTAGTATATCAGAGCCAATAAAAATCAATATTACTATTGTACAAATCATAAGCAATAGGAAACATTTCTATTTCAAATCATGTAATTAACTCTTTCTGTTGTGAGACTATGTAGATTTGGCATCATAGATCCTATCATGCCTTATAATCTCTTTTCTATCTACATTTGGCTTTATAGCTTAACCTCAGCATATATCAAATAACAGATTTCTCTCTCCTTCAAAGAGCTCCTGTCTCTTTTCCACAGAGAGGTAGCTACTATTTGAACAAAATTCTATTTTTAAATGAAGGACTGACTTTCACAATGGTTAAGGGACTTGGTCAATATCCTTAATTGATAAAAATTTCAGCCCCTTGCCTTGTAAATTTATGTATTTTCTATAGTATCAGTATAATAGGGAGTGAGGGGATAGTAAATATTAATCAAATAATTACAATTTCTCGGGGACTTTGTACATCTTATTTATTTCATCTTTTACAAATGCTAAAATGAAGTAGCCATGATTAACATTTTTTATCTCTAGAAAGTTCTTTGGAAGGACTGACATTGAAGCTGAAACTCCAATACTTTGGCTACCTGATGCAAAGAGCTGACTCATTTGAAAAGACCCTGAAGCTGAGAAAGATTGAGGGCAAGAGGAGAAGGGGACAATAGAGGATGAGATGGTTCGATGGCATCACCGAATAAATGGACAAGAGTTTGGGTAAACTCTGGGAGCTGGTGATGGACAGGGAGGCCTGGCGTGCTGCAGTTCACGGGGTTGCAAAGAGTCAGACACGACTTAGCGACTGAATTGAACTGATCTCTAGAAAAATAAAAATTATGAAATTTTACCAAAAGGGATCAAGTAACATGATTAAATGTATATATTATGATTGGGAGAAGAATTAGAATTCAAATCATGATTTAAATGATTAGAAAGCCCAAGCTCTTTTAATGATTTATGTTCACAAAAACAAACTGATAGGGACTTCCCTGGTGGTCCAGTGCTTAAGACTCCTTGATTCCCAGTGCAGGCAGATGACTTCAATCCCTGGTGGGAGAACTAAGATCCCACATGCCATCTGGAATGGCCAAAAAATTAAAATTTATCTTTAAATAAAAATTCAGTTCAGTTCAGTTCAGTTGCTCAGTCATGTCTGACTCTTTGCGACCCCATGAATTGCAGCATACCAGGCCTCCGTGTCCATCACCAACTCCCGGAGTTCACTCAGACTCACGTCCGTCAAGTCAGTGATGATGCCATCCAGCCATCCCATCCTCTATTGTCCCCTTCTCCTCCTGCCCACAATCCCTCCCGGCATCAGAGTCTTTTTCAATGAGTCAACTCTTCACATGAGATGGCCAAAGTACTGGAGTTTCAGCTTTAGCATCATTCCTTCCAAAGAAATCCCAGGGCTGATCTCCTTCAGAATGGACTGGTTGGATCTCCTTGCAGTCCAAGGGACGCTCAAGAGTCTTCTCCAACACCACAGTTCAAAAGCATCAATTCTTCGGTGCTCAGCCTTCTTCACAGTCCAACTCTCACATCCATACATCAGTTCAGTTCAGTGTCCACTGGAAAAACCATAGCCTTGACTAGATGGACCTTGGTTGGCAAAGTAATGTCTCTGCTTTTGAATATGCTATCTAGGTTGGTCATAACTTTTCTTTCAAGGAGTAAGCATCTTTTAATTTCATGGCTGCAGTCACGATCTGCAGTGATTTTAGAGCGCAGAAAAATAGTCTGACACTGTTTCCACTGTTTCCCCATTTATTTCCCATGAAGTGATGGGACCAGATGACATGATCTTTGTTTTCTGAATGTTGACCTTTAAGCCAACTTTTTCACTCTCCTCTTTCACTTTCATCCAAAAGCTCTTTAGTTCCTCTTCACTTTCTGCTATAAGGGTGGTGTCATCTGCATATCTGAGGTTATTGATATTTCTCCTGGCAATCTTGATTCCAGCTTGTGATTCTTCCAGCCCAGCGTTTCTCATGATGTACTCTGCATAGAGGTTAAATAAGCAGGGTGACAATATACAGCCTTGACGGACTCCTTTTCCTATTTGGAACCAGTCTGTTGTTCCATGTCCAGTTCTAATTGTTGCTTCCTGACCTGTATATAGTTTTCTCAAGAGGCAGGTCAGGTGGTCTGGTATTCCCATTTCTTTCAGAACTTACCACAGTTTATTGTGATCCACACAGTCAAAGGTTTTGGCATAGTCAATAAAGCAGAAATAGATGTTTTTCTGGAACTCTCTTGCTTTTTTGATGATCCAGCGGATGTTGTCAATTTGATCTCTGGTTCCTCTACCTTTTCAAAAACCAGTTTGAACATCTCGAAGTTCGCAGTTCACGTATCGCTGAAGCCTGGCTTGGAGAATTTTGAGCATGACTTTATTAGCATGTGAGATGAGTGAAATTGTGCAGTAGTTTGTGCATTCTTTGGCAATGGCTTTCTTTGGGATTGGAATGAAAACTGACCTTCTTCAGTCCTGTGGTCACTGCTTAGTTTGCCAAAATTGCTGACATATTGAGTGCAGCACTTTCACAGCATCATCTTTCAGGATTTGAAATAGCTCAACTGGAATTCCATCACCTTCACTAGCTTTGTTCATAGTGATGCTTTCTAAGGCCCACTTGATTTCACATTCCAGGATGTCTGGCTCTAGGTGAGTGATCACCCCATTGTGATTATCTTGGTCGTTAATATTTTTTTTGTACAGTTCTTCTGTGTATTCTTGTCACCTTTTCTTAATATCTTCTGCTTCTGTTAGGTACATACCATTTCTGTCCTTTATTGAGCCCATCTTTGCATGAAATGTTCCCTTGGTATCTCAATTTTCTTAAAGAGATCTCTAGTCTTTCCCATTCTGTTGTTTTCATCTATTTCTTTGCATTGATTGCTGAGGAAGGCTTTCTTATCTCTTCTTGCTATTCTTTGGAACTCTGCATTCAGATGCTTATATCTTTCCTTTTCTCCTTTTCTTTTCACTTCTCTTCAGAATGTGGTCCACTGGAGAAGGGAATGGCAAACCACTTTAGTATTCTTGCCTTGAGAACCCCATGAACAGTATGATAAGGCAAAATGATAGGATACTGAAAGAGGAACTCCCCAGGTCAGTAGGTGCCCAGTATGCTACTGGAGATCAGTGGAGAAATAACTCCAGAAAGAATGAAGGGATGGAGCCAAAGCAAAAACTATATACCAAGTTGTGGATGTGACTGGTGATAGAAGCAAGGTCTGATGCTGTAAAGAGCAATATTGCATAGGAACCTGGAATGTCAGGTCCATGAATCAAGGCAAATTGGAAGTTGTCAAACAAGAGATGACAAGAGTGAACATCGACATGTTAGGAATCAGCAAACTAAAATGGACTGGAATGGGTGAATTTAACTCAGATGACCATTAAATCTACTACTGCTGACAGGAATCCCTTAGAAGAAATGGAGTAGCCATCATGGTCAACAAAAGAGTCTGAAATGCAGTACTTGGATGCAATCTCAAAAACGACAGAATGATTTCTGTTCGTTTCCAAGACAAACCATTCAAAATCATAATAATCCCAGTCTATGCCCCAACCAGTAATGATGAAGAAGCTGAAGTTGAATGGTTTATGAAATAAAAATTAGACAACAAAAAAATGAAATAAAAAACACAAACTGATAAAAAACACTTAAGAAAATTAAAGAGTCTACAAATTTCAAAACTATAATTGTTAGATAAAATTTTAAAAACTGATTATGCTGTTTATATGGATTGATTTTTTAGTTTCATGCATACATATGGTATATATCACATAAATTTTATATATAGTGGCACACACAGAGTACACTCCATAGTAACATATGTATCATTGAATCAGTTGAGTAGTCCTACTTTGAGCAGTTCAAAGAGCAAATATAAAAATGTTATCATAAAAAGTACCATTTATTAACCAGAAAACCATGAAGGTTCATTCAAAATTTGGTCAACTTTAACTAGCAACTACTGAAAGATGTTCTCTGTTCTGGACACTCCACTAAGCAATGGAGAAATAAAGTTGAGTAAGAATTTACATGTAGGCAGAGAAGGAGGCATTTAGGCAACAGGATAAGTGTGACTTAAAGTGCTCTGGGAGCACAGAAGTACTGGGAGGAACAAAAGTTTCAGAAAGGAGATAAGATTTGAACAGCGCTTTAAAGCTGCCAGTGGGCTTATCATATGGAGGGACTAGAGCAGTGTTCATCTCAATGGAGGAGACTACATGAGTAAAGGTGGGGGTGCCTGCATGAGCACAGCATGCTTGAGGGCGAGGGGCCGTCCTCAAAGTGCAGGCCCATCAAATGCATAAAAGCGACACTTGCAGGACTTACCTTACTGCCTACTTTAAACTGTAGGTTGAAACATACATGGAAACTAAAAATGATGGAAGTAACCTTAAAAAAGCAGAGGGAAACATGGATCTACTTTAGCTAAGCTGTATATCTCACTTCAGCCTTCTTAGACATAAATTTCAAATTCAACCTTTACCCATATACTCAAGAAGAGGCAAGAATGGAGAAATCAATCACTTCCTCTAATTTTTTTTTTATTTCATCTCATTGTCATCCTAGAATTACCAGATTAGTGCTCATGATTCTTCAGTTCTCTTTCCTTCCTGACATTTGATAGAAACTTACTGTTCTTGTTCAAAAGGTGGTAAGCAGTTAGACTTCTCATCTGTTTACTTCTGATCCCCAACTCTGCCTCTGAATTGCACAAGTATACCAGGTCAACAAACTTTCTCCAGCCTCCATGCTCACAGATCTGAAATGGTTTGGAGGCCTGTGTTTCTCTTTCCTTTATTCTCTTTGGGTTTACTTTGGAGGATAAATCACAGTTTCTCATACCTTATGGCAGTGTGTCATTATAAAATATTTCATACCTGATGACCTTTGAGCATTTCTTATTCAAGATTCATGAAAGCTTAGCATGAGATATGTCTAATGATCTCTGTGTAAACACACTGAAAGCTCCCTCCTACAAAGGCACAGGCAGGTGGAAGACATATTTTTGAAACTCTGTCTTCAATCTGAGTGTCACTGGCAGCGGCTGACAGGTCTCATTTGCTAAATAAAGTACAATGTGTCATTTGAAATAAATGTAAATTATCACCTTTCTTCCTTGTTAATTAACATCTGATTAATGCAATACAGGCAGTTGTTGAGAGTATAGTAAGAGGATGGCTTTTGTTGCAAAAACAAAACAAAACCCCTCAAATATAAATCATGGTCTGCCTCATCCAATGAACTTTGGGTTAGAAAGGTTATTTGGAATGATTTGTCCAGTTGGAACCTGGGCAGATGTTCACATCTCAAGTTCTTGATAAATGAATCCTAACAAGTGAACAGTAAAAGGTACTGATGCTTTAGAGGTAAGAGATAGCAGTGGAAAGACCTAGACTCATGATAAATCATGAAGGACTAAATTCTAGGCTCTGTTTCATGAATATCCAAGAAAACTAACTTAAGAACTATGCATGTTACTTAAGGAACAATTTGGTAGGCTAAAAGATGAATTTTCACATGGACCTCCCTCTTCTAGCGATTTAAGAAATGATGTATGGGTACAAATAAAGGTTTACAGGATAAAAAGAGTGATGGGGATAATTTAGAAGGAATATCATAAAATGACAAAATTTAATTCGTTATAATCTAGAAATTCATTTGGTTAGTTGAGCAATTCCAGTTGAGCTATTTCAAATCCTGAAAGATGATGCTGTGAAAGTGCTGCACTCAATATGCCAGCAATTTTGGAAAACTCAGCAGTGCCCACAGGACTGGAAAAGGTCAGTTTTCATTCCAATCCCAAAGAAAGGCAATGTCAAAGAATGCTCAAACTACCACACAATTGAACTCATCTCATACACTAGTAAAGTGATGCTCAAAATTCTCCAAGCCAGGCTTCAGCAGTATGTGAACCATGAACATCCAGATGTTCAAGCTGGTTTTCAAAAAGGCAGAGGAACTGGAGACCAAATTGCCAACATCTGCTGGGATCATTGAAAAAGCAAGAGAGTTCCAGAAAAACATATATTTCTGCTTTATTGACTATGCCAAAGTCTTTGACTGTGTAGATCACAATAAACTGTGGAAAACTCTGAAAGAGATGGGAATACCAGACCACCTGACCTGCCTCTTGACAAACCTATATGCAGGTCAGGAAACAATAGTTAGAACTGGACATGGAACAACAGACTGGTTCCAAATAGGAAAAGGAGTACATCAAGGCTGTATATTGTCACCCTGCTTATTTAACTTCTATGCAGAGTACATCATGAGACACGCTGGGCTGGAAGAAGCACATACTGGAATCAAGATTGCCAGGAGAAATATCAATAACCTCAGATATACAGATGACACCACCCTTATGGGAGACAGTGAAGAGGAACTAAAAAGCCTCTTGATGAAAGTGAAAGTGGAGAGTGAAAATGTTGGCTTAAAGCTCAACATTCAGAAAACGAAGATCATGGCATCCGGTCCCATCACTTCACAGGAAATCGATGAGAAACAGTGGAAACAGTGTCAGACTTTATTTTGGGGGGCTCCAAAATTAATGCAGATGGTGACTGCAGCCATGAAATTAAAAGATGCTTACTCCTTGGAAGAAAGGTTATGACCAACCTAGAAAGTATAGTCAAAAGCAGAGACATTACTTTGCCAACCAAGGTCTGTCTAGTCAAGGCTATGTTTTTTTCAGTGGTCATGTATGGATGTGAGAGTTGGACTGTGAAGATAGCTGAGCACCAAAGAATTGATGCTTTTGAACTGTGGTGTTGGAGAAGACTCTTAAGAGTCCCTTGGACTGCAAGGAGATCCGACCGGTCCATTATGAAGGAGCTCAGCCCTGTGTGTTCTTTGGGAGGAATGATGCTAAAGTTGAAACTCCAGTACTTTGGCCACCTCATGCAAAGAGTTGACTCATTGGAAAAGATTCTGGTGCTGGGAGGGATTGGGGGCATGAGGAAAAGGGGACGACAGAGGATGAGGTGGCTGGATGGCATCACCGACTCGATGGACGTGAGTTTCAGTGAACTCCGGGAGTTGAAGTGAACTCCAGGAGTTGTGATGGACTGGGAGGCCTGGCATGCTGCAGTTCATGGGGTCGCAAAGAGTCGGTCATGACTGAGTGACTGAACCAAACTGAACTGAAAGTAGCTACCAATACTTAAAGAATATGTTAAGTAATGGATTTTTTAGAAATAAAAGGAATATGGATATTATATAGCACAAGTAGTTGAGATTACAAGAGGTAAAGTTATTTTCATAAAGAACAAAACTATTTAATGTCACAGTCAGGTATAGAATACAAGCTTTCAGACTCACAAGTACAGTGTTCTAATTTATTTCTAATTTTTTCCCCCTCTTTTATAAATGTTCTTCATATTCGTTGATTTCCTAAAATAATACTTTTGAAAAACTGTGGAAATTTGCTAACCTTTCACAAAAATATCTTCTTTGTAAATACATGAGTCCACTTTTTTAAACGTGGTGTTTTAAATGCAATAGTTAACTGATTCTTTCCTTTGTCAATATTTTTGAGGGGATAAAAATGTGAATTTTGACACCACAAAACTATTAAGTATCATTTCACACTAACAAATTTGGCTGCTATTTTTTCTGTGTATATTTCATATAAATTCTGGAAATTATACTCATAATTTTGAAAGTGGCAAAGACAGGTTTTAAGATTCAGATCTGTTTGAATTCAAAGGTGATAAAACAAATGGTCTCACTACAACTAGAATGGATGATACTTTTGCCATGTGTGAATAAAATTGTATTCATTTATTTATTCAACAAATAGGGCTCTAATAACCAGACATAAAAAGGGCCTAAAGTTCTAGAAAACAATCAGTTGCAAAGTTAGACAATATGCAAAGTATAAATACTTTTATGCTCTAAAATAATATCAAATACACCCTTGTCTGCTTTCTTTAAGGCAGTCAGAAGTAGTGGACACAAAAGAGAGTTGTCATCTGTTCCACAAAGAGATATGTATATGATGATGGTGACCCTGTAATGAGCCCTCCATTTAATCTGATTGCCTCTTATTAGGTGTGTGGATATAAGACGGAAAAAAAAAAAAATCACAGATTCAGAATCTTCTAAACTTAAAGCTGATTCTCTTTCTATAATGGCACTAGACTCAATAAGTAAGAAAGTTGATAAAGTTAGTAAAGTGTCTACTAATAATGATGTTTGGAAGTGGTAGACACTTCAGTTAGTGATCCTAAAAATCTATAACTTCACAGGCATAAGTGCCAGAGAATGTTTTGAATGACCCAGCGATGTACAGTCAACAAATCTATCCTATGCCTATTCTTACAAATCATTTAGAAAATATCATGGTGCTCTGAAGAGTGTACAGACTATAAGATTAGAGACACTGATGACGTACTAATGTTGTAGCCATGCATTCTGGGAAGCAAACTCCCTCAGAAGGATAATGCAGATAGTGGAGTGCAGTTTATTACACCAGTGGGCCCAATGCAGAGTCTCCTCTTAGTCAAGGACCCGTGTGAAAACCGTATATACCCTAAGTATAGGTGCACAAACCCACCTCCCCAAATTCCCTGAAACTAGTCTGAACAAAGGAAAAAGAAAGATACAATCAAAGTTAACCTGTGATTCATGTGCCTTAAGCATAGGTAGTTAACAGTGGACAATTATCAATAGGCCTGTGGTCATACCCCAACTAGCATAATAGAATGTATGATTATATTCAGTTACACAGATAATTAGGGTATTCTTTTAGGCAATGGAGGGCCCTGGGGCTCTTCCTTCCAGGGGGCTGGTTTTGCAGTGGGTATGTCATTTCCATAGATACTTGGCATATAGCTCAAAGTCCACAGTCCAGCCCAAGATGGATTCCTGCTTTCAAGACAGACTCTGTACTGTTTCCTCCTTCAATGACTCAAAAATTCATTTCTGCCATTCGTAAACTGAATCCACAAGAAAATTTCCTGGAGGAAAACCTCATCAGATGAATGCCTGGAACTCTGCATTTATTACCATGTTTAATGCTCTAAAATACTCTGTCAGGCTGGTAGTACAATTAAAACTTTAACAACAACAGTACTAAAGTTCAAAGGAAGTTTAACAAATCCAGTTAAGACAGTTGAGAAGGAAGATACTATGAGTTCAGGGCCTGTCTCTTCTACTATGCTTGTCTTTACATAAGAAGGACAATACCATATAACTATATAACTCTGGAGATTGCTACAGGACTACATTTTAAATTTTTTTTATTTTTAATTGGAGGATAATTGCTTTACAATGTTGCATTGGTTTCTGCCATATAACAATATGAATCAGCCAGGACTACATTTTTCAAAATGCAAATGACAAATGTTAACATCTTTCTCCTCTTCCTCAATCCATACTCAAATCCACTCATCTTGAAAATATGTACACTGCAATGATTATCTGATATAACAAGTGAATAGTTGTTCCTTCCCTGAGGACAGAATGTGTGGATTGAAGTGAAGAAGGAATTCATACGGCCTGGACTCCATCTTAGGCCTGTTCATGCTGATCATGCTGGGCCACCTTTCCAATGGATTCTGAACTCTGTGTTTAGCGCCTATGAAAACAGCAACAGAAGGATAAGACCCCCTCCAGACAGGGGAACCTTGAAGATCATATCTAGGTTACTCATCACCTAAGAGAAAACATACACTAATCACCCCTTCCTCCAGACAGGCCACAGATTTTTCTGTATCTATTGGAGTGTAACCTCAGGTTTATTGATTATTGGCTAATTGTTTGACTGTTTGAGCACATAAGCACATAGCACGTGAATGATGGGGTTATTGGGATTGTTTTTTCCTTGGTTTATGTAAGTCTCAAGGAATTTGGAGTGGTGGGTTCAGACACGTACACATGGGGTATAAACGATTTTTACAAATGCTGGACGGGGTCCTTGGCTAAGAGGAGACTCTGCCTTGGGCCTGCTGGTATAATAAACTGCACTCCACTATCTGCACTGTCCTTCTGAGTGAGTTTGTTTCCCAGAAACGAACTTGTTGTAGCCTGCCTACAACAGAAGAAATAAGTAAGAAAGAATATAATGCTAGAAATTATCAAGATACTAAGGTAAAAGGAGAAAAATAAATGTTTCACAAGCCAAGATTCTTAATATGGTTGAAAAATTCTGTATTGAGGATCTAAAGCACAGGGGACTGAGACAGAGTCTCTTGGATGAAGAACAACAAAAGTAGGCTGGATTTAATCTAATAATGCTGGGCTTTTCTTCAAATATCTAACTCATATTTTTAGCTTATCATTATGCCTTAAGCCTGGGTAGTTAACAGTGGACAATTATCAATAGGCCTGTGGTCAAACCGCAATAAGCATAATAGAATGTATGATTCTATTCAGTTACACAGATAATTAGGGTATTTTTTTAGGCAATGGAGAGCCCTGGTTTTTCTAATAAAAAACCAGTAGAGATTTATTAGTCCCCATATATGTGGCAAACATTTCTTAAAGAGGAAGAAGATATGTCTATTTGCTAAAAAGTCCATATTAGAAGCATGAAGCCAAAAGTAAGTCAAAATGAATCTGTACAAAGACAATGAGCCCAATTCTGGCTATTATGAAATAATTTATGCTGGATATGGACTTCTATTGACTGTAAAAATGAACACAACATCAGACACAACTGTTTTTAGGCATTGAACATCAAACAGAATGATGACCTTGGAGACAGGGAAAAAAAAGTGAACATTCATCCACTTTTTCTAACTGGAAGTACCTTCTCTACAAAAGAAGGGAGGTGGAGCCCATGAAGAATTCTGTCTTGTTAAGCTAAGGAGAAAGTTATTGAATCCGCTGGAATTTGTAAGTGAAATATTACAGAAGAGAAAGTTGGCAGTGACAAGGAGCATGGAAAACTTTTAGGGTTAATAACACATTATTTGTCCATGTTTGGGTTGCAAATGTGTAAGTGAAAACACTATGAAAACTAGCAAAGGGACATTCTTTCAGTGAAAGAAACTGGAAAAAGATTCTTGAAGTCTCACAGTGCTGGGAGATATTGAAATTCCAGTTTTGCAAGAGTAAAGTGATCCCTATGAGCCCTTTGTGCCTTCAATGACATCAGAATCTGGAAGTAAGGACCACGTCCTAAAGTAAGGGACACACCAGTACTAAAAACAAAAGCAAAATATACTCATTCTCATATAGAGTAAACCCAAACCTACCAGAATTTTAAAAAGGGGGGGATGGGAGGGGGGAAAACCTCACAAGATGTTAATATCTTTTCAGAATCAAATTTAAAAGTTTCTAAATGAAGGTGACATAATTCAGACTACTTACATCAAACCATTAGCAATAACCATTATATAATAAGTATTCATACATGAAGCAGCAGAGAAAAGAAACCCAAAGTCAAAAACGAAATCTATCAATAAATAAAAAGCATAGAAAGGAAATCTGAAACACTTAATATAAATCTGTTCAAGGGTGGAGAGGAAACTCATTACTCACAACTGGTTCTGTTAATATATTTTATGCTTCTATGTTTATTAGTAACTGCAGTCTGGGACAGCCAATGCCAGCAGGTTTGCATTGTAAGAAAAATGGTTAATTCTTCAGGCTTAAATAAAATAAAATCCAGATAAACATGTAAACCCACTGAGAAAAGTAAACTTTAAATAAGGGGTATTTATTCTTAGTTAATTAAAACTAAAATATCAACAACATATTTTGAAATTTGTAACATGTACAATAACATAGCAGTAAAGAATCAGCCTGTCAATGCAGGAGACACAGGTTTGATCCTTTGATCCCTGGGTCAGGAAAATCCCCTGGAGTAGGAAATGGCAACCCATTTCAGTATTCTTGCCTGGAGAATTCAATGTACAGAGGTCCTGGTGGGCTACAGTCCATGGCATCTCAAAGAGTCAGACACAACTTAGCAACCAAAACAACAATAACAGAAAAGGATAAATGGCTAATGAAATTAAACTGCTGTATGATTCTTAAATCTTACAAGTATTGCAATGCAAATTGTAAGTAGAATGCGATAAGTTAAGTTGCATATTATGCTGCTGAGTCAACAGACACACAAACACACCTAGAGAGTTGTAAATTTTTTATAAAAGCAGAATAATTAAAACTGTACTAAAAATATAAAAGTACTCTATTAATCTGAAAGAGGGCAGAGAGACATAGAATACGTAGACAGTAATACCCTGACTGTTGATATAATCACAAAAATATCAATAATTATTGCATATTTTAAATTGCCCAAATTATCGGTGAAAGATAAATTATAAGATTAAAAAGTGATACCTAGTTTTATGCTGACTACAAGAGAAGTATAAAGACAACCATAGCTTGAATTAGAGGGATGGAAAACTTATGCCCTGCAGACATGAAATATAAGAAATCTGGAGAGACTATAATAATAGTAGACAAAGTCAACATTTCAAGAGACAGAGAAGGAAATTTCATAATGCTGAAAGGGTAAATATTTCGGGAAGACATGAAAATAACAAATGTGCATGCAGCATAAATAAGGTTTCAAAATAAATGAAGTAAAACCTGACAGAATTAAATGGAGAAACAGAGAAATATTTAATCAAAATAAGAGTTTTTAGCAATTTTCTCTCAGTAATTGATAGGAAAATGAGACAAAAGCACAGAAAGGATGTGTAAGATTTGAATAATAATGCAAATTAATTTGAACAAACAGATATTTACAGGACAACATCCTCAATAACTGCCAAATACATATTAGATGATGCTGTTAAAGTGCTGAATTCAAATAAGCCAGCAAATATGGAATATTCAGCAGTAGACACAGGACTACAAAAGGTCAGTTTTCATTCAAATCCCAAGAAAGAGCAATGTCAACCAGTATTCAAACTACTGCACAATTGTACTCATTTCACATGCTAGCAAAGTAATGTTCAAAATTCTCCAAGCCAATCTTCAACAGTACATGAAATCAGAACTTCCAGATGTTCAAGCTGGAATTAGGAAAGACAGAGGAACCAGAGATCAAATTGCCAACATCCGCTGGATCATAGAAAAAGCAAGAGAATTCCAGAAAAACATCTATTTCTGCTTCATTGAATACTCAAAAGTCTTTGACTGTGTGGGGCACAACAAACTGTGGAAATTCTTAGAAATGGAAATACCAGACCACCTTACTTGCCTCCTAAGAAACCTGGATTCAGGTCAAGAAGCAACAGTTAGAACCAGACAAGGAACAACAGACTGGTTCCAAATTGGGAAAGGAGTACATCAAGGCTATATATCATCATCTTGCTTATTTAACTTATATGCAGAATACATCATGTGAAATGCCAGGCTGGATGAAGCACAAGCTGGACTCAAACTTGCCAGGAGAAATATGAATAACCTCAGTTATGCAGAAGATACCACAATTATGGCAAGGGTGATAAGCCAAGAAAAATTAAAAAGCCTGTTGATGAAGGTGAAAGAGGAGAGTGAAAAAGCTGGGTTAAAACTCAACATTCAAAAAATGAAGATCATGGTATCCAGTTCCATCGCTTCATGACAAATAGATGGGGAAACAATGGAATCAGTGACAGGCTTTATTTTCTTGGACTCCAAATCACTGCAGATGGTGACTGTAGCCATGAAATTAAAAGACACTTACTCCTTGGAAGAAAAGCTATTACATACCTAGACAGCTTATTAAAAATCAGAGACATTACTTTGCCAACAAAGGTCCATCTAGTCAAGGCTATGGCTTTTCCAGCAGTCACATATGAATGTGAGAGTTGGACCATAAAGAAAGCTGAGTGCCAAAGAACTTGTACTATCAAACTGCAGTATTAGAGGAGACTCTTGAGAATCTCCTAGACTATAAGGAGATCAAACCAGTCAATCCTAAAGGGAATCAGTCCTGAATATGCATTAGAAGGACTAATGCTGAAGCTGTAATACTTTGGCCACCTGATGTGAAGAGCTGACTCATTAGAAAAGACCCTGATACTGTGAAAGATTGGCAGGAGAAGAAGGGGATGACAGAGGATGAGATGGTTACATGACATCACTGACTCAATGGACGTGAGTTTAAGCAAGCTCTAGGGGATGGTGAAGGACAGGGAAGCCTGGAGTGCTCCAGTCCATGGGATTGCAAGTCCAACATGACTGAGTGACTGAATGACAGCATATTAGCTTCAAGTGCACAGTGGACATTCAATAAGATAGATCATATCCTGAACTATAAACAAATCTAAATAAATTTAAAAGAATTGAGTTAAGAGTTACATATTCTCAATGGAACAAAATAGAAAGCCCAGAAATAAATCCATGCACCTATGGACACCTTATCTTTGACAAAGGAGGCAAGAATATACAATGGAGAAAAGACAATCCCTTTAACAAGTGGTGCTGGGAAAACTGGTCAACCACTTGTAAAAGAATGAAACTAGAACACTTTCTAACACCATACACAAAAATAAACTCAAAATGGATTAAAGATCTAAACTTAAGACCAGAAACTCTAAAACTCTTAGAGGAGAACATAGGCAAAACACTCTCCGACATAAATCACAGCAGGATCCTCTATGATCCACCTCCCAGAATTCTGGAAATAAAAGCAAAAATAAACAAATGGGACCTAATTAAAATTAAAAGCTTATGCACAACAAAAGAAACTATAAGCAAGGTGAAAAGACAGCCTTCAGAATGGGAGAAAATAATAGCAAATGAAGCAACTGACAAACAACTAATCTCAAAAATATATAAGCAACTCATGCAGCTCAATTTCAGAAAAATAAATGACCCAATCAAAAACTGGGTGAAAGAACTAAATAGACATTTCTCCAAAGAAGACATACAGATGGCTAACAAACACATGAAAAGATGTTCAACATCACTCATTATCAGAGAAATGCAAATCAAAACCACAATGAGGTACCATTTCACTCCAGTCAGAATGGCTGTGATCCAAAAGTCTACAAGCAATAAATGCTGGAGAGGGTGTGGAGAAAAGGGAACCCTCTTACACTGTTGGTGGGAATGCAAACTAGTACAGCCACTATGGAGAACAGTGTGGAAATTCCTTAAAAAACTGGAAATAGAACTGCCTTATGACCTAGCAATCCCACTACTGGGCATACACACCAAGGAAACCGGAATTAAAAGAGACATGTGTACCCCAGTGTTCATCGCAGCACTGTTTATAATAGCCAGGACATGGAAACAACCTAGATGTCCATCAGCAGATGAATGGAAAATAAAGCTGTGGTACATATACACAGTGGAGTATTATTCGGCCATTAAAAAGAATACATTTGAATCAGTTCTAATGAGGTGGATGAAACTGGAGCCCATTATACAGAGGGAAGTAAGCCAGAAAGAAAAACACCAATACAGTATACTAACACATATATATGGAATTTAGAATGATGGTAATGATAAACCTGTATGCGAGACAGCAAAAGAGACACAGATATATAAAACAGACTTTTGGACTCTGAGGGAGAGGGAGAGGGTGGGATGATTTGGGAGAATGGCATTGAAACATGTATAATATCATATAAGAAATGAATCGCCAGTCTAGGTTTGATGCAGGATACAAGATTTTGGGGGCTGGTGCACTGGGATGACCCAGAGGGATGGAATGGGGAGGGAAGTGGGAGGGGGGTTCAGGATGGGAACACATGTGCACCCATGGTGGATTCATGTTGATATATGGCAAAACCAATACAGTATTGTAAAGTAATTAGCCTCCAATTAAAATAAATAAATTTAAATTTTAAAAAAGTGTTACATAGTCTTTGAACCTCTAACGCCTCTAAATATTTCAAACTGTGACAGTTAAAATGAGATAAGAAAATTGCATACCAATTTAAAATTTTATGTTTGCAAAAACAGACTTAAAATGATGCAATTTTCCATATTGATTTGCTTGAAAAAGGAGAGAAAATCAAACCTGAACTAAACAGTAAGAAGTAACAAAATAGAGATCAATTATCAATAAAATACAAAAAGCATAGCGATAAATCAAAGAAGTTTCTTTAAAAAGATTGATTGAATAGAAAAACCATAACTATGGTTGAATAAAACAGAAAAGAAAACACATATTACAAGTTGAGAAATAAAACAGAGATTTCTACTACAGAGCCTAAAGACATTAAAAGTATAAGACAACATAATTAACAACTTCATACCCATGAATTGAAAGTTAGATTAAATAATTCTGTGAATAACAGATTTTATCAAAACTGACACAGAAGAGATAGAAAATGTTTACGTCCTATATCTAATGTCAAATTTAATTTCTAATGAAATTCTTCCTATAAGGAAAAACTAGGCCCAAATATTTTCACCTTCAAAAGAAGAAGGTGAATTCTCAACACTTAAAAAAAATCTAAAAGTAGTATTTTTTTTTACCAGCAATTTAAAATTAGAGGCCAAAGCATGTTCTTCAACTGCTTTTATAAACTAATCATAATTTTTATATCAAAAATTAAAAAGTAAAATATCAGAAAAAGGAATTACAGATTAACTTCATTCTTGAATACAAACATAAAAATCAAAAAATTATCAAGAAACAATATCCAATACCATAAAAATTGATTCCCAGCAGTAAATGGGGACTCAGCAGTAAAGAATTCTTCTGCAATGCAGAAGTGGGTTTGATCCCTGGGTCTGGAAGATCCCTTGGAAAACGGAAAAAATCCCTTGAGGCAACCCACTCATAGTATTCTTGCCTGGGAAATCACATGGACAGAGAAGTCTCACAGGTTACAGGCCATGGGGTTACAAAAGAGTCAGATGTAACTTAGTGACTAAAAAATAACATAGAAATGAGATCTATTAACATATGAAATAAGATTTATCCCAGGTATGTAAGTTTGCAGTAACAGACAAAAATCTATTTATTTATCCACTTTAATAGAAAAAAAAGAGGAAAAAAACACATGATCATTAAAAAACATGTTTATACCTAACATTAAACTTAATGATGAGAATCTAAACTCTTCCCCTTAAGGTTAGAACACAAACAAATTTTCTGTTTTTGCTATTTACAATTAATACTGAATTATAAGTCCTAACCAGGTAAATATAGTAAGATTAAAAAAAAAAATAGAAGGTAAGCAAATTTGAAAGAATTAAACTAATCTCTATTAGCAATATGATTACCTATACAAAACATCCTAAGGAGTTTATAAAATAACTATCAAAATGAATAATTTACCAAGAGTATACTACATTAAGGTTGACATTTTATTCATTTATTTTTTTATTTTTATTTTTACTTTATTTTACTTTACAATACTGTATTGGTTTTGCCATACATTGACATGAATCCACCACGGGTGTACATGCATTCCCTAAAAATATATTATTTTATATTATCAGTGACAAAAAATTTTAAATGTCATTTCCAATATTAATTTTAAAAACTTAAATGATTTAGAGATACCTTAATAGGACCTTTAAAAACTACAAAACTAAATAATGGAGAGACATGGTCCACTGACTGATTAGAAGAAGCATTAAAATTTCAGTTCTCCCAAAGTCCATTTAAAGATTCAGTGCATTCCAAGTTAAACTCATGAGATGTTTTACAGAAATGGACAAGTAGATTCTATAAATTAATATGCAAATGCAAAGAAACTAAGTTAGCCAAGATGCTTTAAAATGTAAAGTTGGAGAACTCACATTATCTAACTTAAAAACTCAGTGAAAAACATTTACCAAAACAGTGTTGTACTGGTTTAAAAATAGATCAATGGAATATAGCAGGAAATCCTGAGATGCACCCATATACATGTAGTCAAACAATATTCCTTATTCTCAAGATAAGTCATGAGAGAAAGGATTCACTTAAACAAATAATGCTGGAACATCAAAATAAATATGTGGAGAAAAATGTACTTTGACCTCTACCAAACACCAAAATTTGAGATCAGGAAAAAAAAAAAAAAAAAAACCAGAGCTAATATTTGAATTTCTAGAAGAAAACTAGGAGAATAGTTTCATGACCATCAAGTAGGCAAATATTTCGTAAAAGGGTGACAAAAAGTATCTGAAAATGATTAATTGTATTTCATCAAGCATGCTTGGAGCTGGTGCATGGGGATGACCCAGAGAGATGTTATGGGGAGGGAGGTGGGAGGGGGGTTCATGTTTGGGAATGCATGTAAGAATTAAAGATTTTAAAATTTAAAAAAATAAAAAATAAAATAAAATAAAATAAAATAATTAAAAAAAAACTTATTATCAAAATATGATCATTTAGAAAATAGAGAAAGGGTACAGACCTAGAGAAAATACTGATGATGTATACATCCGACAAAGGGTATTTCTGGATTAAATAAAAATAAATCTTATAACTCAATAATGAAAAGACAACTCAGTAAGAAAACAGATTAACATGAATAACAGAAGAAGCAGATGATGTATATATCTTCACAAAAGAAAATATACGAAAGGCCAATGAATATAAGAAAAGACATTCAGCAATATTAGTCCCAGGGAAATGCAAAATAAAACCAGAGTGAGATTGCCCTTCACACTAGCAAGGCTAAAATTCCAAAGATTATCAACACCAATGCTAGAGTTGCTAAAGATCTGGAGGAAATAGCATATATCCAGGATGAGATAAAAAATTGTACAAAAACTTTTGACAACAGTTTATAGGTGTCATGCACCTAACACACAACCCAGCAAATTGATCTCCTGATATTTATCCAAGAGAAATAAAAATATGTGTCCACAAAAACACATATCCAAAAATACATAACTGCTACAATCTAGAAATAATCCAAAAGTCTACCAATAGAATGGAGACTCAGCATGTAATAATATATTTACACAAATACTGTGCTGTGCTTAGTCACTCAGTCTTGTCTGACTGTTTGCAACCCCATGGACTTTAGCCCACCAGACTACTACTCAGACCAAAAAATGAACTACTGAAATACGCAACAATATGTATGAATTTCAAAACCATGCTCAGCAAAAGAAACCAGATACAAAAAATAAAAGCCTGCAATCCCTGTTTGTGTTCAGATGAAGTTCAGTAACAGGCAAAACTAACCTTGATGATGCAAATCACACCAGTGGCTGTTTGGCATGGGGGTGAGGTACTAATTAGAAATGACACAAAGGCACTTTCTAAAGAAATGAACATATTCTGTATCTTGAATGATGTATAGCTACATTTGTGTAGACATGCGTACTTAAGAGGAGAAGACAACAGCACCCCACTCCAGTACTCTTGCCTGGAAAATTCCATGGATGGAGGAGCCTGGCAGTCCATGGGGTTGCTTAGAGTAGGACATGACTGAACTTCACTTTAACACATTGGAGAAGGAAATAGCACCCCACTCCAGTACCCTTGCCTGGAAAATCCCATGGATGGAAGAGCCTGGTAGGCTGCAGTCCATGGCGTTGCTTAGAGTTGGACACGACTGAGCGACTTCACCTTAATGCATTGGAGAAGGAAATGGCAACCCATTCCAGTACTCTTGCCTGGAGAATTCCAGGGATGGGGAACCTGGGGGCTGCTGTCTATAGGGTCGCACAGAGTCAGACATGACTGAAGTGGCTTAGCAGCATACTTAAGAAATAAACACTTAAGATCTGATATTTTTTTCCACCTCTGTGTTCCATGATAACATTTTGGTAGCTTGAAATTGGATATGGTGTACTTATACATGGAAATCAGGAAATTCCACAAATCAAGGTTTATTTTTCAACATACCGCTGCCAAGATCCCTTCCCTTCAAAGTGATTCATGATATAGCAAATAAAAGTCTGAGACTATTGGTATCCAGCTATTCTGTGGACTGAGCAAAATAAATCCTACCTGTAGCAAGGGAAAGAAGAGAAATAAAGGAGATACTCAAAGAAAACCAAAGAGGCTGAATCAAATATCCAACAGATCAGAAGAAGGATAGCATCACTGATAGAAAGAGGATGAACAGGGAATTCCAGTTCAATGACTTTGGCTAGCTGCTATACTTCTAAACTCACTGAACTACCTCTGAAGACCTAATAAAAGGTGAATTTCAAAAGAAGTAAAAAACGCTGGCAGTATAAAGTTATCAAATACCATTATCAAAATAACAAAGGAGCTAATTTTATTTTGGTCATTTCCTTCATAGCACCTACCATTTCCTAACATAATATCACGTATCTGCTCATTTTATAGCTGTGACCTCATTATAATGAAGGCTGAATCTTTGCCAGACATTTCACTATAATAACGCCAGCACCTAGACCATACCTGTAGGTATGTATGCATGCTAAGTCACTTCAGTCGTGTCTGACTCTTTTGCAATCCCAAGGACTGTAGGCCACCAGCCTCCTCTGTCCATAGGATTCTCCAGACAAGAATACTGGAGGGTTGCCATGCTCTTCTCCAGGGAATCTTCCCGACCCAGGGGTCGAACTCATATCTCTTACATCTCTTGCATTGGCAGACGGGTTCTTTACCACTAGAACCACCTGGAAGCCCAACACACTGTAGATAAACAATAAATATTAGAGGAATAAATAAACAAAAAGAAACAGATTTCTATGGAAGATGGGGTTAATTTTCTACTTTCCAATAGGTCAGTAACTATAGAAAGAAGAAATCTAGTCATTGATAAGGGACTCACTTTCTCTCCTGCTGACTTTGAGATGTAGGCAGATAAGTCTGGCACAAATGTAAAGAATGCAGCTGACTCTGGGTTTGACTCTTCAGGGGTAACAGAATATGGACACATAAATCTTCAGTAAAGGTACTAGTTATTGCCTAAAAGAAGCTTTAGGCCAACTTTTTAGTTTATTTTTACTTGTCCTTCTATCCCTATTAGGACTTCCCTGGTGGCTCAGACGGTAAAGCGTCTGTCTACAATGCAGGAGACCTGGGTTCAACCCCTGGGTTGGGAAGATCCCCTGGTGAAGGAAATGGCAATCCACTCCAGTACTCTTGCTTGGAAAATCCCATGGACAGAGGAGCCTGGTATGCTACAGTCCATGAGGTCGCCAAGAGTTGGACACAACTGAGCGACTTCACTTTCACTTTTATGCATTGGAGAAGGAAATGGCAACCCACTCCAGTGTTCTTGCCTGGAGAATCCCAGGGATGGGGGAGCCTGGTGGGAGGCCATCTATGGGGTCGCACAGAGTTGGACACGACTGAAGCGACTTAGCAGTAGCAGCACATCCAATGTGATCGCCTTCACAGAAAATCCCTCAATAGAAAGAAACCTACTCTCCCCCCAAAAATCTCATTGACCACAAGTTATATTCTTGGTGTAATTTGTCTGTTTTCAGTAAAGATGTCGAGTTCTGCCTGAAGGAAAACTGCCTCAAGAAAAAATTAGAAAAGAAAAGAAACAGAATGGAATCTTTTCATCATGAATAATCTTATATTGAAAACACCATAACTTTCCTGGGCAAGGTACAGCTTTTATTTAATGGTACACTTGTGTTTTTCATAAAAACTCAATGGAGATGGGAGAAAAAGTACATCTAAGGTTTCATTCCCCCACATGCCCTCACATTTACAATGATGATAAGTGAAAGGCAATTCAGATCCTATATATCCTTTCCCTTTATCCCACTCAGTAAGACAGGTCAGAATGAATGGACATTACCAACCATCTCTGAGTCAACTTCATAGGAAATTTCACAGATGATAGCTCAACTCAGTCCTCACAGTAAGCATCTGAGTTATTTCATCAGAGATCATGTCAAATTGGTGGTGTCCTTTGATATATTTTTACAAAGGGAGATGGCAGAGACCCAGAAGCCCTGGAGCAGAGCTTGGCCCACAAGCAGCTACCCCTGCTGCTACCACTGGAAAAGCATAAACATACTGTCAGACCATCAAGTAAATAACAAAAAGAACATGTTACTAATAGCTGGACTTTGGATTCCTACTCCAGTACATACCCTAGCTAACCTAAACTAGTTTCATGTAGGCAGGCATTTTTGCCTAGACTAAATGCAGAGAAAGAACAAGCCAGAAGGAAAGAGTCTTTACAATCCTGAGCATATAAATATGCCCCTTGACCTATGAGTTATATCAGACTCCCTTTGCTGCTGCTGCTGCTGCTGCTAAGTCACTTCAGTCGTGTCTGACTCTGTGTGACCCCATAGACGGCAGCCCACCAGGCTCCTCCGTCCCTGGGATTCTCCAGGCAAGAACACTGCAGTGGGTTGCCATTTCCTTCCCCAATGCACGAAAGTGAAACGTGAAAGGGAAGTCGCTCAGTCATGTCCAACTCTTCGCAACCCCATGGAATGCGGCCCACCAGGCTCCTCCATCCCTGGGATTCTCCAGGCAAGAGTACTGGAGTGGGGTGCCATCACCTTCTCGGCAGACTCCCTTTACCTATATATTAAAACATGAAAAAAATGAAAAGAAAGGTAAAGATGCCTGGGCTTCTATCCAGGAAGAACTGGGTATTCCTCTGGCTCACCTTTTGAACCTCTTAGATGTAAGAGCAACAGAGAGGGCAATGGCTGTGCCATTTCTAAGAAACAGAGATTTCTTACATTCAATTTCTTAAAAATAAGAGGTTTGGAAAAGTGGCACTCACTTACAAGCTAAATTTTAATCCTTTCCATTAGCACAAAGGTATAAATAGTTAGGATTGTTTTTATTTTTATCACAAGCAGCACAACCACTGGATTGCTGAAACTAAGAACATTTGTTTGGGCTTCCCTGGTGGCTCAGATGGCCAAGAATCTGCCTGCAATGCAGGAACCTGGGTTCCATCCCTGGGTCAGAAAGATCCCCGGAGAAGGGTAATGGCAACCCATTCCAGTATTAATGCCTGGACTGCAGTCCAAGGGGCTGCAAGAATCGGAGACGACTGAGCAACTAACACACACACACACACACACACACACACACACACACACACACATTAATTCATTGGAAGGACATTCCAGTATCACATAACACAGAGCCAAGACTCAACAAAAGATGAAATAGGTGGTTTCCCAGTACCCTAGTCCCACACAAGTTGCTCCATAGTTTGACTTTCCCACACCTAAACTTTAATATTTTTCCCCAAATACATGGAATTTCTTGTAGCATACCAAATGTTCATTGTGCACTTCTAGCCATCGCACTAAACCTTGGCTTTTATTTACCAATTTTTCTTGCATTTTCTAACCCATATTCATCTTTCAAGCATCAATATATAGACTATGCTTCTATTTACAAAGACTTCTGTGACATTTCACATCCAATGTCCTTTTTCTTGTCCAGTGTCACCATGTGGATATCTTTATCATATAATGAAAAGGCAAAAGTGTGAGTCACTTAGTCATGTCTGACTGTGACCCATGGACTGCAGCCCACCAGGTTCTTCGGTCCATGAAATTCTCCAGGCAAGAATATTGGAGTGGGTACCCATTCTCTTCTCCAGGGGATCTTTCCAACCCAGAGACTAAGCCTGGTCTCCCTCACTGGAGGCAGATTCTTTACCATCTGAGCCACCAGGGAAGGCCACATAATAACAAACACCAATACCAATGAGAGTGCAGCTTAACCTATCATATGCCACTCTCTGTGATAGTTTATTAAATCATTTTATCTAATCTTTGCAGATTTCTGTTCGAGGCTGTGAGATGGAAATACTTATTTATTTCATCTTAACAAAAACTTTCTTATTTATTCCACAAAATTAAAGACCAGATAAGTATCACATGTTCAAGCTTTTCATCTACTTTACCCATATTTTCCAAGTACCAGTTCACACCAAAGAACAAACTTCCAAATTCCTATCAGCACTGTCATAACATGTTGCTTTATAACTCAACTTAAATACATGTGACAATTAGTTCAACCATCTCAGCAGCATACCCTCTTGTTTCATATTCTCCATCATCCAAATGAAAGTAAAAGTGCTTTCCCCTCCACTTTTTATTCCTCCTGCATCCATTTATTCTTTTGATTGGGTTAAGATTAAATCTGAATCAAGATATTTATTTATGTAATCTAATGCAGCTAAGTATGGACACCAGAATTAGACCCCACCTCTTGCCCTCACAGGACACATAAGCTTTGGCAGGTCATTTTTCTTTACTTAATAAATGCAGAACATCAGACTTTTGTCTATCAGATTGTCATGAAAATGAAAGTGTTTGACACAAATCAGGACTTCATTAAATACTTAAGATCTAACTCCATTGCTAATATTGCCAATAAATATACAGAAAAATCAAAGAAAAATTAGCTTGAGGGAGTATACATGTGTTTCCCTATTTATAATCTCTTGTATCATACTTTAAGTATAGTTTCTTTACTTCTGACTTTTAATTAGCAAAAATGTGATAGAAGTTATTTGTTCATTATTGAGACTCACTAAATATTTTCTTTTAGCCTGGGTACAATCAAGTGATTCCACTACTTCCTGATAATATTAAAACAGAAATTTTAATTTGACCATGCTGCTATTTATATTTTTCTGTTCCTTTAGTTTCAGCTCTTCAACATTCTGCCTAGACAGACAGTAACTAGGCCATAGTTACAGATGCGGATTTGAAAATTGTACTTGAGTAATGCTTAGCAACTATAACTTACAAATTTTAGTGGAGTAGATCTGATCATTGAAATCAGTGCTAATTAGGTTATTAACACATACTGTTTAATTACTTGACCTTTACCTCTGCAGACAACACATGTCTTCATCAATTAAACTGTCTCTTCCAAATTATCAACCTCCTGAGCTTACTGCTGCTGCTGCTGCTAAGTCGCTTTAGTCGTGTCCAATTCTGTGCGACCCCATGGACTGCAGCCTACCAGGCTCCTCCGTCCATGGGATTTTCCAGGCAAGAGTACTGGAGTGGGTTGCCATTGCCTTCTCCCCTGAGCTTACTAGGTGTATCTTAAGAAGTAGAGTTATATATTCAAATTTTTCAACTCCTCTCTGAAGAGTCCCAGTATGCATATTCCATTTTTATGAAATCTCAATTAGCATCTAAGAACAAACTTTGACTAATGTTAATTTAGAATGCTCTACTTTCAGAAAATAATATACTATGCACTGGCCACAAATCTTTTTTCTTTGCTATTTTGTGGGCATGTTATGAGCTTCCCTAGTGGCTTTTTACATCAAAACTCCAAAAGTATGATAGGTTTCAAGTAAAGCTTGATTTAACAGTTCGAATTATATCACCAACACTCATTTTCTCTTAGCTCTCCACTGGCCTCAGACTGTCTCCCTGTCTCTACACTATCGACCCTCTGTAGCTACCTCTAGAGAAAAAGAGAAAGAAAGGAAGGGAGGGAGTGAAGAGAAGGGTGAACAAAGAAGGGGAAAGGAGCGGAGAGAAAGGAGGAAGGAATAAAGGGAGATATTAAAGGAAAAGAGAGGAAAAAACCTTCATTTGTATTTGTGATATCTACGGTATAAACACTCCCAAGAGGGCCATGGACATTTCAAGCTGTCGATGTGATGTCACTGAATGGAGGTTAGGTTATACAATCAGCTCTCACGCGGCAGGTAAGGGCCAGTTCCATCTCCCCTCTGTTAGTCGTAGCTCGGTATTCATATTGTTATATCACTAAGTCTTGGGGTATAAAGTTTCTCCAGGTAGTTCCTGAGAAAAAAGAAAGAAACGTTTCCTCCCCAAAGCCTTACACTAGTTTGCCAGTATCTCAGGAACTCTGATTGGTTTATTTACCCATGAAATCTCTGGGGGAATGAAATATATTAATTAGCTGAAGCTAGTCCAGGGCTCACTGCTCTGTGAACCACACTGCCCAAATGTTTCTCCATGTGGACACAGAAGGGTGAAATCCTCATTCAGAAACAAGGGAATCATTAATTAAAAAAACAAAAAGATGGGAAGATAGATGAAAGGAAGAAAACCAAAATAAATAAATAATACCAACAGGGAACATAAAAGAAAATCCCTTTAGACTAAAACATCAGCACTATACTTGAATGCAAGCTCTATGAATACAAAGACATTTCTGTCCTCACTTTTTGTTGATACTACTGATAAGTGTTCAATGAACACTTGTTGAATGAAAGTTAAATTGGAGGAACTAAAATATTTTTGACTGTAAGAAGTAGAAAAGTCAAAATCTTTACACAAATAACTTGGCTTTTCTCTATTAAAATAATTCTTGGACTTTGATAAATGCAGTTGTATCAATGTCACTAGCTTTGTAAATAGTCCCGTCAGGTCAGTTCAGTTGCTCATTCATGTCCAACTCTTTGTGATCCCATGAATCACAGCATGCCGGGACTCCCTGTCCATCACCATCTCCGAGTTCACTCAAACTCAAGTCCATCGAGTTGGTGATGCCATCCAGCCAACTCTTCCTCTGTCGTCCCCTTCTCCTCCTGCCCCCAATCCTTCCCAGCATCAGAGTCTTTTCCAATGAGTCAACTCTTCACATGAGGTGGCCAAAGTACTGGAGCTTCAGCTTTAGCATCATTCTTTCCAAAGAACACCCAGGGCTAATCTCCTTTAGAATGGACTGGTTGGATCTCCTTGCAGTCCAAGGGACTCTCAAGAGTCTTCTTCAACACCACAGTTCAAAAGCATCAATTCTTCAGCACTCAGCTTTCTTCACAGTCCAACTCTCACATCCATACATGACTACTGGAAAAACCATAGCCTTGACTAGATGGACCTTTGTTGACAAAGCAATGTCTCTGCTTTTGAATATGCTATCTAGGTTGGTCATAACTTTCCTTTCAAGGAGTAAGCGTCTTTTAATTTCATGACTGGAGTCACCATCTGCAGTGATTTTGGAGCCCAAAAAAATAAAGTCAGCCACTGTTTCCACTGTTTCCCCATCTATTTCCCATGAAGTGATGGGACCAAATGCCATGATCTTCATTTTCTGAATGTTGATCTTTAAGCCAACTTTTTCACTCTCCTCTTTCACTTTCATCAAAAGGCTTTTTAGTTCCTCTTCACTTTCTGCCATAAGGGTGGTGTCATCTGCATATCTGAGTTTATTGATATTTCTCCTGGCAATCTTGATTCCAGCTTGTGTTTCTTCCAGCCCTGCGTTTCTCATGATGTACTCTGCATAGAAGTTAAATAAGCAGAGTGACAATATACAGCCTTGATGGACTCCTTTTCCTATTTGGAACCAGTCTGTTGTTCCATGTCCAGTTCTAACTGTTGCTTCCTGACCTGCATATAGGTTTCTCAAGAGGCAGGTCAGGTGATCTGGTATTCCCATCTCTTTCAGAATTTTCCACAGTTTATTGTGATCCACACAGTCAAAGGTTTTGGCATAGTCAAGAAAGCAGAAATAGATGTTTTTCTGGAACTCTCTTGCTTTTTCCATGATCCAGTGGATGTTGGCAATTTGATCTGGTTCCTCTGCCTTTTCTAAAACCAGCTTGAATATTTGGAAGTTCATGGTTCATGTATTGCTGAAGCCTGGCTTGGAGAATTTTGAGCTTTATTCTACTAGCGTGTGAGATGAGTGCAATTGTGCAGTGGTTTGAGCATTCTTTGGCATTGCCTTTCTTTGGGATTGGAATGAAAACGGACCTTTTCCAGTCCTGTGGCCACTGCTGAGTTTGCCAAAATTGCTGGCATATTGAGTGCAGCACTTTCACAGCATCATCTTTCAGGATTTTAAATAGCTCAACTGGAATTCTATCACCTCCACTAGCTTTGTTCGTAGTGATGCTTTCTAAGGCCCACTTGACTTCACATTCCAGGATGTCTGTCTCTAGGTGAGTGATAATACCATCATGATTATCTGGGTCATGAACATCTTTTTTGTACAGTTCTGTTTATTCTTGCCACTTCTCCTTAACATCTTCTGCTTCTGTTAGGTCCAGATCATTTCTGTCCTTTATCAAGCCCATCTTTGCATGAAATGTTCCCTTGGTATCTCTAATTTTCTTGAAGAGATCTCTAGTTATTCCCATTCTGTGGTTTGCCTCTATTTCTTTGCATTGATCGGTGAGGAAGGCTTTCTTATCTCTTCTTGCTATTCTTTGGACCTCTGCATTCAGATGCTTATATCTTTCCTTTTCTCCTTTGCTTTTCACTTCTCTTCAGAATGTGGTCCACTGGGGAAGGGAATGACAAACCACTTTAGTGTTCTTGCCTTGAGAACCCCATGAACAGTATGAAAAGGCAAAATGATAGGATACTGAAAGAGGAACTCCCCAGGTTGGTAGGTGCCTAATATGCTACTGGAGATCAGTGGAGAAATAACTCCAGAAAGAATGAAGAGATGGAACCAAAGCAAATAGTCCTGTAACTTAGAGTAATTTATGTCCTCCAAAATGATTGTCATATTAAATTCTAGCCCATGAAGGGTTATACTGAGGTACTAGTGTATTTTTCTCATTTTAACTATGAAAACTGGCCCCATTATCATGCACCAAACAATGTCGTTATCATAAAGGAACCCATTTTAGGATGTTAATAGGTATTTCACTCCAGTACCATCCAACTAAGGGAGCATATAGGAGGATTGTACAGTGGTCAGCCATGCAAGATGTTGGAGAATATAAAGATCTTCCAGATAAAGACCCATCTTTGTTCATCCATAGGCACTGCTACAACATCAGCAGGTCATTGTTGACTAATTTTAGGGCATTTTCTATCTTTTTGAGGGGAACTGAAATATTTTACAAGCAACAAACAGACAAGCATCTTCTTTTTATTTTCTCTCCATACAGTACTTTCACAAATATTAAAATAACTAGTCAATTGTTTTCTCCCTAGTGTCCTGTGTATTTTGTGGACTATGCAGAGATTAATAGCAGCCTGCAATAATCTGTTGTACTTTGTGAAAAAAAAAAAAAAACTATGCTGCTGTTTCTGGAAAGAAATAATTGGTACATAGCTTATAGAGTCAACGTCTGAATTTAATGGAGCATAAAGGGGTGGTATTTCTCATGAAGAAGGCATATTATCTGTTTAAACAGCTTTCAGTCTTGCACATAAATTAGGCCTTCGACAAGCTTTGGAAAAAGAGAAACCACAAAGTAATGAATTAACATGCTTGCATATTCCTAACAAAGAAACCATCTCTTCTGAAAAGAAGAGAAAGAAAGCTCCAGTGTCTTGGCTACATTTGGAAATCTAAAATTAATTATTGACATTTCCATATTGTTTGCAGCCACTTTGCTTGCTCATTTATTGTAAAATGTATATATGCTAATTGTTTTAAGGGAGCTCATAAAACTCAGACTATAAATGAGATAATGTATGACCAATTTATCACGTTTGCCCTTCAGACAAAGAGCTAAACCTGGCATAAACGAAAAGTGGTCAATGCACATTTTGTCAAGGTCTTTCTTTACTCCAGAAAGAAAATGAAATGGCAAAATACTCAAATAGCTATACTTGAAAAACATTTTATATTTCTCTCTAAACTATTTCCTTTACCAGCTAAAAACCAATTTGGGGTAGTTTCTAGAATCCATCCTAGTGAATATATTTATGCCAAAAAATGATAATAATTTATAGAATATAGAATCCAACACTCTCTTCCCATTTACTACAGGTAACACTATAATTCCTATCCTTTGAAAAAGAAACTGAACAAATATCTGCTGTTAAACTTACACTAAACTTAAGGAAAAATTAATATGAACTGTACTATTCAAGCTATCATTCTCTGTTTAAGAGAGCAGGTATGTCAGCTTGGAAGAACTCATTCAGTTAAGCCCAAACCCCTAGGCAAGACTGCCAATACAAACAAAGGTGACCACTAATCTGTAGGAAAGAAGATTCCAACCTTCTTTGGTAGCTCATTTCCATAGCTAAAGTTAATAACTCTTTCACAAAGTTCTTCTTTCTTCCACTGAATTAAAACTTTCCTACTTTAGGTCAGACACATTAAGTTTCCTTTTATCAGTTAAGTTCAGTCACTCCGTTGTGTCTGACTTTTTCTGATCCCATGGACTGCAGCACAGCAGGCCTTCCTGTCCATCACCAACTCCCAGAGGTTACTCAAACTCATGTCCATTGAGTTGGTGATGCCATCCAATCATCTCCGTCTCTGTTGTCCCCTTCTCCTCCCACCTTCAATCTTTTCCAACATCAGGGTCTTTTCAAATGAGTCAGTCCTTCGCATCAGGTAGCCAAAGTATTGGAGCTTCAGCTTCAATATCAGTCCTTCCAATGATTATTCAGGACTGATCTCCTTTAGGATGGACTAGTTGGATTTCCTTGCTGTCTAAGGGATTCTCAAGAATCTTCTCCAACACCACAGTGCAAAAGCATCAATTCTTTGGCACTCATCTTTTTTTATAGTCCAACTCTAACATTCAAACAAGACTACTAGAAACACCACAGCTTTGACTAGATGGACCTTTGTTGGCAAAGTAATGTCTCTGCTTTTTAATATTTTGCCTAGGTTGGTCATCACTTTTCTTCCAAGGAGCAAGTGTCTTTTAATTTCATGGCTGCAGTCACCATCCACAGTGATTTTGGGGCCCACAAAAATAATGTCTGTCCCTGTTTTCACTATTTCCCCATCTCTTTGTCATGAAGTGATGGGACTAGATGTCATGATCTTCATTTTCTGAATGTTTAGTTTTAAGCCAACTTTTTCACTCTCCTCTTTCACTTTCATCAAGAGGCTCTTTAGTTCTTCTTCACTTTCTACCATAAGGGTGGTGTCATCTTCATATCTGAGGTTATTGATATTTCTCCTGGCAATCTTGATTCCAGCTTGAGCTTCATCCAGGCCAGCATTTCCCATGATGCATTCTGCATATAACTTAAATAAGCAGGGTGACAATATATAGCTTTGACATACTCCTTTTCCTATTTGGAACCAGTCTGTTGTTTCATGTCCAGTTCTAACTGTTGCCTCCTGACCTGCATACAGATTTCTCAAGAGGCAGGTCAGGTGATCTGGTATTCCCATCTCTTTAAGAATTTTCCACAGTTTGTTCTGATCCATATAAAGGCTTTGGCATAGTCAATAAAGCAGAAGTAGATGTTTTCTGGAACTCTCTTGCTTTTTTGATGATCCAACAGATATTGGCAATTTGATGTCTGGTTACTTTGGTTTTCTAAATTCAGCTGGAACATCTGGAAGTTCATGTTTCACAGACTGTTGAAGCCTGGCTTGGAGAATTTTGAGCATTACTTTGCTAGCATGTAAGATGAACGCAATTGTGCAGTAGTTTGACCATTCTTTGGCATTGCCTTTCTTTGGAATTGGAATAAAATCTAACCTTTTCCAGTCCTGTGGTCACTGCTAAGTTTTCCCAGTTTGCTTGCATATTGAGTGTAGCACTCCTTTTGCAATAAAGAGTTCACAATGTGAGCCACAGGTTGCTCTCGATCTTGTTTTTGCTGACTATATAGAGCTTCTTCATCATTGACTGCAAAGAATATAATCAATCTGATTTTGGTATTGACCATCTGGTGATGTCCATGTGTAGAGCCTTCTTTTGTGGACGAGGATGTTTGCTATGACCAGTGCCTTTTGGCAAAACTCTATTAGCCTTTGCCCTGCTTCATTCCATACTTTAAAGCCAAATTTGCCTGTTACTCCAGGTATTTCTTGACTTCCTACTTTTGCATTCCAGTCCTCTAAAATGAAAAGGACATGTTTTTTGGATGTTAGTTCTAGAAGGTCTTATAGGTCTTCATAGAACCATTTAACTTAGCTTCTTCATCATTCCTGGTTGGGGCACAGACTTGGAGTATTGTGATATTGAAAGGTTTGCCTTGGAAACCAACAGAGATCATTCTGTCGTTTTTGAGACTGCATCCAAGTACTGCATTTTGGATTATTTTGTTGACTATGATGGCTACTTCATTTCTTCTAAGGGATTCGTGCCCACACTAGTAGATATAATGGTCATCTGAGTTAAATTCATCCATTCTAGTCCATTTTAGTTCGCTGATTCCCTAAAATGTTGATGTTCACTCTTGCCTTCTCCTTTTGATCACTTCCAATTTGCCTTGATTCATGGACCTGACATTCCAGGTTCCTATGCAATATTGCTCTTTACAGCATTGGACCTTGCTTCTATCACCAGTCACATCCACGACTGAGTATTGTTTTTGCTTTGGCTCCATCCCTTCATTCTTTCTGGAATTATTTCTCCACTGATCTCCAGGAGTATATTGGGCATCTACTGTCCTGGGAGTTCATCTTTCAGTGTCCTATCATTTTGCTTTTCCACTGTTCATAGGGTTCTCAAGGCAAGAATACTGAAGTGGTTTGCCATTCCCTTCTCCAATGGACCACGTTTTGTCAGAACTCTCCACCATGACCCATCCATTTTGGGTGGTCCTACGTGGCATGGCTCATAGTTTTTTATTGAGTTAGACAAGGCTGTGGTCTATGTGATCAGATTGGTTAGTTTTCCCTGATCATAGTTTTAGGTAGCAAATAAATGGACAGTAAACTTTCTTGAGACTGTTTTTCAGAAGACCCTGCCAGATATAACAGAACTTATTAAATTTCTGGTGAGTGAATCAATAACCCAATAGAACTAAAGTACTGAAGTGAGGCTGCATTTAAGAAGAAAATAATTACTTAGCATATTATTAAAAAATTAAGAGAAACTCACTCATTTCAAGATGACAAATAGTGCTGTGCAAATAGCTGCTGCTGCTACTGCTAAGTCACTTCAGTCGCGTCCGACTCCATGTGACCCCAGAGATGGCACCCTACCAGGCTCCTCCATCCCTGGGAATCTCCAGGCAAGAACACTGGAGTGGGTTGCCATTTCCTTCTCCAACTGTGAAAACTGAGAAAGGTTCTAATGTAATTTTGATATTAATTAGAGGGAGTTTAATGAAAAGGAATTATCAACAATAAGATTAAAAGGCAGTGATCATATAGGCAAATTCAATTAAGAGTTGCCCCCTTCCTTATACTTTTAAGAGAACTCTATTTCTATGAGTGTCAGAATTAGACCTGAGCATGTGTCATACATTAGGTAACAAGGCCTCACCCACAAAATGTTAGTAATTTTGTCATTAGACTCTGCCTGTCAGTAGTTCAGCACTAATTCCAATACCTAGCTTCACCCATTAGTAAGCAGGAAACAACTCTAGAGTCTTCTGGACCCTGACTCCATCCAGCGAACCAGCACTAGCCCCAGGGCTCCCACAGGCTTCTGCAATGAGCCGTCTCATGACTAGACCCTGCCAAACAGTGGCCAGCAGAGTCCACACAAAGCAGAGTCTGGCAACCAGCCAGACTGGGAGTCAAACAAGCCTACCAGATGATCTAAATAGCCAGTTCATTACAACAAATAGACCAATGCAGCCCTTAATAGTAGAACCCCTAGAGTATATAGCTCTAGTGAACAAAGAGAGGAGTCCCCTGCAGAAACACATGGGATGACTCCTAGATAAAACCATTTCTCCAAGTTCAGGAAATGTAACTAATATACCAAAGATAGAAAAACACAAAACCAACTTAGTCAAAATGAGGCAGAAGAGAAACATGTTCCAGACAAAGGAACAAGGTAAAACTAAGTGAAATGGAGACAGACAATCTACCTGAGAAAGAGTTCAGGGTAATGATAAGATAACCAAAGAACTCAAGAGAAGAAAACATGCAAACCTTCAAAACATGCAAACCTTCAAAACATGCATGAGAAGTTAAAAGTTTTTAACAAAGAGTTGAAAATATAAAGAACAACCAAACAGAGACAAAGAATACAATAAATGAAATGAGGAATCAAGAATAAGTAAATGATAAAGAGGAATGATCAATGACCTAAACGATAGAGTAGTAGTAAATCACTGAAGCTGAAAGGAAAAAAAAAAAGAATGAAAAGAAAGAAGACAGCTTAAGGGACCTCTGCAACAATATCAAGCACACTAATATTCACATTACAGGGGTCTCAGAAGTCAGAAGAGAAAAAGGGTCTGAGAACATACTGAAGATATAATAGCTGAAAATATCCCTAATCTGGGAAAGGAAACAGTCAAGTCCAGGAAGCACAGAGAGTCCCATATAGGATTAACTGAAAAAGGAACACACCAAAACACATTGTAATTAAAAGGAAAAACAAAATTAATAATAAAGACAGACTATTAAAAGCATCAGTGAAAAATCAACAAATAGCATAAAAGAAAGCTCCCATAAGGAACAGAAATTCTACAGACCAGAGCAACTGGAACAATGTATTTAAAATGATGGAAGAGGGAAACCTACAACCTAGAATACTCTACACAGCAAGATTCTCATTCATTTTGGTGGAGAGAGAAAAAGTTTTACAGAAAAGAAAAAGCTGAAACAGTTCAGCACTACCAAATGAACTTTAAAACAAATGCTAAAGGAACTTTAACATGAAAAAAAAAAAAAGGCAACAACAAGAAACAATTAGGAAATAAAAATACTCATCAGTAAAGGCAAACCTTTGCTTCACTTTCTTTTCACATGCCAGCAAGGTCATGCTCAAAATCCTCCAAGCTAGGCTTCAACAGTACATGTACTGAGAACTTCCAGATGTAGAAGTTGGATTTAGAAAAAGCAGAGGAACCAGAGATCAAACTGCCAACATCCATTCAATCACAGAAAAAAACAAGAGAATTAAAAAAAAAAAATCTACTTCTGCTTCATTGACTATGTTAAAGCCTTTTACTGTGTGTATCACAACAAACTGTGGAAAATTCTTAAAGAATTCTTAAGAATTTCGCTTAAAGAGAATGGAATACCAGATCACATTACTTGCTTCCTGAAAAACCTGTATGCAGGTCAGTAAACAACAGTTAGAACCAAACATGGAACAACAGACTGGTTCAAAATTGGGAAAGGAATCCATCAAGGCTGTATACTCTCACTCAGTTTATTTAACTTATATGCAGAGTTAATCATGCAAAATGCCAGGCTGGATGAAGCACAAGCTGGAATCAAGATTGCCAGGAGACTCTTGATGAAGGTGAAAAAGGAGAGCAAAAAAGTTGGCTTAAAACTCAATGTTCAAGAAGCTAAGTTCATAGCATCCAGTCCCATCACTTCATGGTATATAGACAGGGAAACAGTGGAAACAGTGACATACTTTATTTTCTTTGGCTCCAAAATGGGCAGATGGTGATTGTAGCCATGAAATTAAAAGATTCTTGTTCCTTGGAAGAAAAGTTATGACCAACCTAGACAGCATATTAAAAAGCAGAGACATTACTTTGCCAAAAAAGTCCACATAGTCAAAGCTATGGTTTCTCCAGTAGTCATGTATGGCTGTAAGAGTCGGACCATAAAGAAAGCTGAGCACTGAAGAATTGATGCTTTTCAACTGTGTGTTGGAGAAGACTCTTGAGAATCCCATGGGCTCTAGGAGGTCAAACCAGTCGATCCTAAAGAAAAATCAACCCTGAATATTCATTGGAAGGACTGATGCTGAAGCTAGAGCTCCAATACTTTGGCCACCTGATGTAAGAACTGACTTATTGGAAAAGATCCTGATTCTGGGAAACATAGAAGGCTGGAGAAGACAGGGATGACAGAGGATGAGATGGTTGGATGGCATAACTGACTCAATGGACATGAGTTTGAGCAAGCTCTGGGAGAAGGTGAAGGACAGGGAAGCCTGGTACGCTGCAGTCCATAGGTGTGCAAAGAATAGGAAATGACTGAGCAACTGAACAACAACATACACAGAGGCAACCTATACTAAAGGTAGAAAGTCATCCACACACAAAGCTAATAGCAAGTATAAAGACAAAAGTAGTAAAGTCATCTACATCCACAATAAGCAATTAAGGGATACATAAAACAAGTAGAGTAATATATGACAGAAAAAGACAGTAATCACAAGGGGAGGATAGTGTAAATTGAGGGTTTTGAAAATGCATTTGAAATTAACAGATAAGCAATTTAAAATAATCACATTTACAGAGAAAATGCTACATAAAAACCTCATGGTACTCAAAAACAAAATTTATAATATAGATATAGATATACATACACACACACACACACACACACAACACACACACACACACAAGTATAAGGAATCCAAACACAACATTAAAGATAGTCATCAAATCACAAGGGAAGAGAAAATAAGAGGGGAAAAAAGGAGTAGCTAGATGAATACAAAAACAAGACCCATATACAGGCTGCCTACAAGAGATTCACTTCAGATCTAAAAACACACATAGACTGAAAGTGAGGGGAGGAAAAACGTTATTCAGTACAAATGGAAATCAAAAGAAAGCCTGAATAGCAATACTTCAGTTCAGTTCAGTTCATTTGCTTAGCCATGTCTGACTCTTTGTGATCCCATGAATCGCAACACGCCAGGCCTCCCTGTCCATTACTCCAACTCTTGGAGTTTACTCAAACTCACATCCATTGAGTCAGTGATGCCATCCAGCCATCTCATCCTCTGTCGTCCCCTTCTCCTCCCGCCCCCAATCCCTCCCAGCATCAGGGTCTTTTTCAATGAGTCAGCTCTTCACATGAGGCGGCCATTATATCAAAGGAAATAGATATTAAAACAAAGACTTAAAAGAGACAAAGAAGAACACTAAATATGATCAAGTGATCAATCCAAGAGGTTATAACAATTGTAAATATTTATGCACCCAACACAAGAGCACCTAAATGTATAATATAAATATTAACAGAAACAAAAGGAGAAATGAACAGTAACATAATAATAGTGGTAGACTTTAACACCCCACTTATATCAAAGGACTGATCATCCAGACAGAAAATCAATATGAAAATATTGGCCTTAACTGACACATTAGAGAAGGGGGCTTAATTGCTATACAGAGAGCATTCCACCTGAAAGCAGCGGATGACACATTCTTTTCAAGTGTACATTGGACAATGCACATACTTATCTTCAATTAATCTACAAAAATGGAAACAAGACTATACAATGGGGAAAAGATAGTCTCTTCAATAAGTGGTGCTAAGAAAACTGGACAGCTACATGTAAAAGAATACAATCAGAACATTTTCTCACACCATATACAATAAACTCCAAGTGGCTTAAAGGCCTAAATGTAAAACCACAAACCATAAAATTCCTAGAAGAAAACATAGGCAGAACACTTTTTGATATAAATCATAGAAATATTTTTTTGAATCTGTCTCCTAAAGCAAAGGAAATAAAAGCAAAATAAATAAGTAGGACCTAATTAAACTTAAAAGCTTTTGCTCAACAATGGAAATCATTGACAAAATTAAAAATCTTACTGAATGGGAGAAAGTATTTGCAAATAATATGACCTATAAGGGATTAATATATATAAACAGCTCATACAACTTGACGTCAAAGGAAAAAAATAAAAAACCTGATTGAGAAACAGAAGATCTGAAAGAACATTTTCCTAAAGAGGTCATGCAGATGACCAACAGATAGCCATATGAAAATATACTTAACACTGCTAATCATCAGGGAAACGCAAATCAAAACTGCAATAAGATGTCACTTCACACTTGTCAGAATGGCTATCATCAAGAAGACTACAAATAACAAATATTGGTGAGGATGTGGAGGATTCTTCTGTTGGTAGGAATGCAAACTGGTACAGTCACTGCAAAAAACAGTATGGAGGTTTCTCAAAAAAAAAAAAAAAAAAACTAAAAGAATTACCATATAACCCTGCAATTCTGCTCCTGGGTACGTATCCAAAAAACCCGGAAGCACTAATTTGAAAAGATACATGAACTCCAATGTTCATGTGTGTGCTTAGTCACTTAGTCATGTCTGACTCTTTGCAACCCTGTGGAATGTAGTCTGCCAGGCTCCTCTGTCCATGTGGATTCTCCAGGCAAGAATACTAGAGTGGGTTTCAATGCCATCCTCCAGAGGATGTTCCCAACCCAGGGATCCCACATGGCAGGTGGATTCATTACTGTCTGAGCCACTAAGGAAACCCAAGAATACTGGAGTGGGTATCCTATCCCTTCTCCAGGGGAACTTACCAACCCAGGAATTGAACCAGGGTCTCCTACATTATAGGCAGATTCTTTACCAGCTGAGCTACCCAGGAAGCTATGCCAATGTTCATAGCAGCACTATTTACAATAATCAGGACATGTAAGTAACTTAGATGTCCATCAACAGATGAATAAAGAAGTTGTGGTACATATATACAATGGAATATTACTAAGCCATTAAGAAGAATGAAATTGGGTCATTTGTAGTGATGTGGATGAATCTAGAGTCTGTCAAACATAGTGAAGAGTTCAGAAAAAGAAAAATAAATATTGTATGCTAGCAAATATATATGGAATCTTGAAAATTGGTACTGATAAACTTATTTCAAGGGCAGGAATGGAGATACAGATGTGGAGAATGGACTTAATGGACACAGCAGAGTAAGGAGTGGGGGGACGAACTGAGACAGTATCATTGACATATACACACTATCATGTGCAAAACAGACAGCTAGTAGGAAGCTGCTGTATAGCGCAGAAAGCTCAACTCGATGCTTTGTGATGACCTAGAGGGGTGGGATGAGGAGCTGAGGGAGGTTCAGGAGGGAGGGGAAGTATGGGCACTTATGGTTGATTCCTATTGTTGTACAGCAGAAACTAACACAACATTGTAAGGCAATTATCCTCCAATTTAAAAAAAAAATTAAACTGAAAAATACCTTCCTAATCATTGAACATCCAGCCTGTTTTAACAAACTATGAGTTTAACTACGGACTCAATCCATCTTACCCAATACATTAAAATGAACTATTTCTAGTACTTAAAACCCCTGCATTTTCCTTCTTATTGAAGTAGACACTAGCTTTCTTCTCTGATGTGTATTTCCTTCATGATTTTTTTTTTTTTGAACTTTGAGGATATCTGCTCCATGCTCTGACAATGTTTTGATATCTTTATGTAAGGTTGGTACCACCCCACTTCTGATCTGCTTGTAGTGTTTGCTGAGAAACTGCATGTGGAACACTTTGAATCTGTTCTCTATTTCCTCAGGCTCTAGTGGATTTTCCTAACAATTTGGTCCCAGCAAGGCCAGAGGGCTTGGTGCAGATTCCTCTTCCTTTCCTGACCTGGAAGCTTGCTATCCAGATCTTAGACAAGGGACCCTTTACCTAGAGCTTTAATGATACACATTGACAGGTTCCCCCAGATCCTGAGTTCACTTATATACCCTTGCCTAGTAGCCAGTAGGAACATACTTCTTTTTGCATGCCATATGGGAAATGGCATTGTCTCAGGAGTACCTTCTATTACCCCGCCCTACAGGTTTTTCCTTAGCTACTACTGTCCACGTGTGGGTAACGGTATAGCTTTCAGAGCCCCTAACGGGTGCAGGACAAAAACTCCTCTTCTCTCATTATTTCCTTTAACCGAACATAGCTTCCCTTCTGGGACCTGTCCAGAGAGAAGACACTGTGACAGACATCCTCCGCTTCCTTTACTTCTCTCCCCTCCTCCTTCCCACAGTCCCTATTAATCGGATCAACTATATTTTAGTTTGATTTCCTACCAAGTAGAGATTTCTTCAAAGACTTCTAGGCTCAAATCTTATGACTCTTCCTAAATGATGAGCGGAATATGGAGACATTGGCTTAATAACAATGGAATATAAATGAACAGGAATACAGAAAATAATGAAATGATTTTACTGTGAAATGTCTGGCACATAGTAATTATTTAAACATTTAAACCTATGATTATTACACTACCTAGAAAGATACTTTACAACATAGCCAAATAGCAATTAATAGCTTCCAAGTCTCAGTTTTCAATCAGGAAAGAGGTTAATATAGCCTGAGAGTGAGAAATACCCAGGTCATTTGCCAAACTTGTAAAAAATCCTGTGAAGTGATAAGAAAAGCAATGCAGCAGGGCACAGCTGGACAGACAAACTCTGCAGGAAGCTTGAGCCACAGAGATTTGTTATTTTTATTTTTTGTATGGATCTGGGCTCTACCAGAGAATGTGGGCAAATTACTGTAACAGCTTCTTGCTCTTCCTTATGCAACCTGTTCTTCAGATTTTAAACCTCAGGGCATTGTGTTATAACACCAAGGCCAAATGTTTCAACACCACTGATCCTAGCCCTTAGAAGAGGGACTGTCTAATTCAGGGGTCCCCCAGCCCCAAGCCTCATACAGAAAGTGGTGTGCGGCTTGTAAGGAACCATGCCACACAGCAGGAGGTAAACAGCGTGCTAGGGAGGGAAGCTTCATCTGCTGCTCCCCATGGCACCCTTTACCACCTAAATCTCCCTCTCCCAAGTTCCATGGAAAAATTGTCGTCTATGAAACCAGTCTCTGGTGCCAAACAGGTTGGGACCACAGCTCCAATCGATAGTGCTGTGTGATCAAAAACAAAAAATACACAACACTGACCATGAATACTTTATCTGTGCAAGAACCACCACCAGGCAAATATATATTTGGTAAATTATTATGAATGCATGTGCTATTATACATCAGGACTCAGTCTCTCCATAAAAAATTTCTCCAGACTCGGTGCCGTTCTGTCTTCCCCAGACCTTTGTGTGTAACCTTCACCTTTAGCACACAGTGTTGTCATCTGCCTACTGTTTACTTCATGAGGGTGATACTTCCTCCACTATTTTCCCTTTTATATGCACCCTTCAATTACAATCTCTGCCTGTCTTTTTTAGGAAATGGCTTGCTATTTCCAGACTTGCCAAGACTACACAAAAGCCAAATTATTTTTTTCTCTCATCCTAAAAGTCTCAGATTGCAAATTAAGCTGGAAAGGTAAAGCAAAAATAAAATGGTAGATGGGCTACTAGGTCAGAGTCAAGAAAATATGCCATGGAATGAGGTAGAGTTATTCAGTAGTATGATAGAGGATTACAAATCCAATCCAAAATGAAAAGCCTGTAGTGTTAACTGGAAGATAACTATAATATGTTTTTTTTTTTTTGAATAATGTCTTTCTTTGGCCACCTGCCTACCAAGTTTCTTAACGTTTTTAGTCTCTAACTTTGGTTTCCAAAGTTACTTTAATCCCATTAACACACATACCTTCAGACCTCAGCCATTGAAAATCTTTTGTGGGTCATCGAAAGATGAGATCATTGAGCCAAGGGAACATAAAGCCAGATCAAAGAAGGGCCAGTTTTTGAACATGAAAGAATTTGAATAAAACACTCCCCATCTTCCAATTTATCAAATTCCAAGAGACTGCTTTCTGTATTATTCCAGAAAATTTTGAGAGGCAATATTTAATGTATATAGAGTTTGAAGTTAAGCAGACATGAGTTTGAATCCAGATCCCTAATCACTCAATTGTTTTGATCCTCAGTTTCTTATCTATAAAATGGGAATAATCTCTCAGAGTCTTGCTACGCCATGAGGACTTGGGAGATTCTATCTAAAGAGTTTCCAGCACAAAGTTGGGCGCATGGAAGTCACAATATTAGTGGTAGTTCTTTTAACTTCCTTCACAATCTTCTACTCCAGGACTTTGCCATACCTTAGGTTTCAAGTCTACCACCAACCTTTGAGGATCCCAGGGTTTCCTAGTTTCCAGGGAGTCATAGCCGTACATGCAAAGTATTAGAAAAGAGGTAACTAGTCTGGAAAGTCTGCAAAGCAACATTAATTTCTTCATATAAGAAAGAAAATTCTTATTCAAAAAGCTTTAAACCAAAGGAAAACATGTTTATTAGGTCATTTTCCATGGAAATGGCTGGATAACACAGCCCATGGTAATTGTGGTCATATGCTTATAAGTTATGCACTTTATCATGAGCATATTCAAAAGATGCCTATTAAAGGACCATGAATTTTACTGGAGTCTCACTTATCACCATGTATTCCTCAACTGATGTTTCTAGTCTTCTGGTTCCAGAGTCTCTAAAAGAAGAATGATATCTAAATAGGTTATATAGCATGGCTGGAGCAATATTCCTGCTGAAAAATGTCTAAATTTCTGAGATTATCAATTGTATCAAAACCATTATTATCTATGATAATTATATATAGACTCCCATTTTAATTTTCAACAATATTTTTCAACAATACTGCTACCATAAAGGATTGGGGCCCTAAGCAAATAAATATTCTGGGTTTTCTTACCTTTTCTATTAAAGCAGAGCTTGCATTAAACAAACTAAAGTCCTAAGATATTTCTTTCAACATCCACTGATACTTAAATGATCAGGAGGAGTGCAGGCATTTACTAAGAATACAAGTAAGAGAAAGGGTTAACAACTGTTTTCTGAGCTGTCTCCCTGCACAGAACTCTGCTTGTATGAGCTCAAGACTTCTCTCTCTCATTCTGGGTTCCACACTCAGAACTCAGGTATCTACTCCCCAGCTGGTAGTTCCCTCTGTCTGGAATGAAGGATAAAAGTCAGAAAACAACCAAAGATCCTTAGAAAAATGAGATTGCCTAGAAGTGGGATGGAAACAGAGGGAAAGGTGGAGTCAGACTACCCAAGACAAGGCTCTCCCTACT